>NC_092046.1:16309843-16651255 GCF_003086295.3 Arachis hypogaea | reverse complement strand
GTGTCATATCATATTTGAAATTGGTTTAGGTAATTAATCTCCATCAATGGTGAATATTATTTTTTAAAATAAAAAATCTTATATTATTAACGGATGTGAGAGAAAAATTTGACCTAGGACTAATAAAAGTCGCATTTTCCAAATGTGGGATACTTATTAATATACAATTTTAAAGTGTTACGGATTTTAATATACAATTAATATACAATTTTAATGTGGGATACTTATTAATATACAATTGTAAAAATAAGTAACAAAACTATATTATTTATTTTATTTGTAGTATAAATTATAGGTAAACAAGATAATAATGAGTCAACAAAAAAAAAAGATAAGTAATGAAATGCACAATGTAATTAACCTAAAAACTTAGACGCCCATATTATTAATGGTAACTATTCTTATCACAACAGTATATTATTTATGAGATTTAAATAATTTTAGTTATTTAATAGAAGATAATAGTCATATATTTATAAAATAATAACTATTCCTAGTCACCAGAAAATAAATAAATAACTTGTCGTTCCAATTTCCAATTCATACAATCATACTTGTGTGTATTCACACGTTTACACTCTTCAATCCTCAAACTTCACATCTCTTCTCTACTATTTATATCACACATCTTTCAATTCTATTGTAATTACCACAATACACTTTTTATCATTCTCACCATTCTCCCCATCTAAGTATTTCGATTTGTACGTCCAATGACTTATACTATGTATTTCCAAGTTCTCTTTTTCCATTACTTTATTGTTATTCTCTTCACAGCTGCAACCGCCACGTTCTTGTCACTGCGCCTGTTGAAGTGACTGACAGGGCGGAGAGTGGCAGCTCCTACAGAAAGCATTGGCATTGTGGCTATGCACATACAGCTTCTCCACAACGACATGTCGTAATCTTCGACCGCACCAACTTTGGATATCCAATCTCATTACCCAACGCCAGATGCGTAGAAATCGCGAGAGATGGTCGTTAAAACGACTGCACGGCACACTCAATCGAATACGATGTCGCTGCACAGCTACCGCGCCTATTTGTGGAAACCGACACGTGGTGCTCCTCGGTGCGGTGATGCGGACGGCACATTGGTCCAAACCGGCGGTTACAATGACGGCGAGTGTGTCGTCAGGACTTCACCCGTGCCCTAACTGCGACTGGCGGGAACATGAAAACGGACTATTAGTTAGACGATGGTACGCAACCAATCACATCTTGCCAGATGGACGGCAGATAATAATCGGAGGTACAAGTCAATTCAACTATGAATTCTATCCCAAGAAAGATGCCACGGATAGTAACACATACACCTTACCCTTCCTCCAACAAACAAATGATCCAGGTGCTGAGAACAACTTGTACCCTTTCGTCTTCCTCAACGTTGACGGTAACCTTTTCATCTTTGCAAACAACCGCGCTATTCTATTCAATTACCAGAAATCCACTATCGAAAGAACCTACCCTACCATTCCTGGTGGAGAGCCGAGAAACTATCCTAGCACCGGCTCCGCCGTGTTGCTCCCTCTCAGGAACTTGAGTAAGCCGAATGTGGAGGCTGAGGTCTTGGTCTGCGGCGGAGCCCCAAAGGTTCTTTCGAGCAAGCTAAAACAGGAAAGTTCATTCCAGCATTGAACACCTGTGGAAGGATCACGATAACAGACTCGAACCCGAAGTGGGAGATGGAAACCATGCCGAGTGGAAGGGCCATGAACGACATGGTGATTCTCCCAAACGGCAACGTTTTGCTCATCAACGGTATAGCTCTTGGAACTGCCGGGTGGGAGTTCGGCCGCGAACCGGTTCTCAATCCGTTTCTTTACAAGACTTATGGCCGGGCCGGTTCGAGGTTCGAGGTACAGAATCCATCAAACATTCCTAGGGTTTATCACTCCACCGCGATTTTGCTTCGCGATGGTAGAGTCTTGGTGGCTGGAAGCAACCCTCACGCGGGTTACAGTTTCAACAATGTGACCTTCCCAACGGAGTTGAGATTGGAAGCTTATTCTCCTACTTATTTGGATCCCGCTTTGAAGATGTTCGTCCCAAAATCATAGCTCCTACTCTTCAGTCCCAAACAAAGGTTAAGTACGGTCAGAAGCTAACGTTGCGGTTTGGGGTCACAGCGGCATTGGTTCGGAATTCGGTGGCGGTTACAATGGTTGCGCCACCTTTTAACACTCACTCATTCTCCATGAACCAGAGGTTGTTGGTGTTGGATCCAAGTGACGTTAGAGATGTTGGGAAATTGAGTTACGAAGTTGATGTGACCATGCCCGGTTCAGCCGTTCTTGCACCACCCGGTTTCTATTTATTATTCGTGGTCCACCAAGAAGTCCCAAGCCATGGTATTTGGGTTCAGATACTGTGATTATAATTCCAACTGTTTCTATTCACACTTACTATTTCAGTGTGATATGCTGTCCTTATTATTATTTTATTTTATTGAAAAATAAATTATTATGATTTTCCAATGAAGAAATTCATAAGTGAAGTAATAAATTTGAATGAAGTGGTTTATTTATTTACTTATTCGGTATAGACGCATGAAACGAAATTGTTTGATGGTTTTTTATTTTTTATTTTTTGAATATTTTTATGAAAATTATATATGCATTATTTTTTTAAATTTTTAATTTTAGACACTATTTTTGTATAAAAAGTGACTGTTGTATAAAAGGTAAGAAAGGATAAAATTTTATAAAATAAAAAAAAAAAAAGGCACATACAAAAAATAATGCAACAATCATTTTTCTATATTATAAGAAAACTTAACTTAGATTCTTTGTAAAAACTAAAATAATGTAAAATAATATATTATTTTGTATTCAACATAGATGACATAAAGAAGAGAACTTATATTTTTCTTTCTCTTTTGTTTTTATCTCAGTCGTGTAACAAGTTCTGAACAAGTTCGTACAAGCTTAGAAATTGAGGTGATGACGTACAAAGTTTAAGAAAAAACTAAAGAGAGAATATTTACCAAAGTTAAATTATTATTATTTTCTTCTAGTTTCTGACTTTTGATTATTATTGATTAAGGTTATAAGGTGAGATAAAAATTCTATTAATTATTATATATTGGTATATTGGAATTAAGCCCATCATCTAATTATGTCGGTCTCTTTGTATACCTAATAAGAGGGATTTTCTGGATGCATGCATGGAAGAGGAGGAGGAAGACAACTTTTTCAGGGATATATCTTTTGATTGATCGAATAACTCAAATTTATTATGCGAATTCTACAATATTGAACTAAACTGGAATATTTACCTCTAGATCTGTTTTAAACCGCCTGAAATAGGATTGTTTAAGGCGAAGAAAAAATTAGTACATAATTTTTTCATTTTAAAAGAATTTTAGAGAAATGTTAGTAATTAATATTAGTCAATATTTAGTCAACATATACTTTATTTTTATAGTATTATGATTTAAAATTTAAAATATTAATTAAAAATAATAAATTTTATTAATTACGTAATATTGCTAATAATTTTACTGAATGCAAGAAATTTTTTTTTTAAAGATGGACTTATGAAAATTTTCTTCAAAATTAAAGATAAAATTTGCGTGAAAAACGAAAATAAAAAATAACAAAAAAGGCAACGGCCTTTATTCATTATGGCCATTTAATATTTTACATAGAAAGGTGCAATATGCATGATTGCCATTTTTTTTTACAAGTACCAGACTACCAGGCCACCAACCATAACTAATTTAAGAATCAAGATGATTAACATATGGTTAATTCTACGGTGATTATAATTATATTAGTTACGATGATTATAAAGTTTTGATCATGAGATAATATATATTTAATTTGGTCTTGAAATTTGCATGCCACCCACAATTTAATTTTTAAGATTTTAATGGTCTTTATTTTTTAAATTTTAAAAACGTAATTTATGTTAGTTTTTGAAATAATTTTTGACGTATAGACATTAATAAAACGTTAATATGAACCGCTAGATGCCATGTTAAATTCTATAAAGTGAAGTCATTTTAGTTTTGACACTCAAATAGTTTAAAATAATATCATAAGTGATGTTTATTAAAACTTTTCATTCTAAAACAAGTAATACGACGTCGTCTTTGATCTATTTGAACGTCAAAATTCAAAATGACATAATTTTATAGGTTTCAGCTTCTATTATCGTTTGTCTGCCAAAAATTATCTTAGGAACTAATGTGGATCATGTTTGTAAAGTTTTGGGACTAAATTGATACTCATGTGTAAGTTTAAAGACTAAATTGACACTACAGAAAATTTGTCGAATTTACCAGCGGATTTACAAAAAAAATCCGTCGATAATATATTTATTGTCGAAATTACCGTCGAAATAAATCCAACAGTATAAACTTCGCTGGTAATTGGCGGATATTAATTTTTAATTGGCGAATTTTTGGTTCTTGTTACCGTTGGATATATTCTCCATTAAATCTGACGATAATCTTAAATGTTTAAAAATTCAAAAAATTGTTTTAAATGTTTAAATTCAATAATTTTAAACTAATAAAATTTAAAATTTTACAATTTTTCATAATAATTTGTCAATAATTTTTTGTTAAAAGTTCACACATCAAATTTCAAGAATAAAGAAGAAAAATAATAATTATTCGTGTATGAAAAAAGATAGCACTATAAATATATACTCTAAATCCAAAAAAGATGAACTTACATAAGGTTCGATATGAAAAACAAAATACCTCAGAGTGGCTAAGTAAATTGCATAGTTGAAACTCTCTACACAATAAAATGTAAAAAAGGAAAATTAATTATACAAATGATATATTTATTTAAGATTTCAAGTAATCCACTAACATGCGTATGTATGTCTCTCAATTGATATATCTATTTAAGCTTATACAATTTCGAACCCTTTTTTCAGCACCTACTGTTATCAACAATTTTTCTTTAGCCTCTCCTGGTCTTAACTTAGTGACACCATGGAATCAGAGTAGGGGAATCTCATCATCATATTTTGGAGAATGAGAAGGAGGATGAAGGGTTAATTTGTTTGTAGAAGGATATTTCTAAAAAAATGGATGCTTGTTCTAAAGAGTCTTATTGAAAGGTTGTTTGCCGAAAACAAAATCCTTCTCACTTGGCACCTTAGACAATGTAGTACAGGTTATTTGGGGGAGACATGCTAGTTTAAGTGTTACTAACTTGAGGAATCACTAATTTAGAGATAAATATTGATTGATTTGGTTCTAAAAATTTGAAGTCAAAATCAAAATTATCTTTAATCTCCCTTTTTATTTAAATTCAAAATAGTCCTCAACGTTGCATTTCGAATTAAAATCGTCTTTTTAAAATTTCTAATGATGAGGACGAGGATCCTAAGAAGTGTTTGAATGTGATTGATGTTTCTTCTAACGACGACGGTTGATGCTTGAGAGTTGAGGATGTGACATTTGAGAGTTTTTTTTTTGTGTTAGCCTAACTTTTGTATTTAATCTCACTTTTGATTAGACTGACTGAGATAGTAAGATGTATATAGTTGACTAGGCTAGTTTTGACTATTTATATAGTAACAACTAACAAAATGTGAAAGGTTGTACGCTAACTTTTAACCTATATATATATATATATATATATATATATATTATATATATATATATTATATATATATATATATATATATATAATGTAAATAGTATGTATGATGTATGTTATCTTTATCTCTGATGTTTGTGTTATTTTATCGTACTTATTTAACTATTTTTTTTTTAAAAAAGAGAAAGAAAGTTTTTCAAAAATTCGATTGCGCACTAATACAATTACAGACTTAGTGCTTATTTGGGCGTCATTATTTTAATGAAAAAAGATTTTTTTTATATTTTAGAGTGTTTGGCAAATTTTTAGTAATAAAAGTAAAAGTACTAAAAAATAAAAAAAAATCTTTTTTGAAAAGTTGTAATTTACATATTTTTTTAAAAGATCTTTTTTACTTAAAAAAAGATATTTTTCATATAATAAATAAAAAGGTACTTTTATATCGTTATACCCAAATATAATTGATAAATAAAAAATATCTTTTTGTACGAGATATCCAAACATAAAATTATTTTTATTTTTTCATAAGATCTTTTAAAAAAAGATAACTTAAAAAAGATTTTTTCTTAAAAACTCATCCAAACAAATCTTTAATAATAAATATTTAGTTAATTTTTAGAAAAACAAATTTGTGACACTTAACTTTCGGTGATCATAACGAAAATTAGATCATTACCATTAACCGCCCCACGCTTTCGGACTTGGGCTCCATTATCTATCTACTTAATATACTAAAATTGCGTTTTCCCCTAACTACTAAAGGTGACGTGTCGATCTTTCATGCCTCCGTTTTCCCTCCAAAATGAATAAAAAATTTTTTCTATTCTAAATTATTTTATTGTAATTATATTATAATTAATACTAAATGAATAATATATAATTATATTAATTTAGCAACATATCTTCATTATAATTATATCAAATCAATATTTAATACACTATTAAACTACTTATCAATTATCAATTAAAAATACTTTAAATAATTTTAATGATAATAATAATATCAATAATAGTAATAATAATAATAAAAAATCTTTGTTACCCGATTCACGTATATCAAATAATTTTTCTAATTTATTTTATAAAAAATATCTTTAATATAATTATATTGTAATTAATATTTAATGAATAATATATAATTATACTAATTTAGAAACATATCTTCATTATAATTGTATCAAATCAAAATTTAATGCATTATTAAAAAATACCTTAATAATAGGTAATTTACATATTTATTTTTGTTTTACTAAAATCTATATATAGTGTTTTCCTGTGGTACATGAATCTAAATTTGAGAATCAATTCATAATTTTATATTTAGTGTTTTTTTTTTACTACTTCATAGAATAAGAATGTATTCTTCATTTTTTATTGAAGTTGATCCTTTTAAGGTACAATTTATAATTTTTTATAATATTTTTCATATACTCATTCTATTATATTATTCTTTTGATAATTTTTTATTTGTTGTTACTCTAAGTTATTCTTATCGTCTAATGTTCCAGTTTGATTGTCTTTTGCCACAATCATTTACAATGCATCACATCCATGAAATACCTCATCGAGTTGTCTTCACTGATTCGGGTTCCAACTACATGGATGTAAGCATTCAAAGAAAAGGCAATAGTCTCTACTTTACCGAATGATGGTTGGATCTACTCACCTATTATGACCAACCCAATGGAATGTGGTTAAAGTTAGATTTTCTAGGAGGAACTCGATTTTTGATTGAGGAATTGCATCCATAGAACTTTATAGGGCAAGTTCAAGTTCCATCTCCTCCATGCTTTTTACGTTTGCCCGAAAATCTTCGAAGTGGAGCACATAATGAAATTGAATTTCCTCAGTTTCAGTTCAGTTTTGCTAAATTTGTGACATTCAGATATGCATTTTTAACGATTGGTAATATATTTAAATTTTCTTAGTTTAAGCTGTTCATTATTAGAATAACTTTTTAACATATTTTGATTTTTTTCAGAAATTACCATCTTTCTTTTGCATGCATGCATGCAATGCCATTGAGGGGAATAAGAGTTAGTTTGGTTTCTCGGTGTGGCAATTCTATACCTTGCCGCATTGCATGGATAGCGGATAATGAAGCTTATCTAACAAGAGGATGGTATGATTTTGCACGAATTCTAAATATTGAAACTTACGATGTTATTTCAGTTGGTTGTTGTTACAAGAATGATTCTATACTATAGGTGACTAAGGACTAGAATAGGTTCAATATTGTTTAGGTAATTTGGTTTTACTATTAGTATTTGATTAAATTATAATTATAGAATTTTAAATTATTGCCTCAATTTATATATTACCATTATTTTTTGTGGATGTGCTATTTTTAAATAATTTAATAAAATGAAGTAGTGTCAGATATTATTAAGTTTATTTTTATTATTTATTTCTTTATTTGTATTTTCATTATATTTGACAAAAAAATAAACCTACACCTATATTAAATCGTTGACCTAAAGATAATTTATTTGCCAATAGAAACATATTTTATTTATAATTGGAATAAAATTTATTTGCCAATAATCGGTGGATAAAATTGAAATTACACCCGTGTCATATAATTATAATTGATTAATTGGTATAAAATGAAATTATACTCGTGCCATGAATAATAATCTAAATAATTATATCTTAACAAACTATAATTTAAAATAATTTATAAAAAATTATGTTAACAAAAATAATTATTTAATAATTAATTTAAAAATCAATGCAAAAAATAATTATTAATAATAGTATTATTAACTAGGTAAATAATATAATTTCAAATTATTACTTGAAATATAAATAATATATGAAAATCTATTGAGTAAATCAATGATTTTGTACCTTAATTAATTTGACAATTATTACTCAATTAACCAGTTAATTGAATTAGTAATAACAATTTCCAATTTCAAGTTTTGTATATTAAGTAGTTATTAAAAACTGGGTAATAACGATTTACACGGAAAAATCATTGATAAATTCAATTAACCATATAGAAGATAATATACTAACAGTTTTAGTATATTATTTATGGCAAGCGAAATTATTTCCTCAGATTTTCTATTAAAATTGAAATTAGTAATAGTTTAAAAAAAGGTTTATTAATAAAATTACTAATAGTCACATTTTTATACACAGGATATATGTTTTCTATATATTATTTAAAAAATATAATGAATAATGAATGAGTATGTTATTTCTTCGACTAGCTAATTAATGCAAAATCGAGTACCTTTTTTATTCGATTGAGGTCATATTCTGTTTGGTGAAAGTTTCAATCACCTTAATTAAATTCTGTCTTTGTGCCTTAACTTATACAGGTAGTAATATGTTACATATTATTTGGTATATCTAAGTAGTTATTTTCCATAGCGAGAATGTAAAAAATCATATTAAGGTTTATTGCCAAATAATTAGTGGATGAATAATAGTAGATTATATTATTTTGAGAAAGTATTTTCATTATAATTATATCAAATCAATATTTAATTATGATAAAATATGTTAATTATAATTATATCATAGAATTATAATAATTACAATATTTATGTTATATATTTTAATCATTTATGTACGTAAATAATTAGAAATCAATCAAATCAAATTATCACGGTAAATAATATGTTGTATATTATTACGAAAAATAATCCGTAGATAAAATTGAAATTACACCCGTGTCATATAATTATAATTGATTAATTGGTATAAAATGAAATTATACCCGTGTCATGAGTAATAATCTAAATAATTATATCTTAACAAAATATAATTTGAAATAATTTATAAACAATTATCTTAACAAAAATAATTATTTAATAATTGATTTAAAAATCAATGCAAAAAATAATTTTTAATAACAGTATTATTAACTGGGTAAATAATATAATTTCAAATTATTACTTGAAATATAAATAATATATGAAAATCAATTGAGTAAATCAATGATTTTGCATCTTAATAATTTGACAATTATTACTCAATTAACCAGTTAATTGAATTAGTAATAACAATTTTCAATTTCAAATTTTGTATATTAAGTAATTATTAAAAACTGGGTAATAACGATTTACACGGAAAAATCATTGATAAATTCAATTAACCATAAAGAAGATAATATACTAACAATTTTTGTATATTATTTATGGCAATGGAAATTATTTCCTCAAATTAAATTTTATATAATTATAGTAAGTCTCTATAATTAAAACAATACAAAACTGCTTCATATATAACAATAATATTATATATATTTATATATCTCTTTTCTTTATCTCTTTTTTTTAAATATTGGCATATAATTAATGTAAAAAATATATACTATTAAACTATTTTATTATTCATATATATGAATTTATATAATAACCCGTATAATTTATACGTATGGCATAATACATGTGTCAAAAAAAGATTTCATAATTTTTAAAAACCACTATTTTGTTACATGAAATTGAAATTAAATAATTTCTATTTATATAATTTTTTTCTATTAATATCAAGTATCTCCATTAAAAATTCATATCGTTTGTAATTAGTATATATATATATAAATCGTAATAGTCAATTGTTTCAATTATTTTTCATCTACAAAATTCGTACCTTATTCGTATTTCTTTTTCTCTTTATTATTTTTCATACTAAATGACTACAAGTATGATTCTATCAACAGTATTACCTGTAGTAGATTATGTAATGAAAAGATTTGGAAAATAAAGGCAAAGATTATAAGGTTATGGAAAGTTCCATCCAAATTTGACAAGAGTAAGACAGCTTATCTAAAAATGGTTCTCATGGATGATAAGGTAGGTTGATTATTCCACATGATTTCTTCAAGTGATGCTAGGTCCAGTTTATATATATTTACTGTTCACATTTTAACTTTATTTCGTGAGTAAACTCTTGGAGGAATCAACCACAATGCGATTTAATAGAGTTGTAAGTGCTAATAGTCTTCGTTTTTAATTTGTTTTACAGTGTGATAAAATCCATTGTTCAGTGAAGAATTATTTGGCAAAGATGTTTGAGAATGATCTGATCGAGGGGAAAGTTTATGTCTTTTCAAATTTTCTGATTGAGGAATCAAGCGGAATTTATCTTCCGACTACACATGTGTGTAGAATAACCTTTAAGAAGGAGTCACGTATAGTAAATACGATCGATGATCGTAACATTCTTGACAATCATTTCAATTTTCTCGATCATGCTGATATATTGAGGCAAACAAATGAAAAAGCTAACTTATTTGGTGCGTAGTTAATTTGTATTATTATTATTATTATTATTATTATTATTATTATTATTATTATTATTATTATTATTATTATTATTATTATGTTGTTTCATTTATTTATCTTTAATTTTATGCTTTTAATTCGTCTTTTTTTTTTAATTAGATGTTATTGGATTCTAATCCGGAAAAGGAGAACTTATAAAATCATATTGAGTATTACTAGATTATTTATGGTCATATTGAGTATATATGCCTGATTTATTGAAAAAAGTAGATTAAATAACTATTTTATAGTTAATACAATTAACACTATATTAAGAAAAGAAAAACAACGCATACAAGTTATTCTTTTATTAATTAAATTATTATAATTAAAATGAAATTCAACATAACAACTTAAAATTATAATTTCAATCTTATTACATGCATGGTGATTATATATTGGAACAAGAGAGCCTCAAAGACGCATACATATCAATAAAATTGTTTTATTACCAGATTATTATTTTTTTAAAAATATATTTTTATTTATTTGGTCTTATAAAAACAATTTCAATTTTATATTTTGTTCGTTTCAATCAATACGACACATTTTGCGTAGTAACCTTTTGTGTTTCATTGGTCTTATATTGTCCTTACAAAATAAAAAATGGTCAATTTTTTTTAAAGATTATTCATTTTTTAAATTAATTTTTAAAAGATTTTTTTAATTCAATTTATTTTTTAAAAATTTTAAATTAATTATGTTAGTACTTCTATAATTTTCGTTACTAATAACATCAATATTTACTAATTTAGCACATTAAATTATATTACACTGATTATAGTCTACTTAATAATTCTAATTAACTGTTAATATGATAAATTTATATAAATAAATTAAATTAATTTTAAATTATGAGAGATTTTGAAATATTAAATTTTTTTAGTTTAAAATTAATTTAATTTAATTTTATAAATTTATCATATTAATAACCAATTAAAATTATTAAATATATATTATGATGTTACTTAACATACTATTTATTTATATTTTTTAATGATTAGTTTAAAAAATAAATAATATTTTAATGACAAATTTTTTACTTAAATTAGAAAAGGTAATGTAAATTTTTGGTCTTTGATATCTGAGTCAATATGACTTTTTAAGTTTTCAAAATCACAAAACTATTAACGAGGTACTATTATGAATGCCATGCTAAATTGCTAATGCTATAATAACTAGTGGACATTGTATCTTTTTAATTGTGGTCAATATCATATTTGAAATTGGTTTAGGTAATTAATCTCCATCAATGGTGAATATTATATTTTTTAAAATTAAAAAAATCTTATATTATTAACGGATGTGAGAGAAAAATTTGACCTAGGACTAATAAAAGTCGCATTTTCCAAATGTGGGATACTTATTAATATACAATTTTAAAGTGTTACGGATTTTAATATACAATTAATATACAATTTTAATGTGGGATACTTATTAATATACAATTGTAAAAATAAGTAACAAAACTATATTATTTATTTTATTTGTAGTATAAATTATAGGTAAACAAGATAAATAATGAGTCAACAAAAAAAAAAAGATAAGTAATGAAATGCACAATGTAATTAACCTAAAAACTTAGACGCCCATATTATTAATGGGTAACTATTCTTATCACAACAGTATATTATTTATTGAGATTTAAAATAATTTTAGTTATTTTAATAGAAGATAATAGTCATATTATTTTATAAAATAATAACTATTCCCTAGTCACCAGAAAATAAATAAATAACTTGTCGTTCCAATTTCCAATTCATACAATCATACTTGTGTGTATTCACACGTTTACACTCTTCAATCCTCAAACTTCACATCTCTTCTCTACTATTTATATCACACATCTTTCAATTCTATTGTAATTACCACAATACACTTTTTATCATTCTCACCATTCTCCCCATCTAAGTATTTCGATTTGTACGTCCAATGACTTATACTATGTATTTCCAAGTTCTCTTTTTCCATTACTTTATTGTTATTCTCTTCACAGCTGCAACCGCCACGTTCTTGTCACTGCCGCCTGTTGAAGTGACTGACAGGGGCGGAGAGTGGCAGCTCCTACAGAAAAGCATTGGCATTGTGGCTATGCACATACAGCTTCTCCACAACGACCATGTCGTAATCTTCGACCGCACCAACTTTGGATTATCCAATCTCTCATTACCCAACGCCAGATGCCGTAGAAATCCGCGAGAGATGGTCGTTAAAAACGACTGCACGGCACACTCAATCGAATACGATGTCGCTGCCAACAGCTACCGCGCCCTATTTGTGGAAACCGACACGTGGTGCTCCTCGGGTGCGGTGATGCCGGACGGCACATTGGTCCAAACCGGCGGTTACAATGACGGCGAGTGTGTCGTCAGGACCTTCACCCCGTGCCCTAACTGCGACTGGCGGGAACATGAAAACGGACTATTAGTTAGACGATGGTACGCAACCAATCACATCTTGCCAGATGGACGGCAGATAATAATCGGAGGTACAAGTCAATTCAACTATGAATTCTATCCCAAGAAAGATGCCACGGATAGTAACACATACACCTTACCCTTCCTCCAACAAACAAATGATCCAGGTGCTGAGAACAACTTGTACCCTTTCGTCTTCCTCAACGTTGACGGTAACCTTTTCATCTTTGCAAACAACCGCGCTATTCTATTCAATTACCAGAAATCCACTATCGAAAGAACCTACCCTACCATTCCTGGTGGAGAGCCGAGAAACTATCCTAGCACCGGCTCCGCCGTGTTGCTCCCTCTCAGGAACTTGAGTAAGCCGAATGTGGAGGCTGAGGTCTTGGTCTGCGGCGGAGCCCCCAAAGGTTCTTTCGAGCAAGCTAAAACAGGAAAGTTCATTCCAGCATTGAACACCTGTGGAAGGATCACGATAACAGACTCGAACCCGAAGTGGGAGATGGAAACCATGCCGAGTGGAAGGGCCATGAACGACATGGTGATTCTCCCAAACGGCAACGTTTTGCTCATCAACGGTATAGCTCTTGGAACTGCCGGGTGGGAGTTCGGCCGCGAACCGGTTCTCAATCCGTTTCTTTACAAGACTTATGGCCGGGCCGGTTCGAGGTTCGAGGTACAGAATCCATCAAACATTCCTAGGGTTTATCACTCCACCGCGATTTTGCTTCGCGATGGTAGAGTCTTGGTGGCTGGAAGCAACCCTCACGCGGGTTACAGTTTCAACAATGTGACCTTCCCAACGGAGTTGAGATTGGAAGCTTATTCTCCTACTTATTTGGATCCCCGCTTTGAAGATGTTCGTCCCAAAATCATAGCTCCTACTCTTCAGTCCCAAACAAAGGTTAAGTACGGTCAGAAGCTAACGTTGCGGTTTGGGGTCACAGCGGCATTGGTTCGGAATTCGGTGGCGGTTACAATGGTTGCGCCACCTTTTAACACTCACTCATTCTCCATGAACCAGAGGTTGTTGGTGTTGGATCCAAGTGACGTTAGAGATGTTGGGAAATTGAGTTACGAAGTTGATGTGACCATGCCCGGTTCAGCCGTTCTTGCACCACCCGGTTTCTATTTATTATTCGTGGTCCACCAAGAAGTCCCAAGCCATGGTATTTGGGTTCAGATACTGTGATTATAATTCCAACTGTTTCTATTCACACTTACTATTTCAGTGTGATATGCTGTCCTTATTATTATTTTATTTTATTGAAAAATAAATTATTATGATTTTCCAATGAAGAAATTCATAAGTGAAGTAATAAATTTGAATGAAGTGGTTTATTTATTTACTTATTCGGTATAGACGCATGAAACGAAATTGTTTGATGGTTTTTTATTTTTTATTTTTTGAATATTTTTATGAAAAATTATATATGCATTATTTTTTTAAATTTTTAATTTTAGACACTATTTTTGTATAAAAAGTGACTGTTGTATAAAAGGTAAGAAAGGATAAAATTTTATAAAATAAAAAAAAAAAAAAGGCACATACAAAAAATAATGCAACAATCATTTTTCTATATTATAAGAAAACTTAACTTAGATTCTTTGTAAAAACTAAAATAATGTAAAATAATATATTATTTTGTATTCAACATAGATGACATAAAGAAGAGAACTTATATTTTTCTTTCTCTTTTGTTTTTATCTCAGTCGTGTAACAAGTTCTGAACAAGTTCGTACAAGCTTAGAAATTGAGGTGATGACGTACAAAGTTTAAGAAAAAACTAAAGAGAGAATATTTACCAAAGTTAAATTATTATTATTTTCTTCTAGTTTCTGACTTTTGATTATTATTGATTAAGGTTATAAGGTGAGATAAAAATTCTATTAATTATTATATATTGGTATATTGGAATTAAGCCCATCATCTAATTATGTCGGTCTCTTTGTATACCTAATAAGAGGGATTTTCTGGATGCATGCATGGAAGAGGAGGAGGAAGACAACTTTTTCAGGGATATATCTTTTGATTGATCGAATAACTCAAATTTATTATGCGAATTCTACAATATTGAACTAAACTGGAATATTTACCTCTAGATCTGTTTTAAACCGCCTGAAATAGGATTGTTTAAGGCGAAGAAAAAAATTAGTACATAATTTTTTCATTTTAAAAGAATTTTAGAGAAATGTTAGTAATTAATATTAGTCAATATTTAGTCAACATATACTTTATTTTTATAGTATTATGATTTAAAATTTAAAATATTAATTAAAAATAATAAATTTTATTAATTACGTAATATTGCTAATAATTTTACTGAATGCAAGAAATTTTTTTTTTTAAAGATGGACTTATGAAAATTTTCTTCAAAATTAAAGATAAAATTTGCGTGAAAAACGAAAATAAAAAATAACAAAAAAGGCAACGGCCTTTATTCATTATGGCCATTTAATATTTTACATAGAAAGGTGCAATATGCATGATTGCCATTTTTTTTTACAAGTACCAGACTACCAGGCCACCAACCATAACTAATTTAAGAATCAAGATGATTAACATATGGTTAATTCTACGGTGATTATAATTATATTAGTTACGATGATTATAAAGTTTTGATCATGAGATAATATATATTTAATTTGGTCTTGAAATTTGCATGCCACCCACAATTTAATTTTTAAGATTTTAATGGTCTTTATTTTTTAAATTTTAAAAACGTAATTTATGTTAGTTTTTGAAATAATTTTTGACGTATAGACATTAATAAAACGTTAATATGAACCGCTAGATGCCATGTTAAATTCTATAAAGTGAAGTCATTTTAGTTTTGACACTCAAATAGTTTAAAATAATATCATAAGTGATGTTTATTAAAACTTTTCATTCTAAAACAAGTAATACGACGTCGTCTTTGATCTATTTGAACGTCAAAATTCAAAATGACATAATTTTATAGGTTTCAGCTTCTATTATCGTTTGTCTGCCAAAAATTATCTTAGGAACTAATGTGGATCATGTTTGTAAAGTTTTGGGACTAAATTGATACTCATGTGTAAGTTTAAAGACTAAATTGACACTACAGAAAATTTGTCGAATTTACCAGCGGATTTACAAAAAAAATCCGTCGATAATATATTTATTGTCGAAATTACCGTCGAAATAAATCCAACAGTATAAACTTCGCTGGTAATTGGCGGATATTAATTTTTAATTGGCGAATTTTTGGTTCTTGTTACCGTTGGATATATTCTCCATTAAATCTGACGATAATCTTAAATGTTTAAAAATTCAAAAAATTGTTTTAAATGTTTAAATTCAATAATTTTAAACTAATAAAATTTAAAATTTTACAATTTTTCATAATAATTTGTCAATAATTTTTTGTTAAAAGTTCACACATCAAATTTCAAGAATAAAGAAGAAAAATAATAATTATTCGTGTATGAAAAAAGATAGCACTATAAATATATACTCTAAATCCAAAAAAGATGAACTTACATAAGGTTCGATATGAAAAACAAAATACCTCAGAGTGGCTAAGTAAATTGCATAGTTGAAACTCTCTACACAATAAAATGTAAAAAAGAAAATTAATTATACAAATGATATATTTATTTAAGATTTCAAGTAATCCACTAACATGCGTATGTATGTCTCTCAATTGATATATCTATTTAAGCTTATACAATTTCGAACCCTTTTTTCAGCACCTACTGTTATCAACAATTTTTCTTTAGCCTCTCCTGGTCTTAACTTAGTGACACCATGGAATCAGAGTAGGGGAATCTCATCATCATATTTTGGAGAATGAGAAGGAGGATGAAGGGTTAATTTGTTTGTAGAAGGATATTTCTAAAAAAATGGATGCTTGTTCTAAAGAGTCTTATTGAAAGGTTGTTTGCCGAAAACAAAATCCTTCTCACTTGGCACCTTAGACAATGTAGTACAGGTTATTTGGGGGAGACATGCTAGTTTAAGTGTTACTAACTTGAGGAATCACTAATTTAGAGATAAATATTGATTGATTTGGTTCTAAAAATTTGAAGTCAAAATCAAAATTATCTTTAATCTCCCTTTTTATTTAAATTCAAAATAGTCCTCAACGTTGCATTTCGAATTAAAATCGTCTTTTTAAAATTTCTAATGATGAGGACGAGGATCCTAAGAAGTGTTTGAATGTGATTGATGTTTCTTCTAACGACGACGGTTGATGCTTGAGAGTTGAGGATGTGACATTTGAGAGTTTTTTTTTTTGTGTTAGCCTAACTTTTGTATTTAATCTCACTTTTGATTAGACTGACTGAGATAGTAAGATGTATATAGTTGACTAGGCTAGTTTTGACTATTTATATAGTAACAACTAACAAAATGTGAAAGGTTGTACGCTAACTTTTAACCTATATATATATATATATATATATATATATATATATATATATAATGTAAATAGTATGTATGATGTATGTTATCTTTATCTCTGATGTTTGTGTTATTTTATCGTACTTATTTAACTATTTTTTTTTTTAAAAAAGAGAAAGAAAGTTTTTCAAAAATTCGATTGCGCACTAATACAATTACAGACTTAGTGCTTATTTGGGCGTCATTATTTTAATGAAAAAAGATTTTTTTTATATTTTAGAGTGTTTGGCAAATTTTTAGTAATAAAAGTAAAAGTACTAAAAAATAAAAAAAAATCTTTTTTGAAAAGTTGTAATTTACATATTTTTTTAAAAGATCTTTTTTACTTAAAAAAAGATATTTTTCATATAATAAATAAAAAGGTACTTTTATATCGTTATACCCAAATATAATTGATAAATAAAAAATATCTTTTTGTACGAGATATCCAAACATAAAATTATTTTTATTTTTTCATAAGATCTTTTAAAAAAAGATAACTTAAAAAAAGATTTTTTCTTAAAAACTCATCCAAACAAATCTTTAATAATAAATATTTAGTTAATTTTTAGAAAAACAAATTTGTGACACTTAACTTTCGGTGATCATAACGAAAATTAGATCATTACCATTAACCGCCCCACGCTTTCGGACTTGGGCTCCATTATCTATCTACTTAATATACTAAAATTGCGTTTTCCCCTAACTACTAAAGGTGACGTGTCGATCTTTCATGCCTCCGTTTTCCCTCCAAAATGAATAAAAAATTTTTTCTATTCTAAATTATTTTATTGTAATTATATTATAATTAATACTAAATGAATAATATATAATTATATTAATTTAGCAACATATCTTCATTATAATTATATCAAATCAATATTTAATACACTATTAAACTACTTATCAATTATCAATTAAAAATACTTTAAATAATTTTAATGATAATAATAATATCAATAATAGTAATAATAATAATAAAAAATCTTTGTTACCCGATTCACGTATATCAAATAATTTTTCTAATTTATTTTATAAAAAATATCTTTAATATAATTATATTGTAATTAATATTTAATGAATAATATATAATTATACTAATTTAGAAACATATCTTCATTATAATTGTATCAAATCAAAATTTAATGCATTATTAAAAAATACCTTAATAATAGGTAATTTACATATTTATTTTTGTTTTACTAAAATCTATATATAGTGTTTTCCTGTGGTACATGAATCTAAATTTGAGAATCAATTCATAATTTTATATTTAGTGTTTTTTTTTTACTACTTCATAGAATAAGAATGTATTCTTCATTTTTTATTGAAGTTGATCCTTTTAAGGTACAATTTATAATTTTTTATAATATTTTTCATATACTCATTCTATTATATTATTCTTTTGATAATTTTTTATTTGTTGTTACTCTAAGTTATTCTTATCGTCTAATGTTCCAGTTTGATTGTCTTTTGCCACAATCATTTACAATGCATCACATCCATGAAATACCTCATCGAGTTGTCTTCACTGATTCGGGTTCCAACTACATGGATGTAAGCATTCAAAGAAAAGGCAATAGTCTCTACTTTACCGAATGATGGTTGGATCTACTCACCTATTATGACCAACCCAATGGAATGTGGTTAAAGTTAGATTTTCTAGGAGGAACTCGATTTTTGATTGAGGAATTGCATCCATAGAACTTTATAGGGCAAGTTCAAGTTCCATCTCCTCCATGCTTTTTACGTTTGCCCGAAAATCTTTGAAGTGGAGCACATAATGAAATTGAATTTCCTCAGTTTCAGTTCAGTTTTGCTAAATTTGTGACATTCAGATATGCATTTTTAACGATTGGTAATATATTTAAATTTTCTTAGTTTAAGCTGTTCATTATTAGAATAACTTTTTAACATATTTTGATTTTTTTCAGAAATTACCATCTTTCTTTTGCATGCATGCATGCAATGCCATTGAGGGGAATAAGAGTTAGTTTGGTTTCTCGGTGTGGCAATTCTATACCTTGCCGCATTGCATGGATAGCGGATAATGAAGCTTATCTAACAAGAGGATGGTATGATTTTGCACGAATTCTAAATATTGAAACTTACGATGTTATTTCAGTTGGTTGTTGTTACAAGAATGATTCTATACTATAGGTGACTAAGGACTAGAATAGGTTCAATATTGTTTAGGTAATTTGGTTTTACTATTAGTATTTGATTAAATTATAATTATAGAATTTTAAATTATTGCCTCAATTTATATATTACCATTATTTTTTGTGGATGTGCTATTTTTAAATAATTTAATAAAATGAAGTAGTGTCAGATATTATTAAGTTTATTTTTATTATTTATTTCTTTATTTGTATTTTCATTATATTTGACAAAAAAATAAACCTACACCTATATTAAATCGTTGACCTAAAGATAATTTATTTGCCAATAGAAACATATTTTATTTATAATTGGAATAAAATTTATTTGCCAATAATCGGTGGATAAAATTGAAATTACACCCGTGTCATATAATTATAATTGATTAATTGGTATAAAATGAAATTATACTCGTGCCATGAATAATAATCTAAATAATTATATCTTAACAAACTATAATTTAAAATAATTTATAAAAAATTATGTTAACAAAAATAATTATTTAATAATTAATTTAAAAATCAATGCAAAAAATAATTATTAATAATAGTATTATTAACTAGGTAAATAATATAATTTCAAATTATTACTTGAAATATAAATAATATATGAAAATCTATTGAGTAAATCAATGATTTTGTACCTTAATTAATTTGACAATTATTACTCAATTAACCAGTTAATTGAATTAGTAATAACAATTTCCAATTTCAAGTTTTGTATATTAAGTAGTTATTAAAAACTGGGTAATAACGATTTACACGGAAAAATCATTGATAAATTCAATTAACCATATAGAAGATAATATACTAACAGTTTTAGTATATTATTTATGGCAAGCGAAATTATTTCCTCAGATTTTCTATTAAAATTGAAATTAGTAATAGTTTAAAAAAAGGTTTATTAATAAAATTACTAATAGTCACATTTTTATACACAGGATATATGTTTTCTATATATTATTTAAAAAATATAATGAATAATGAATGAGTATGTTATTTCTTCGACTAGCTAATTAATGCAAAATCGAGTACCTTTTTTATTCGATTGAGGTCATATTCTGTTTGGTGAAAGTTTCAATCACCTTAATTAAATTCTGTCTTTGTGCCTTAACTTATACAGGTAGTAATATGTTACATATTATTTGGTATATCTAAGTAGTTATTTTCCATAGCGAGAATGTAAAAAATCATATTAAGGTTTATTGCCAAATAATTAGTGGATGAATAATAGTAGATTATATTATTTTGAGAAAGTATTTTCATTATAATTATATCAAATCAATATTTAATTATGATAAAATATGTTAATTATAATTATATCATAGAATTATAATAATTACAATATTTATGTTATATATTTTAATCATTTATGTACGTAAATAATTAGAAATCAATCAAATCAAATTATCACGGTAAATAATATGTTGTATATTATTACGAAAAATAATCCGTAGATAAAATTGAAATTACACCCGTGTCATATAATTATAATTGATTAATTGGTATAAAATGAAATTATACCCGTGTCATGAGTAATAATCTAAATAATTATATCTTAACAAAATATAATTTGAAATAATTTATAAACAATTATCTTAACAAAAATAATTATTTAATAATTGATTTAAAAATCAATGCAAAAAATAATTTTTAATAACAGTATTATTAACTGGGTAAATAATATAATTTCAAATTATTACTTGAAATATAAATAATATATGAAAATCAATTGAGTAAATCAATGATTTTGCATCTTAATAATTTGACAATTATTACTCAATTAACCAGTTAATTGAATTAGTAATAACAATTTTCAATTTCAAATTTTGTATATTAAGTAATTATTAAAAACTGGGTAATAACGATTTACACGGAAAAATCATTGATAAATTCAATTAACCATAAAGAAGATAATATACTAACAATTTTTGTATATTATTTATGGCAATGGAAATTATTTCCTCAAATTAAATTTTATATAATTATAGTAAGTCTCTATAATTAAAACAATACAAAACTGCTTCATATATAACAATAATATTATATATATTTATATATCTCTTTTCTTTATCTCTTTTTTTTAAATATTGGCATATAATTAATGTAAAAAATATATACTATTAAACTATTTTATTATTCATATATATGAATTTATATAATAACCCGTATAATTTATACGTATGGCATAATACATGTGTCAAAAAAAGATTTCATAATTTTTAAAAACCACTATTTTGTTACATGAAATTGAAATTAAATAATTTCTATTTATATAATTTTTTTCTATTAATATCAAGTATCTCCATTAAAAATTCATATCGTTTGTAATTAGTATATATATATATAAATCGTAATAGTCAATTGTTTCAATTATTTTTCATCTACAAAATTCGTACCTTATTCGTATTTCTTTTTCTCTTTATTATTTTTCATACTAAATGACTACAAGTATGATTCTATCAACAGTATTACCTGTAGTAGATTATGTAATGAAAAGATTTGGAAAATAAAGGCAAAGATTATAAGGTTATGGAAAGTTCCATCCAAATTTGACAAGAGTAAGACAGCTTATCTAAAAATGGTTCTCATGGATGATAAGGTAGGTTGATTATTCCACATGATTTCTTCAAGTGATGCTAGGTCCAGTTTATATATATTTACTGTTCACATTTTAACTTTATTTCGTGAGTAAACTCTTGGAGGAATCAACCACAATGCGATTTAATAGAGTTGTAAGTGCTAATAGTCTTCGTTTTTAATTTGTTTTACAGTGTGATAAAATCCATTGTTCAGTGAAGAATTATTTGGCAAAGATGTTTGAGAATGATCTGATCGAGGGGAAAGTTTATGTCTTTTCAAATTTTCTGATTGAGGAATCAAGCGGAATTTATCTTCCGACTACACATGTGTGTAGAATAACCTTTAAGAAGGAGTCACGTATAGTAAATACGATCGATGATCGTAACATTCTTGACAATCATTTCAATTTTCTCGATCATGCTGATATATTGAGGCAAACAAATGAAAAAGCTAACTTATTTGGTGCGTAGTTAATTTGTATTATTATTATTATTATTATTATTATTATTATTATTATTATTATTATTATTATTATGTTGTTTCATTTATTTATCTTTAATTTTATGCTTTTAATTCGTCTTTTTTTTTAATTAGATGTTATTGGATTCTAATCCGGAAAAGGAGAACTTATAAAATCATATTGAGTATTACTAGATTATTTATGGTCATATTGAGTATATATGCCTGATTTATTGAAAAAAGTAGATTAAATAACTATTTTATAGTTAATACAATTAACACTATATTAAGAAAAGAAAAACAACGCATACAAGTTATTCTTTTATTAATTAAATTATTATAATTAAAATGAAATTCAACATAACAACTTAAAATTATAATTTCAATCTTATTACATGCATGGTGATTATATATTGGAACAAGAGAGCCTCAAAGACGCATACATATCAATAAAATTGTTTTATTACCAGATTATTATTTTTTTAAAAATATATTTTTATTTATTTGGTCTTATAAAAACAATTTCAATTTTATATTTTGTTCGTTTCAATCAATACGACACATTTTGCGTAGTAACCTTTTGTGTTTCATTGGTCTTATATTGTCCTTACAAAATAAAAAATGGTCAATTTTTTTTAAAGATTATTCATTTTTTAAATTAATTTTTAAAAGATTTTTTTAATTCAATTTATTTTTTAAAAATTTTAAATTAATTATGTTAGTACTTCTATAATTTTCGTTACTAATAACATCAATATTTACTAATTTAGCACATTAAATTATATTACACTGATTATAGTCTACTTAATAATTCTAATTAACTGTTAATATGATAAATTTATATAAATAAATTAAATTAATTTTAAATTATGAGAGATTTTGAAATATTAAATTTTTTTAGTTTAAAATTAATTTAATTTAATTTTATAAATTTATCATATTAATAACCAATTAAAATTATTAAATATATATTATGATGTTACTTAACATACTATTTATTTATATTTTTTAATGATTAGTTTAAAAAATAAATAATATTTTAATGACAAATTTTTTACTTAAATTAGAAAAGGTAATGTAAATTTTTGGTCTTTGATATCTGAGTCAATATGACTTTTTAAGTTTTCAAAATCACAAAACTATTAACGAGGTACTATTATGAATGCCATGCTAAATTGCTAATGCTATAATAACTAGTGGACATTGTATCTTTTTAATTGTGGTCAATATCATATTTGAAATTGGTTTAGGTAATTAATCTCCATCAATGGTGAATATTATATTTTTTAAAATTAAAAAAATCTTATATTATTAACGGATGTGAGAGAAAAATTTGACCTAGGACTAATAAAAGTCGCATTTTCCAAATGTGGGATACTTATTAATATACAATTTTAAAGTGTTACGGATTTTAATATACAATTAATATACAATTTTAATGTGGGATACTTATTAATATACAATTGTAAAAATAAGTAACAAAACTATATTATTTATTTTATTTGTAGTATAAATTATAGGTAAACAAGATAAATAATGAGTCAACAAAAAAAAAAGATAAGTAATGAAATGCACAATGTAATTAACCTAAAAACTTAGACGCCCATATTATTAATGGGTAACTATTCTTATCACAACAGTATATTATTTATTGAGATTTAAAATAATTTTAGTTATTTTAATAGAAGATAATAGTCATATTATTTTATAAAATAATAACTATTCCCTAGTCACCAGAAAATAAATAAATAACTTGTCGTTCCAATTTCCAATTCATACAATCATACTTGTGTGTATTCACACGTTTACACTCTTCAATCCTCAAACTTCACATCTCTTCTCTACTATTTATATCACACATCTTTCAATTCTATTATAATTACCACAATACACTTTTTATCATTCTCACCATTCTCCCCATCTAAGTATTTCGATTTGTACGTCCAATGACTTATACTATGTATTTCCAAGTTCTCTTTTTCCATTACTTTATTGTTATTCTCTTCACAGCTGCAACCGCCACGTTCTTGTCACTGCCGCCTGTTGAAGTGACTGACAGGGGCGGAGAGTGGCAGCTCCTACAGAAAAGCATTGGCATTGTGGCTATGCACATACAGCTTCTCCACAACGACCATGTCGTAATCTTCGACCGCACCAACTTTGGATTATCCAATCTCTCATTACCCAACGCCAGATGCCGTAGAAATCCGCGAGAGATGGTCGTTAAAAACGACTGCACGGCACACTCAATCGAATACGATGTCGCTGCCAACAGCTACCGCGCCCTATTTGTGGAAACCGACACGTGGTGCTCCTCGGGTGCGGTGATGCCGGACGGCACATTGGTCCAAACCGGCGGTTACAATGACGGCGAGTGTGTCGTCAGGACCTTCACCCCGTGCCCTAACTGCGACTGGCGGGAACATGAAAACGGACTATTAGTTAGACGATGGTACGCAACCAATCACATCTTGCCAGATGGACGGCAGATAATAATCGGAGGTACAAGTCAATTCAACTATGAATTCTATCCCAAGAAAGATGCCACGGATAGTAACACATACACCTTACCCTTCCTCCAACAAACAAATGATCCAGGTGCTGAGAACAACTTGTACCCTTTCGTCTTCCTCAACGTTGACGGTAACCTTTTCATCTTTGCAAACAACCGCGCTATTCTATTCAATTACCAGAAATCCACTATCGAAAGAACCTACCCTACCATTCCTGGTGGAGAGCCGAGAAACTATCCTAGCACCGGCTCCGCCGTGTTGCTCCCTCTCAGGAACTTGAGTAAGCCGAATGTGGAGGCTGAGGTCTTGGTCTGCGGCGGAGCCCCCAAAGGTTCTTTCGAGCAAGCTAAAACAGGAAAGTTCATTCCAGCATTGAACACCTGTGGAAGGATCACGATAACAGACTCGAACCCGAAGTGGGAGATGGAAACCATGCCGAGTGGAAGGGCCATGAACGACATGGTGATTCTCCCAAACGGCAACGTTTTGCTCATCAACGGTATAGCTCTTGGAACTGCCGGGTGGGAGTTCGGCCGCGAACCGGTTCTCAATCCGTTTCTTTACAAGACTTATGGCCGGGCCGGTTCGAGGTTCGAGGTACAGAATCCATCAAACATTCCTAGGGTTTATCACTCCACCGCGATTTTGCTTCGCGATGGTAGAGTCTTGGTGGCTGGAAGCAACCCTCACGCGGGTTACAGTTTCAACAATGTGACCTTCCCAACGGAGTTGAGATTGGAAGCTTATTCTCCTACTTATTTGGATCCCCGCTTTGAAGATGTTCGTCCCAAAATCATAGCTCCTACTCTTCAGTCCCAAACAAAGGTTAAGTACGGTCAGAAGCTAACGTTGCGGTTTGGGGTCACAGCGGCATTGGTTCGGAATTCGGTGGCGGTTACAATGGTTGCGCCACCTTTTAACACTCACTCATTCTCCATGAACCAGAGGTTGTTGGTGTTGGATCCAAGTGACGTTAGAGATGTTGGGAAATTGAGTTACGAAGTTGATGTGACCATGCCCGGTTCAGCCGTTCTTGCACCACCCGGTTTCTATTTATTATTCGTGGTCCACCAAGAAGTCCCAAGCCATGGTATTTGGGTTCAGATACTGTGATTATAATTCCAACTGTTTCTATTCACACTTACTATTTCAGTGTGATATGCTGTCCTTATTATTATTTTATTTTATTGAAAAATAAATTATTATGATTTTCCAATGAAGAAATTCATAAGTGAAGTAATAAATTTGAATGAAGTGGTTTATTTATTTACTTATTCGGTATAGACGCATGAAACGAAATTGTTTGATGGTTTTTTATTTTTTATTTTTTGAATATTTTTATGAAAAATTATATATGCATTATTTTTTTAAATTTTTAATTTTAGACACTATTTTTGTATAAAAAGTGACTGTTGTATAAAAGGTAAGAAAGGATAAAATTTTATAAAATAAAACTTAAAAAAAAGGCACATAGAAAAAATAACGCAACAATCATTTTTCTATATTATAAGGAAAACTGAACTTAGATTCTTTGTAAAAACTAAAATAATGTAAAATAATATATTATTTTGTATTCAATATAGATGACATAAAGAAGAGAGCTTGTATTTTTCTTTCTCTTTTGTTTTTATCTCAGTCGTGTAACAAGTTCTGAACAAGTTCGTACAAGCTTAGAAATTGAGGTGATGACGTACAAAGTTTAAGAAAAAATTAAAGAGAGAATATTTACCAAAGTTAAATTATTATTATTTTCTTCTAGTTTCTGACTTTTGATTATTATTGATTAAGGTTATAAGGTGAGATAAAAATTCTATTAATTATTATATATTGGTATATTGGAATTAAGCCCATCATCTAATTATGTCGGTCTCTTTGTATATCTAATAAGAGGGATTTTCTGGATGCATGCATGGAAGAGGAGGAGGAAGACAACTTTTTCAGGGATATATCTTTTGATTGATCGAATAACTCAAATTTATTATGCGAATTCTACAATATTGAACTAAACTGGAATATTTACCTCTAGATCTGTTTTAAACCGCCTGAAATAGGATTGTTTAAGGCGAAGAAAAAAAGTAGTACATAATTTTTTCATTTTAAAAGAATTTTAGAGAAATGTTAGTAATTAATATTAGTCAATATTTAGTCAACATATACTTTATTTTTATAGTATTATGATTTAGAATTTAAAATTTAAAATATTAATTAAAAATAATAAATTTTATTAATTATGTAATATTGCTAATAATTTTACTGAATGCAAGAAAATTTTTTTTTTAAAGATGGACTTATGAAAATTTTCTTCAAAATTAAAGACCAAATTTGCGCGAAAAACGAAAATAAAAAATAACAAAAAGGCAACGGCCTTTATTCATTATGGCCATTTAATATTTTACATAGAAAGGTACAATATGCATGATTGCCATTTTTTTTACAAGTACCAGACTACCGGCCACCAACCATAACTAATTTAAGAATCAAGATGATTAACATATGGTTAATTCTACGGTGATTATGATTATATTAGTTACGATGATTATAAGTTTTGATCATGAGATAATATATATTTAATTTGGTCTTGAAACTTTCATGCGGGCCACAATTTAATTTTTAAGATTTTAATGATTTTTATTTTTTAAATTTTGAAAACGTAATTTATATTAGTTTTTGAAATAATTTTTGTTGTATAGACATTAATAAAATGTTAATATGGACTGCTAGATATTATATTAAATTTTGTAAATCGAAATTATTTTAGTTTTGACATTCAAATAGTCTAAAATAATATCATACGTGATGTTTATTAAAACTTTTCATTTCAAAACAAGTGATACAATATTGTTTTTGGTCTATTTGAACATCAAAATTCAAAATTATATCATTTTATAGGTTTCAGTCTTTTATTAGGTGAATTCTATCATACAGAAGAGAGATTCCTTCTATATGTATAGAAATTTGTTGTCATTTTTCTAGTAGAACAAGTGTCTAGAGAGAGAATGCAATTAAAATTATAGTGGAAGACAAAAGCTAATCTTAGTGCAGAGTAGTGAATGAATTAAAATATTTAATGATGTAAAGTTGATTAGTTATTAATTATGAATGATAATGATGGCTGGTTTTTGTATTTTTTTATTTAGTGGATTTAAGTTTTTGGGGCAAGCCTTTTTTTTTTTTCTGGATTTGGGTCGTAATTGAATTTTTTTATGAAAAACAAACATAATTAACATAATATCTTATGGATTTAGGGTTATTTGAATTTTTTTTTGTTTGGGTCTTAATTGATTTTTTCTGTGTAAATGTAGGTGTTGATTATTTTTTTTTTATGAAAAGTAGACAATTTTTTTTTGTCATAGAAGATGTATTTTTGTGTTCTTGAAAATATTAGTTTAGTCTTATTTTCACATGTTATTTTTATTCTAATACTCTTAACAATTTTATTCTTAATAATATTTTGGACTATAATCATTCATTATTTATAATTTTATTACTAGTTATATGGTTAATTTTTGTAGTAAGATAAATAATTTATGTTATAAAAAAATTATAATAGTACACAAGAATAAAATGCTTTAGCATTTAGAATTCAATTTTGGTTCGTTAGTTTAGGGTTTATTTTTATGGTAATATTTTTGGTTCGTGATAAAATGTTTGTATTGTAACAATTATAAATTGATGATAGAATTTAGTGTTTAATTAGAATTGTTTTCGTAAAATCTTGGTAAAAATTTTGAATATATTTAGTTAATATTGTTGGATTTTTTGGGCTCCCTTCCTATGTGGAGAAAAAGTCCAAATGTTAGTATCCAAACCCATAAATAGTTGAAGTGGCTGAGGTGAGTTAGGGTTGTGAAGAGAGAGGTCTCATTTGCAAGAAGAACACCAAACACTAGAGAGAAAAGAAGAGAGAAAGTTATTTTCGCACATACACAAAGCTGTCTCTGTAAATTGGTCGCTGCATATTTGTTAACCGTTGGATCGAGCTCAAATTTGGACAGTGTGTTCTACACATCTGGTTCTTTGATTTCACCGTTCGGATCTTCAATTAGATGTCTGTATCTGGAGATATTGATAACACACAGTAGCTCTGTTTTTGTGGTATTTTCATCTTCTTGTTTTGAAAGCTTTGAAACTTGGGTTGTTTGGCTTGTTGTATGCACGTTTTGTGCAACAATTTGTGACTCTCTTGTACCCTATTTTTCATCATAGTGAAGCTATTTCCTGGTCTTGGTGACTCGTGGTTTTTACTTCTCATATTGAGGAGGTTTTCCACGTTAAAAATCTTGGTGTGTTAGCTTGTTTCTAATTTCTGGTTTATGTGATTTTTTTCGCTGCTATTGGGTATTATTGTGCTGGTGTCAATACTTGTTGTGAGTGGATATTGTTGCTCCTCTAATTCTTGCAAGTAGGGAATTGTGTTTTATTCCTATCAATTGACATCAGAGCTCAATTTTGGGTATTTAGTTATAACTTGCTTGAAAGATGGAGGCAAATAATTCTACTATGATGATAAGTTTGAATGGCACTAATTACCATCTATGGAAGGGCAAAATGAAAGATTTGTTGTTTGTCAAAAATCTACATTTACCCCTATTTTCTACACAAAAACCAGAATCTAAAACAGATGAAGAATGGGAGTTTGAACACCAACAAGTTTGTGGTTTTATTAGGCAATGGGTGGATGATAATGTTTACAATCACATTGCTACTGAGACTCATGCTAGGGTTTTGTGGAATCAAATTGAATCCTTGTATGCTTCCAAGTCTGGCAATAATAAATTGTACTTGTTGAATATGTTGATGAATTTGAGATACAAGGAGGGGTCACAAGTATTAGATCACTTGAAGGAATTTCAAGGAGTTCTGGATCAGTTGTCAAGCATGGGAATCAAGTTTGAAGATGAGGTTCAAGGATTGTGGTTGCTAAATACTCTACCAGATTCTTGGGAGACATTTCGTATATCTCTTACTAATTCTGCTCCGAATGGTAAAGTGAGCATGTAACTTGTTAAAGGTGGCATTTTAAATGAAGAGATGAGAAGGAAGACGCAGAATTCTTCGTCACACTCTGAAATGTTAGTCACTAAAACCAGGGGGAGAAATGAGAATAGAGTTCAAAAGGGTAGAGGTAAAAGCAGGATCAAATCCAAGAGAAGATACAAGAATGTTGAGTGTCACTACTGTCACAAAATGGGTCACGTTAAAAAATATTGCTATCTTTGGAAAAAGGAAAACAAAGGTAAGCAAGAAAAGAAGGATGATAATGGTAATGATCGTGTATCTTCTATTTCAGATGATCTTCTTACTGTTGATATTGTTGATTATGAGTACAAGGTCAATCTTGTTTCTGATGATGAGTTCAGGTGGGTAATAGATAGTGGCGCCTCAATACATGTTACACCGAAGAAGGAGTTCTTCACTTCTTATACTCCAGGTAATTTTGGAGTGCTTAAGATGGGTAATGATGGCTTCGCCAAAGTTATTGGTGTAGGAGATGTTCGTCTTGAGACCAATATGGGAGTGAAGCTACTACTTAAAGATGTTAGACACGCTCCAGATGTTCGCTTGAATTTGGTTTCAGTTAAAAGGCTTGATAATGAAGGCTTTGTAAACACTTTCGGCTTTGGACAATGGAAGCTTACTAAAGGCAACTTAGTGGTGGCTCAAGAAAAAGGTACTTCAAGTTTGTATATGATGCATTCCATGATTGCAAAAGGTAGTGTGAATGCAATTGAAAGTAAAGAAGTTTGTAGCTTGTGGCACAGACGACTTGGTCATATTAGTGAAAAAGGACTTAATTATTTAGCTCGAAAGGATGCTCTTTCAGGTTTAAAGAATGCAGAGTTAGAGAAATGTTCTCATTGCATGGCTGGCAAACAAAGAATATTATCCTTCAAGAAGCATCAATCTTCAAGAAAATCAGACTTCTTGGAATTGGTGCACTCCGATATTTGTGATCCTTTAAAAGTACGATTTTTTAGTGAAGCTATTTACTTTATTACTTTTATTGATGATCATTCAAGAAAGTTTTGGATTTATGCTTTGAAAACAAAGAACCAAGCTTTGGAAAAGTTCAAAAAATTCCAAGCTTTGGTTGAGAGGCAAACAGGTAAAAAGCTTAAATGTATTCGCACTGATAATGGTGGTGAGTATTGTGAACCATTTGATGTGTATTGCAAGCAGCAAGGTATTAGGCATGAAAAGACACCTCCTAAAACACCTCAGTTGAATGGTTTGGCAGAAAGGATGAATAGAACGTTGATTGAAAGAGTTAGGTGTATGCTTACTGAAGTTAAGCTACCTAAAGTCTTTTGGGGTAAAGCGCTACTTACAGCGGCTCATGTGATTAATCTGAGTCCTACAATTGCTTTGACAATGATGTTTCAGATCATGTTTGGTCGGGTAAAGATGTCTCGTATGATCACTTGAGAGTCTTTGGATGCAAAGCATTTGTTCATGTTCCAAAGGATGAGAGGTCCAAGTTGGATGTGAAGACAAGGCAGTGCATTTTTATTGGGTATGGTCAAGATGAGTTTGGTTACAGGCTTTATGATCTAGTTGAGAAGAAGCTTGTAAGGAGCCGTGATGTAGAGTTTATTGAAGACCAGACCATTGAAGATATTGATAAGGCAGAGAAGAGTCAATCACAAGAGAGCAGTGACTTGACTGATGTAGATCCAGTTCAAACGCCTCCTTCGTCAGAACAAACAGAGAATCAAGATCAGGAGCATATGCAGCAAAATGAGCCTTTGGTTCCTGATGACCAGGAGATGGGAGATCTAATTGATGTTCCAGTTGATGATGATGCTGATAATCAACCTGAGCTACCTAAAGATCCACCAGGTCTCCATCCTAGGAGGTCTACTAGAGAGCGACGACCTTCAACGAGGTATCCTTCTAGTGAGTATGTAACATTTACTGATGGATATGTGACCTTGACTAATGGGAGAGAACCTGAATGTTATGCGGAAGCTATGGAAGGTAACGACAAAAAGAAATGGTTTGATGCAATGCAAGATGAAATAAAATCCTTGCATGATAATCAAACATTTGAGCTTGTGAAGTTGCCAAAAGGAAAGAAAGCTTTGTAGAATAGGTGGGTTTATAGGTTGAAGCATGAAGAAAATTCTCAGTGTCCAAGGTACAAGGCTAGATTGGTAGTCAAAGGCTACAGGCAGAAAAAGGGAGTTGACTATAATAAATTTTTTTCACCGGTTGTGAGAAGATCTTCTATTAGGACTGTTTTGAGTTTGGCTGCAAGTCTTGATTTAGAGATAGAGCAGATAGATGTGAAAACTGCTTTCCTTCACGGTGATCTTAAGGATGAAATTTACATGGAACAACCTGAAGGTTTCATGGTAAAAAGCAAAGAAGATCATGTTTGCAAACTGAAGAAGAGCTTGTACGGCTTGAAGCAAGCTCCGAGACAATGATACAAGAAGTTTGAGTCTGTTATGGCAAAACAATGCTACAAGAAGACTACTTCTGATCATTGTGTATTTGTTAAATAGTTTGATAGTAATGATTTTATTATCCTTTTGATATATGTTGATGACATGCTTATTGTTGGTCAGAATGCTTTTAGGATTGATATGTTGAAGAAGAAACTTGCAATGTCATTTGCAATGAAGGACCTTGGACCAGCAAAAGAGATTCTTGGCATAAGAATCAAGCGTGATAGAAAGGAGAAGAAACTTTGGTTGTCACAGGAGAAATACATAGAGGCAATGTTGCACAGGTTTCAAATGGAGAAAGCGAAGGCCGTTAGTACTCCTCTTACTACACACTTCAAATTGAGTTGCAAGCAAAGTCCATCAAGTGATGAAGAGAAGAAAGACATGGAAAAAGTTCCATATGCATCAGCCGTGGGTAGTTTAATGTATGCTATTGTGTGCACAAGACCGGATATAGCTCATGCTGTTGGTTGTGTTAGCCGTTTTGTTTCAAACCCAGGAAGAGAGCATTGGAATGCTGTAAAATGGATAATGAGATATCTTCGTGGTACTTCTAACATGAAGTTGTGTTATGGAAGTGATAAGCCTATTCTAGTTGGTTACACTGACTCAGACATGGCAGGAGATATTGACTCTAGAAGGTCCATTTCAGACTTCTTGATCAACTTTGCGGGTGGAGCTGTGTCTTGGCAATCAAGATTACAAAAATGTGTTGCTTTGTCTACTACCAAGGCCGAGTTTATTGCCATTACTGAAGCATGCAAGGAGATGCTTTGGATGAATAAATTCTTGAAGGAACTCGAGTCTACTCAAGAGAGGTATGTGTTGTTTTGTGATAGTCAAAGTGTTATCCATCTTGGTAAAAATTCTACTTTTCATTCTCGATCCAAACATATTGATGTGAGGTATCATTGGATACGTGATGTTTTGGATGCTGAGTTGTTGGAACTTGAAAAGGTTCGTACTGATGAGAATGGTTCTGATATGATGACCAAGGCATTACCAAGATGGAAGTTTGAAATTTGTTGCTTAATCGCCGGATTGGCGGTTACCTCCACATAGTCGTGAGGGAGGGATTTGTTGGGTTTTTTGGGCTCCCTTCCTATGTGGAGAAAAAGTCTAAATGTTAGTATCCAAACCCATGAATAGTTGAAGTGGATGAGGTGAGTTAGGGTTGTGAAGAGAGAGGTCTCATTTGCAAGGAGAACACCAAACACTAGAGAGAAAAGGAGAAAGTTATTTTCGCACATACACAAAGCTGTCTCTGTAAATTGGTCACTTCAGATTCGCTAACCGTTGGATTGAGCTCAAATTTGGACAGTGTGTTCTACACATTTGGTTCTTTGATTTTATCGTTCGAATCTTCGATTCGATGTCTGTAGCTGGAGATATTGGCCACACACAGTAGCTCTGTTTTTGTGGTATTTTCATCTTCTTGTTCTTGTTTTGAAAGCTTTGAAGCTTGGGTTGTTTGGCTTGTTGTATGTACGTTTTGTGCAGTAATTTGTGACTCTCTTGTACCCTTTTTTTCATCATAGTGAAGCTATTTCCTAGTCTTGGTGACTCGTGGCTTTTACTTCTCACATTGAGGAGGTTTTCCACGTTAAAAATATTGGTGTGTTAGTTTGTTTCTAATTTCTGGTTTATGTGATTTTTTCACTGCTATTGGGTATTATTGTGCTGGTGTTAATACTTGTTGTGAGTGGATATTGTTGCTTCTCTAATTCTTGCAAGTAGGGAATTGTGTTTTATTCCTATCAAATATAGTTGTTGGAATTTCAAAATATAATTTATAAACTTTACGAAAAAATAAAAAATATATTTTTTTCATAAGTATTTTACTAAATGGCATCATGTTATTTAACAATCTATATTAAAGCTCGACAATAAATAATTTATTGATGAAAAAATGATCACAAAAAAAAAATGTGTGTGTAAACGAACTGAATGCATTCTAAATTTATATGAATGTCCAAAATACAAAGTGGTTATATAAATTTATTGCAAATTTTTGTCAAAATCATTAAATCTAAACCCATGAATTTGATTTACCTTGAGTGTGGTTCGATTCTTATAATTTCGATTTATCTTTATGGAAGCTGCTCCTATTAAATCGAATAGATTCGATTTACATGAAATAATCTTCACTAAAATGTTTTTCATAATAAATTGATTCCAATGAATTCGATTTACTAGTACACCTACTAATTCGAATTATATGTAATTGAAACATTCATATAATCGGGTTGCATTTAGAACATTTATGTAAATTTGAAACTCATTCGATTTATTTATGTGATTTTATCCTTAAAATGAATGTTGCCACTTTTATACATTTAATTAGTTAATACAGAGATTAAGTAGAGTATTATCTATTATCGGATATGATATGATATCATTCCTTCATGATTCATTTAGGTGAATTTTATTGCTATTTTTTTTACTCTTTCTTTTTATATTTAATTCGTTCTAAAATTATGAAATGATAAGTATTGTTATAAAAATGAATCCTTTCAAAAATGAGCCTTATAAATTTTTTTTAAAAAATAATTATTTACTTTGTATTCATAATATTTAAATAAAGTAAAAATATTAAAATTGAATTAAAAACCATTTAAATTCTTTTTGTTGTTTCATTATTTTTAAACTTGTGAATAAAATGATTTAGTTATTCAAATTTATTGTTACTTAATTTAGGGTTTAGTGTAAGATGCTTTAGGGTTTAGGTTTTAGTGTAGAAAACTTTAGAATTTAGAATTTAAAAATATATTTTTTAGAATTTAGGGTTGGATGGTTTAGAGCTCAGGATTGGATAGTTTAAGTTTTGTAATTAAGAAATCAGGATTTGTGGTTTATGTTTTAGAAATTAAAATTAGATGGTTTAAGTTTTTCATTTTAAAATTGGATTGCTAAGTATTTTAATATTTAATGATAAGGAATTTAGTACTTAGAATTGACATTTTTGATAAAATTTAAAAAATAGATACAGTGTTGATGACCATATTTTTTATACTTAACAATATTAATTTAGTTGTTAATTCATTTATGCGTAGGTTAATTTAATAATAACGTAAATTATGTGTAGGTTAATTGTTAATGTGAACAAAAATATTTAAGTAATTGTTATTTAAATTTTTACTTGTTAGTAAAAATAAAGATACGGTGAATAAAAAAAACTCAATCAACACCTACATCTACACAGAAAAAATCAATTAAGACCTAAACAAAAAAAATTCAAATAACCACAAACCCACAAAATACTATATTTATTATTTTTTGTTTTTTTTATTAAAAAAATCAATTAAGATCAAAATTCAAGAAAAAAAACTTGGTCTGGCCCAAAAACTTATTTCCATTAAAGAAAAAAATAAAAAATCAGCCCATCATTATCATTCATAATTAATAACTAATCAACTTTACATCATTAAATACTTTAACTCACTCACTGCAATGGGGTCCACACCTGCACCAAAATCAGTTTTTGTCTTCCACTATAATTTTAATTGCACACTCTCTCTAGACACTTGTTCTACTAGAAGAATAACAATAAATTTCTACACATATAGAAGGAATCTCTCTTCTACATGATAGAATTCACCAAAATAATATCATACGTGATATTTATTAAAACTTTTCATTCTAAAACAAGTGATACGACATCGTCTTTGGTCAATTTGAACGTCAAAATTCAAAATTACATCATTTTATAGGTTTCAGCCTTCTATTAATGTTTGTCTGCCAAAAATTGTCTTAGGAACTAATGTGGGTTGTATTGGTAAAGTTTTGCGACTAAATTGGTATTCATGTGTAAGTTCAAAGACTAAATTGACATTACAAGAAATTCGTCGAATTTACCAGCGGATTTACAAAAAAATTCGTCGGTAATATATTTACTGTCAGAATTACCGTCGAAATAAATCACCTCGCCGGTAATTGGCGGATATTAACTTTTAATTAGTGAATTTTTGGAGCTTGTTACCGTTGGATATATTCCCCATTAAATCCGACGGTAATCTTAAATGTTTAAAAATTCAAAAAATTGTTTTAAATGTTTAAATTCAATAATTTTAAACTAATAAAATTCAAAATTTTATAATTTTTTATAATAATTTGTCTATAATTTTTTGTTAAAAGTTCACACATCAAAGTTCAAGAATAAAGAAGAAAAATAATAATTACTCGTGTATGAAAAAAGATAGCACTATAAATATATACTCTAAATCCAAAAAAGATGAACTTACATAAGGTTCGATATGAAAAATAAAATACCTCATAGTGGCTAAGTAAATTGCGTAGTTGAAGTTTTCTACACAATAAAATGTTGAAAAGGAAAATTAATTATACAAATAATATATCTATTTAAGATTCCAAATAATCCACTAACATACGTATGTATGTCTCTCAATTGATATATCTATTTAAGCTTATATAATTTCAACAACTTAGTTAGGGCCGTCAAAATGGGCCAAACCCATCGGGTCAACCCATTTACCCATTTAAATGGGCGGGATTTGCCTCCAAAATTAAGCCCGTTTAAATTTCGGGATAAACCTACTGTCTACAAGCATATTTTTTGGAATAGCATGCTGTACACCTTCAATTACAAACTATAAACATAATCAGAGAACTAACAATAATAAAATTAATAACAATCAACTCAGCAAAATTAATTCAAAAAATAATTAACTCATACAATAATAAACTTTGAAAATTAATAACAATCAACAATAAGTCAATAATTAATTTAAAAAATTAACAAGCTAAAATTAACTCATAGAATTAACAATAATTAGCACTAATGAACTCATAAAATAATTAACTCAGATAACAATAAGCTCATAAATTAACAATCATCCACTACAAGATACACGAAAAATTGCAGTGACAAATTACCGACGATTTTTTGAATCACCGCAAATTGAAGGAATAGTGGCAATTTTGATAGTGTTTTCAAGCTCCGTTCCAAATTGATCAAGATAGCGGCGATTTGGGGTCCCAATCGCCGCAAATAGCATTTTGGATAGTAAAATTAAAATCTTCTCCTTTTTGAGTCCAGGGCCAGTCTTCCCTTTTTCGCGCGAACCCAAAGGAAGAAAAGGCGCGAATCACAAGCTCTGTGAATCCTTGTCGCCGTGTAGCTCCCCTCCATCAGTTTCAGCTACTATGTCCTTCCCCATCACTGATCTTCTCCTTACACTGTGTAGCTCCCGCACGCGAAAACACAGTGGAAGGACGCATGTCCGTTGTTCTTCCCTCCGCCGTGCACATCCGTGTCTTCGTGGAGTCGCGTGACTGCCGATCCATCTTGGTGCAATCGTTGCCATCCTTCTCCCTTGCCCTGTTGTGTGCTACTCGATCGCTCCCTCTCCCCTCTCTCGGGTTCGTTCTTCTCCCTTACCTTGTTGTTTCTATTTCCCCCTTTGTATTCTTAATTTTGTCCCAATTTAATTTCTGTTGGGAAAACTCAACAAAGGTTCAAAACAAGAACTTGTCTAACAGCGAAAACACCAGAAATAATTTTTTCACAACCTGTGCTATTAAATAGGCAATACCAAGAATACTCCAAGTAGCAAATATAATAACAGAAATTAAATAATCAGACACCAAAATTTTAACGTGAGAAAACCCCCCAAAAAGGGACAAAAAACCCACGGGACCTAGTCCAGAAAAAAACTTCCACTATCAGAATAATGGGTACACAAACAGTCTTCCTAGTGACACTAGGGCATCCCAACAATCAACAAAATACATCATCAAAACTGATGGAATCAACATAAACCCTCCACAAAGTGGGTATCTCAAATCAGGCAAAAGAGAAGGCAATACAACTAGCAAATTATATCCTAATGTTCATCTCTACACCAGAAATAACACACTAAAATTTCATAAGAAATGGAGCAAGTTTACCGGTTCAATCGGATCAAAATAGCTTTGCTCTTTTCCCCCAATTTTCTCTTCTCTTCGACGTTGTGCTTCGTGTTTTCTTTTCATTCAAAAGAATGAAACTCTTCTCACTCTCTCTCCCCGTGCTCCTTAGCCACTTCTTTTATTTTATTTGTTTTTCTTTTTTTGTTTTTGTTTTAAAAATTTGTGGGTCCCACTTGAGGTTGGGGACCCACCAATAAATCTCCTCCTCACCAACTCAAGTGGGGATAGGCTGCTCCACCAAACCCGCCTTCTCTTTGCGGGAATCAAACTTCACTACAGGTAAACTCTTAGTCATCATATATAAACCATTATCATCAGTATGGATCTTCTCAAGTGCATATGACTTCATCTCAAGCGCTTGACGTATCCAATGATACCTCACCTCTATGTGCTTCGAATTGGAATGAAACGTCAGATTCTTGCTAAGATGGATAGCACTCTGACTGTCACAAAATAACACAAACTTCTCTTGATTGATGCCTAACTCTTGTAGAAATTTCTTCATCCACAAGAGTTCCTTAGAAGCTTCAATAACAACAATGTATTCTGCCTCTGTAGTAGACAAAGCAACACATTTCTGAAGTCGAGATTGCCACGACACAGCTCCCCCCTGCAAATGTCATCATATAACCAGAAGTAGAAATTCTTGAATCAAGATCTCCAGCCATATCCGCATCTGTGTAACCATCCAACATAGGTTGGCCACTTCCAAAGCATAAACAAACTCTGGAGGTACCATTAAGGTATCTGAGAATCCACTTCACTACTTGTCAGTGTTCCTTGCCAGGATTAAAGAGAAACCGACTAACAACTCCAACGGCACGAGCAATATCCGGCCTGGTGCAAACTATAGCATACATCAAACTGCCAACTGCAGATGCATATGGAATCTTCTTCATTTCTGCTTTCTCTTTCTCACTTGTAGGACATTGCTGCGAACTCAGCTTGAAATGACTAGCAAGTGGAGTACTAACAAGTTTGGAATTACTCATGCTAAACCTCTCTAAAACCTTCTCAATATACTTCTGCTGTGACAACCACAGTTTCCCATTCTTCCTGTCACGAGTGATATTCATGCCAAGGATTTTCTTTGCAGGACCCAAATCCTTCATAGCAAAGGATCTGTTCAAGTCTTTCTTAAGACTTTCAATCTTCTTAGTGTCATGACCAACAATCAACATGTCATCAACATGAAGCAAAATAATTATAAAATCACCATCAGATAATTTCTTAACATACACACAATGATCAGAAGAAGTCTTACTATACCCATGACCTTCCATGAAGGAATCAAATTTCGTGTACCACTGTCTTGGTGCTTGCTTCAGCCCATATAAGCTCTTCTTCAACTTGCATACAAGGTGCTCCTTTCCTTTAACTTCTAAACCCTCTGGTTGCTCCATATAAATTTCTTTATCTATGTCACTGTAAAGGAATGCAGTCATCATATCAAGCTGCTCAACCTCTAAATTCAAGCTAGCCGCCAATCCAAGCACAAATTGAATAGAGGACATCTTCACAACTGGAGAGAAAATCTCCTCAAAATCAATACCTTTCTTTTGCTCAAAACCTTTCACAACCAATCGAGCTTTGTATCTTGGCCGTGAGACATTTTCATCCGCTTTCAATTTGAACACCCATTTATTCTTGAATGCTCTCTTACCCTTCGATAACTTCACCAATTCAAAAGTATGATTCTCATGCAAGGATTTCATTTCCTCTTGCATGGTCTTCAACCAATCTTCTTTATGCTCATCAAACATAGCTTCCTGGTAGCTCTCTGGCTCCCCAGTCTCAGTGTTCATCACATACTCATGAGGAGAGTATTTTTGAAAAGGATTGCGCTCTCTAGTAGATCTTCTCAATTTAGGCTCAACTGGTGGTTCAGGTGGGACTTCATCTGATGGAACTTCTGCATCTGGCACCTCAGGTTGAGGTGTAAGTTCATCATGCAAATCATCACCATCATTATCAACTTGTACATCTCCCCCATCAATAGGAGGTCTAGTGGAAGGACCAGGTTCATCATCAGCAGAACGTCCAACAGTTATTGTAGGCTTATCTATCTTCTCCAAGTCTTCAATAGTTTGGTCTTCAAGAAAAATCACATATCGGCTTCTAATTATCTTCTTGCTCACCGGATCCCATACTCTGTAACCAAAGTCTTCGTGACCATAACCCATGAAGATACACTGCTTTGACTTTCCATCAAATTTTGACCTTTCATCTCTTGGAATGTGAACAAAATTCCTACAGCCAAACACTCGCAAGTGCTATAGGAGACATCTTTCCCTCTTCAAACTTTCACTGGAACATCACCATTAAGTGGAACTGAAGGAGAAAGGTTGATCAGATCTACTGCAGTCCTCATCCTTCACCCCAAAAGGATTTAGGCAACTTTGCATGAGAGAGCATACATCTGACTCTATCATTGATAGTGTGATTCATTCTCTCTGCAACTCCATTATGTTGAGGAATCTTAGGAACAATCTTCTCAAGCTTGATCCCATGTCCTTTACAATACTCTTCAAATGGACCCCTGTATTCACCACCATTATCTGCTCAAACACATTTCAATTTTCTTCCTGTTTCTCTTTCAACACTTGCATAAAAGTGTTTGAAGATTCCAAGCACCTGGTATTTAGATTTCAAAATAAAAGTCCACATTTTTCGAGAATAATCATCAATAAAAGTAACAAAATATGATGCACCACCTAGTGTCTTAGTATCCATAGTGCAAACATCAGTGTGAACTAAATCTAGAACATGTGATCTCCTATGAGGTCCAGAATTATGAAATGATACTCTAGCATGGTTTCCAACAAAACAATGAGTGCATGTATTTAAAGTTGTACCTTTCACTGGAAGTGAGTGCTTCTTGACCAAGACGCTTAGTCCTTACTCGCTCAAGTGACCAAGACGTATGTGCCACAAATCAGAAGAGAAATCATCAGCTACATTCACCTCTTCTTTGCACAACTTTGCTTGCAACCGATAGAGAGTAGTGAGACTATTGTCTTCTCTAGCAACAATGAGAGCCCCTTTGGTAATCTTGCATTTTTCACTACCAAAGGAAGTGCAATACCCCTCTTGATCCAATGCCTTCACTGAAATGAGATTGAACTGCATATCTGGCGCATGCCTAACATTCTTCAACTGCAACTTGCATCCCATGTTAGTTTCAAGCCATATATCACCCATACCAATGATATCACACACTCCTTTATCTCCCAATTTGATCTTACCAAAATTTTCAAAAGCATAGGAAGTGAAAAATTCACGCCTCGGAGTGACATGACTTGAGGCATCAGAGTCCATAATTCAAGTGGAATCATCACAGACAAGATTCACATAATTTTCATCATATGTGATAAGAACATCTTCATAAACAATAGCAGCCGTTTCTTTATCACTATCTTTACCTTTGTCTTCGTTTCTTCCCCTTGATTGTTTTCTTTTCAAGAACCTACAATACCTCTTGATATGCCCCGGCTTGCCACAATGGTGACAAATAAACTCCTTTCTTGACTTGTACTTTCTTCTTGACTTGCTTCGATTCTCTAACTTATCAGAACTGTGAGGTTCTCTACTTTGACTTCTCCCCCGTGACTCTGAAACAAGTGCTTCTGACTGGGAGGAGGCATTAGTAAAACCTCACTCTTTTTTTCTGGCTTCTTCATTCAACATGCGCTCTTTAACCATTGCTAACGTCAACTTCCCATTTGGAGCTGAGTTAGTCAGTGTCACAACCAGAACTTCCCAACTATCAGGCAAAGAGCTCAGCAACAACAAGGCTTGCAACTCATCATTCAAAGTGATCCTATTATTTGTCAGTTGGTTCACTGTCTCCTGAAAAATACTCAAGTGCTCCGGCATTGATTTACCTTCAACATACTTCATATTGACAAGCTTCCTAATCAAGAATGCTTTAATTTGCACATTCTTCCTCTCATATAACTCTTTCAATTTATTCCACATCTTCTCGGCATTCGTTTCGGTGTCAACATGTGGATACACGCTAAGATCAAGCCATTGCCTAATCAAAATAACTGCCTTCCGATTCAACTTCTTCCATTCAACATCGGATTTAGTACGTTTGGATTTATCTCCCTCCACAGGATCATACAAGTCCTTGATATATAGCATATCTTCCATGAGGGTCTTCCAAATTGAATAATTTTGGAAATTCAATTTGACCATATTCGATCCATGAGTATTTTCCTCTATTTAATCAGCACAGAAATAAACAACCAAAGCAGTGGATACCACTTTGTTGGAAAAACTCAATAAAGGTTCAAACAAGAACCTGTCTAACAGTGGAAGCACTAGAAATAATTTTTCCACAACCTGTGCGATTAAATAGGCAATATCAAGGATACTCCAAGTAGCAAATATAATGACAGAAATAAAATAATCAGACACCAAAATTTTAACGTGAAAAAACCCTCAAAAGAGAGACAAAAAACCTATGGGACCTAATCCAGAAAAAAACTTCTATTATCAAAATAATGGGTACACAAATAGTCTTTCTAGTGACACTAGGGCATCCTAACAATCAACAAAATACATCATCAAAACTGATGGAATCAACATAAACCCTCCACAAAGTGGGTATCTCAAATCAGGCAAAAGAGAAAGCAATACAACTAGCAAGTTATATCCTAATGTTCATCTCTACACCAGGAATAACATACTAAAATTTCATAAGAAATGGAGCAAGTTTACCAGTTCAATCGGATTAAAATAGCTTTGCTCTTTTCCCCCAATTTTCTCTTCTCTTCGACGCCGTGCTTCGTGTTTTCTTTTCATTCAAAAGAATGAAACTTTTCTCACACTCTCTCCCCGTGGCTCTTAGCCACTTCTTTTATTTTATTTGTTTTTTTTTGTTTTTGTTTTAAAAAGTTGTGGGTCCACTTGAGGTTGGGGACCCACCAACAAATCTCCCCTTACCAACTCAAGTGGGAATAGGCTGCTCCACCAAACCCGGCTTCTTTTTGCAAACAAAGTGGTATCAGAGCCCATGGTTAATCGGTCTGGTGATTTTAAGGAGTATTCAAGATGAATCATCGAAAGTCTTCCCGGCAAAGGTGGTTCGGGCGGCGTGTCCCGCGATATTTTGCGGCGGTGTAATGGACGAATACTTGTGGCGGAGGAGTTAGAAAGAGGGGGAGTTAATGCTTGATGTGGAGACTCACATTTGAGGAGGAGATTGTTAATGTTGTAATTGTGAGTAGTGCATGAAGTTAGTCCCACATCAAAGAAAGCAAGGAAGAGGGAGGAGTTTATAAGATGAGAGACCCATTAACTTGAGACCTTAAAGTTTTGAGTTGGATGTAATGTCTTCTTATCTTATGTTATCTCACTTGATTCCTCCCCGAAATCTCCCCGGTGGTCGAGAGCTCTCCACGATAGCTCAACAATTTGTATGCTTGTTGACTGATTAATTTTTCACCAATTTGTATGCTTCTCATCTTATGTTATCTCCTCTTTCGGTCTGGGTTTGTCCCCTTATTTTTAGGTATGTTCCCTTAATATGGTTATAGGGTAGATTGAATTTGCTAGTTATGATTCAGAAGGTAACATTTGCATGGTTTTATAATGACAGATTTTTAATTTTACTACCCAATCACATCCTCATTCATCTTTTGTTTGCCGCTCTATTGCCTCCAAATTGTTGCAAGGCTTCACCTTTCCAGGTTGGTTTTACCTTAGAACTATTTCAAATATAAATTTGTTATAATATGTATGTAATATAACTTGATCTGGTACTTATTTTCAGTTTATTTTTACTGCATTACCGTATCTTCTATTGGTTCATTTTGCACCTGAAATTAACTGAATTATTGCATTTGGGATTGACTATTACAAGTAAACGCAGCAATGGTAGCCAAGCAACTAATCTTGTTCTATAGTCTTTGATCAATATTATTGTTATATATTTTATAGATTCAAGTACCATTTGACGTTTGAGAGAGGTATAAAATTGACTTATCTCATTATCTTTTATAGATGATCAATTCCATTATTTTTGTTTTGTTCCTTGAAAATGTTCTCAAAGAGTTTTGTTTTGACTTAATTTTTATCATTGGTTCATAATTTAGATAATTATAATATTCAAGTTATAATCCTATTAACCAAACATAATTATTTTTTTTAAGAAAATAGTTGTCTTTTCTAAAATGAAACATTTTGCAAATCTGCCCAAACATACTCTTACTTAGATTTCATAGAACCCAACTATTAAAAAAGACACAAAGACCCTCTTAATTAGATTTCATAGAATGCTGAATGTACAAGACAATATAGGGCACAAGTCTCTATAGTGCAATTTGGATGTTCTTTGTTCTTTTTGCGATGCTCATTGACTTCATCATTGTTTGTTTACAATAATTACGCTTACATGGTTTAGGATTTGATGGTCCGAGAACGTTTGGACCATTAAATGGTTCCATAACAAAGCATATTTTTTAAGTTTTTTTAATAATTGTTAAATAGTTTTTTTTTAATTTTAATTACAAATTAATTCCATATATTTTATTTAATTATAAAAACTATTTTTTATTTTATAAATTATTATTTTATCATTCATCTACTATGTTTATGAACAATCAAAAACAAAAACAAGAACGAATTAAATCTTCCATTGATCGTAATAAACTTTTTTGCCATTCCAGTTGATTATAAGTTTATATTTGATCCATGATCCATGACGTTTGTCTAGGACTATGAAATCGTGTTTCCTTAAAAATCAATCGATTGGATTACAGTTTATCACAAAATAATCGATTGGAAATTGTAAGGCAGCATGGTTTTCGCATAAATCAATCGATTGGTCATATTACCCAATCGATTGAACGATGAATTAAATGTGGATTTTTTATAATTCAATTGATTGTTTATACTCTCTGATCGATTGAATGCTTCGAAACAACTTAAGATCTCACAATTCAATCAATTGCTTTTGTTACTCAATCGATTGAATTTACTAAAATAGTATAAAATAGGATAACTTACCTTCATAGTTAGAGGTTAACAAAGTGGGAGAAAAATCCAATTCTCATTACAATTGATAAGGATAACCAGGATAGGACTTCCAGTTCTCATACCTTGCCAAGAGTTTATTTTACAGTTATTTATTTATTTTTATTGCTTTGAAAATATACCCGTGCTCATTGCCCAAACTCCAGAACCCCAATTTACAAACTCATAACCAATAATAAGAACATACCTCCCTGCAATTCCTTGAGAAGACGACCCGAGGTTTAAATACTCGGTTATCAATTTCAAAGGGGTTTGTTACTTGTGACAACCAAAACGTTTGTATGAAAGGACTTTTGAAGGTTTAGAAACTATACTTGCAACGAGGATTTATCCGCAAATTTCTAGACCACGCAAAAGTTCTCTCATCATCCATGTATCCGTATTAGTTGTAGAACGTATATATTAAAGTTTATTATGCAGTGTATGTTAATATAGACTAATATGGACTAATGTTGTTATAGTTTCCTAAAATGAACCGATCAGCATTTAAAGTTTAAGCCACTGAGTTTACGCTTCAATTATGTCATGAAGCTGGGTTAGAAAAATTTTTCTTTTTAAAAAATACATGCTTATTTGGAGAAGTCACTTTCATTATACTACATGACAAACAAGGAAGCTACATCTCTTAGTAGGTTCCAATTTTATGTAGGCTGATAGAAACATAAAGTCTATATAGAAAAGAATTAATCCAACTCAAATTGACACCGTGATGTCCCTCTACAATACTTTGTGCTCATATGTTGCTCTATAGTCACAAAGTAAAAATGAAATGCAGCAGAAATAATTAGAGTTTTCCACAAGTTATGTTGCTAGATAAGTTGTTAAATTAGTTTTAGATATGGCGGTTATTATAGTTTACTAGCAAACAAGATATAATGACAAATGCATTCCTTTATATGATTACATATTCATGATATGCATATATGGACTTTACATCTTGAGTTTATCGCTTCTAATATAGCTCGACTAATCTCCCTCCATCTTTTGTAATACTATACCATTAGTTTAATAGTTAGTAGACTCCTTTTATAAGGGGATAAACTCTAACAATATACATTAGTTAGTTTTAACGGTGAAAGGCTTATGTCAAAATTACCTTCAAAAGCTAATTATATTCATGAGCTTAGTTAGGGGTTAAGCATCAAAGTGACAAATGAGTGAATAAACAATGGCTCTGGAACCATGAATGTTAATGATGAACTCTTCAAATAAGCATATTTATCCTGGGCTACGTTCAATATGGCAACAATTATCTTCTTTGCTTATAAGTAAAGAAACAAACTAGATGTATCAAAATGCAACACACAAAACTTTTCTTCTTTTGTTATCATTGTTTCATAGCAACTTATGAATTACCAAGTAAAGCATTCGCTGCATAATTATATAATCACCTGATTCTTTTCAATAGTTTCTTAAGTCATAAGTTATAAATAAATATTGCACAGGATGGAATGTATGTACAAGAAGCAAGTTTTGAGATACCCCTTCCAAAGATTCAATTAAAGTGAACCACAAAACCAATCCTTCATGTTATATAATGGTCTAACGTCCCACCTTCAAATAGAGGATTAATAGGTTCTGAAGGGAAAGTAATGCTTTGTGATAATCAGCTTTCATCTTCCAGATCAACAACTTGTTCTATTTACAGATAATGTATCATTAGTTGAAGCTGTTGCAAAGGCGACTATTAAAGAGTCAATGTTCCTAGCTTGGTCCCTGCTAATAAGGAATATGCTGAGGTTAGAGAACTAACTTATAACGAGTTTCCAAGCAAGTTTGTTTGGAAATCCTCACCTCGAGCTTGGCAACCCAGGAAAACTCATCAAGTGATTGGAAGGATGATCTACATTCCACCATCATCCAGTGAGCTATATTATTTAAGATTGTTGCTTAATATTGTACAAGGACCAACAAGCTATGCAGATATCCAAACTTACAATGGCGTTATCTACTCATCATTTTGAGATGCATGGTATGCACGTGGTTTGCTTGATGACGATAGATAATATATTGATACCATTCAAGAAGCAAGTTATTGGGGCTCAGGTCATTATTTGATAAGGTTGTTTGTGACTCTATTGTGGTCTAATTCAAGTGTGTGACCCGAAGCTGTCTGGGAAAAAACAACCATGCTATTAAGTGATGGAATTTTGCATGATCATAGAGTAATGTTTGGCTTATATGGTAAGAAAAAGATTGCAACGACTAACCTTTCAATTAAATTTAACATGTTTCCCTGTTATTTCTTTTATCTACCATATGTTTTCATCTCCAATACTAAATAATATATTTACTTTGTCAACATTTTAGATATGGTTTTCAATGATGAAGAATTGAAGGAACTAACTTTCATTGATATTGAGCTTGAACAATAATGGGAAAAGCCTGCGAGATTATCCTACCATGCCATTTCCATCACGAGATACCGACTACCTCAGACCGCAAAACAAATGATCTTTGATGAGTTAAATTATGATCGTGTTGTATTAGAAGGCCAACACAATGACTGCCTCTCAAAATTAACTGCAGAGCAAAGGAGGGTCTATGATAAGATCATCAATGCTACAAAAAGTCAACATGGACATGTATTCTTTTTGTATGGCTATGGAGGTACAAGAAAAACTTTCCTTCGAAAAACTTTAGCTTTCGCAATAAAATCAAATGGACAAATAGTGTTAACTATTGCATCTAGCGGCATTGCTTCTCTGTTGTTACCTGGAGGTCAGACTGCACATTCTAGCTTTGCCATATCATTAACTCTAGATGAGTTCTCTACTTGCAGCATCAAGCAAGAAAGTCCATTGTAGAATTAATTGTAAAGGCTAAGCTAATTATTAGGGACGAAGCTCCTATGATGAGCAAATTTTGCTTCGAGGCATTGAATAAGACAATGAGAGATTTGATGAGGTTCAACGATGATCAAAACCTACAAGTTCCATTCGAAGGTAAAACGATTGTCATTGATGGGAATTTTAGGAAAATCTTGCCAGTGATTCCAAAAGGAACAAGACAAGACATCATAAATGCGTCTTTAAACTCCTCATACCTATGGCAACATTGTGAAATATTAAGGCTCACTGTAAACATGCGATTGCAATCTATGACTACAGATACTCAGGTAGAAGATTTAAAGCAGTTTGCTAATTGGATTCTACAAGTTGGAAACGAAAAATCAAAAGGAACATCTGATGGATGTAGTATGATTAAAATACCGCATGAATTCCTTATCACTGATTATAATGATCTTATTCAAGGAATTGTTCAAGCAATATATTTTGATTACATTGCTAACATGGCTAATGAAAGCCACTTGAAAGGCCGAGCAAATTTAGTTCCTACAATTAATGTCATAGATGAGCTGAATGAGTACATGACTGCATTGAATAAAAATGAATGCAAGACGTATGTGAGTTCCAATAAATGTGTTTTTGAAGGAGGTGTCAATGCAATTGAAGCCATGCACACACCAAGGTTTTTACCAACAATTAGGTACTCAGGGTTTCCAAATCATGAATTGAAGCTAAAAGTTGGTTGCTCTATTATGCTTATTAGAAACATTGATCACTCATCAGGGCTTTGTGATGGTATGTGGTTGATAATTACAAGACTTGGAGATAAAGTTATCGAGGCAAAATTGTTAAATTCCAACAACTGTGTCGACAAGGTCTTCATTCTGAGAATGACATTCACACCTTTAGATGTCAGGTTACCATTTAGATTCCAAAAGAGACAATTTTCTGTGATGCTCTCTTACGCAATGACAATAAACAAAATTCAAGAACAATCCTTGGAACACGTGAGATTACTACGTAAAAAATCTATTTTCATACATGGCCAACTTTATGTTGCCATCTCAAGAGTGAGAAACAAAAAAGGGTTAAAATTTCTAATTGCTCATGATGAAAACACAGACAAGACTGAGAATGTTGTTTACCCTGAAGTCTTTAGAAATATACGACAATCGTTTAACATCGGGTATTCTTTAAAGCTTTTATGATTTATATATACATCAATTTTTCCTCATAAAAAGCAATTTATTCCTTAGTTTACATTGCTGTGACTTTATTGCCAATCAGAATGCTACATTTTACCAACATTGTTTTCTTATTGCAATTTGTATCATCATGTATAATTCTCTTATATTTGGCTCAATTTTATAGATCCAGCAAGAACATTCGAATCTTCAATTTTAAATACTTAAAATTTTGCCACATGAGATATCATATATCTTAGCATCAACAAGGGATCAAGACTCATACTGCTCACTTTAGTAATCTTAGTCTAACTCTTTATTTGTATCTCTATTACCTCAAACTTATGTCCTTTTCATATCTTTTGACTGTTAGAATTCTATTTCAATTGTTAGTACCTATTAGTTATTAATTCATAGCTGCTATTTCTATATTTTCTACAAATCAAACCTTAGTCAATCACAATCATCAAAATACATGCCATTTATTTTTATTATATTATTCATATAATCAAAACATTTCTCAAGGATAAAAGAATAATATCAACTTCCTCACCTATCTCTTTTTTTTTATATAATTGCTGCATGCACAAGGCGGGATTCAAATCCCCCCCTCACCCACACTTATTTAAGCGGACTAGTGAACTAATCATTAGACCAACCCAACTTAGTTTGGTGCTTGTCTTTAAATATTTTAAAATTTAATCATTTTTAATAATTTTAATATTAAAACATCTTTTTAATAATTAAATCTTTCTAGCAATTTTTTAAATTGTATATTTTTTATTATTATATTTTTTTTATTTTTTATAAAACAAAATAAAAATAAATTAAATTTTTATAATTTATTATTTTTTATAATTAATTTATTATCAAATAAAATACAAAAATACTAATTTTTATCTTTTTATTTTTTATATCTTATTTTATCTTATCCTTGTAACCAAACGGAACCAAGCAGCTAAAATACATACAGAAAGTTAAGCTTAGATAATCCACGTGAGAATTGTGCGGGTCACTACTAAAGTAGTAGAAAGAAAGCGGTCCATAGACAAAATCAGGTTCCCTGCAATGTATTTGACCTACAATAATTTAATATTTCAAACTTTTCAAAGATGTCTATTGTCAGTCACCATTCACCAATCACCAATCACCAATCACCGATATCATTATCAAAGATATGAAAATAACCAATACGGAAAAAAAAAAAGAATAAGAAAAAGTCATGTAAATAGCTAGACAACAAAAACGAGGAAGTCATAGAGCCATAGGATCTGTAGTATGAAAAGGCCAAAGTCATGGATTAATGATACAAGAGATAACTATGCCATTATTCATTGTCGTCAAGACATATAAGAATTATTACATGTTGGTTATGAAACAATAAACCAGTGACATTTACAGGTAATAAACTTTCAAATTGTTGCATGAAAGCGACTAAGGCGTTGTCCGAGAATCATAAATCATCAAAGTCGCTTTTCTCCATTGGATTTGGAAATTCGAAGGCAAATGTTTCACAAGCTGAACTTCTCATTGGAGGTTGATTTTGCCATTTCTCTTTTTTAATATCAGTTGGCATATCTAAGAATCCATCATTTTGATAAGAAATGCAGCCTCTAATGCTGACTCCTTAGACTGCAAATAACGGTTTTCCTCCACTAAATCTGTGGTCAAATTCAGTAATATTGGCCGCTTCGGATCATATATAGTAAGATCACGAACTCGTGCAACCCATTTTGCAGCTTCCCATACACCAAATCTGGATCACGGAAGCACAAAATCAGAGGTGCATTAGTTTAGTATGGTCAGTTTGTCTGACTTTTTTACTACATTCAAATAAAGAATAAAAATGTGCAGATAATCTAAGGAAATAAGGGTACAGTGAGTTTTTGACAGTGCAAGAAAAGTTCTATTATGTGGAATCCTTCCATTGTTTAAATTATATTTTTCAAGGAGAGGAACATTTGAGAAATGCCTAGCATGGAAACACATCTGATTTCATTGTTCCACTTTAATCACAAGGATCTTCTCTCTTATGTCTTAACACTTCAACACAAGTCAACCAATTAAGAAACAGGGATACCAACTGATGCAAAGGCATCGGAACTAACCTTGTATTGAAAGACGAGTTTACTAACACAGCTGGATAAAGAACATCCTTTTGAATATTATCATATGGAGAGTAGTCTCGAATTGCAAGAAAATCGTTAAGGTCCCCGGGGTAACCAAACTCTTCATAATCAGCCGCTATAAGTGGTAGGACAGGATACAGAAGAGTGTTGGTAGGATCTAAAAATGGAACCTAAAGCACAAACAAGGAATAAGAAATTGAGTATTTGAATTAATGTTTTAAACTAGAGCAAGAAAATGTAAAATCCCAAAGAGGCTCAGAAATACTGGAAACCTTTAAGACTGCAGCACGGAATAAATCTGGATGTTGATTAATGGCAGAAGCAACCAAGAGTCCTCCCGCGCTATATCCCCAACCTGCCAATTTATTTTCATCCACAATATCTCTTTCAGTGAGGAACTTGGCACAGGAAATATAATCATTGATTGAATTGTGTTTCTTTGTACGTCTGCCATCATGATGCCATTTTTTACCATGACCACCGCCACCTCTGAAACAGAACAGCCAAAATGTTCATAGGTCAGAGATTTGAGACTTGAAAAGATAAAAATTATTGCAACAATTTGCAGTTACTTGGAAACAAATAAGAGACTACACGCATGAGTATGACAAAAGAATAGTATCCATATGAAAATGCATTGAGCACACAGTGGCCAAAGCATTTGTAGCTTACTGCTTACCTGACATCAGCATATGCAACAACCCAACCTCGATCTAGGAGGCTTTTTAGTTCACTGCGCCACCTTTTATCAAGTAACTCACCATAAGTTCCATGTCCATGCAATATCCCAGGTGTTTTATCCTCTGGCTTATTACTACGAGAAAAAACAATAGTCAAAGGAACCTTCACCCCATCAGCTGAAGGGACATCAAATTGTTCACAGGCATAAAATTCAGACAATTCATTCCATGACTGGCTATCTTCCAACTTTGAATTCACAGGACCGGAACATTTTGAATTTGCATTGTCTAGGGTGACACTTGCAGAATTTGCTCCATAAAGTATTCGTGTTCTGTCATGAAGCATATTTTGCTGCTGAATAATGTTCCACCTACCAGTTGTCAGTTCATAATCAACCACAGCATCTGGCATCTGCAAGAAACTCATGGTGAACTTAACGGAATTTTGGGATAGACCTTTGTTCCAAGTAGAGAATGAACAAGAATGATCTCTCCGGAGGAAGTAATATATGAATGGAGTATTTTGCAATCATGCCATATATAACAACAGCAAGCACACCAGAAATTGGAACAAACTCAACAAAGCATCAGCTAGAAAGGACGAAAGTAGCTCAGAAATAATTAGAAAGCCAAAACCAATGGTACAAGACACACTGGCAAAATACATCATCACATATTCACTCAGTTTTATTTTCAATTATATCTTGCAGAATACTTGAGCGAAATCAATCAAAACAACTTAGTTCGAAACCAGTTTCCCGTTCATGCTCTCAAACTTTCCTTGAGTTCATGTTTAATAGGATTGATGAATACTGAGAGTCATTTGAAAAGATATGTTATGAAGGTAATAGATCAAAGAAACATAAAGAGACAACATCTTCAGAAACTTTTGAGAAGGGAAGACGGCAAACGTTCTATGTAGTCAACACTATCTAGAAGACAAAAACTTAGTAGTACTTGTATTTACATACCACAGGTGATGATATTATAAACCGCATGACCGACGAGTAGAAGTCATAATTTGGTCCAGGGGAAATTTGGCAAACATGTTTTGGAAGAGACAGGTACCGTATATCCAACTTCCTGAGTTTAACTGCCCCCTAAGACAAAAATAAGATTGTCCGTACAAATAGTTCAATAAGATAAAATTCATAATCAAGGGATTGATATAGCAAATTCTCTTTGATTACCTTCCCAGTTGACAATGGCAGTTTAACCGAACAAAGTCGAAAATTACAACCTTCCCTTAAAATCAATGCTAAGTATTTGTCACTAAAATCAACATCCTCAACAATCAAATCTTCATCATTGAGAAATACCTCCTGCAGTTTATGAGGCAGTGGTATAACATGTAAGGTAAGTCTGATATTCAGAGGCAAATGAAATGAGAAAACATAACTAGTTATTGTAAACGCTGCTATCTCAACGTCTGAAATAAACACGTCCAAATTATCGTGTAATAGCATAACAGTGATAAACATGAAACCACCAACTAATTAAGAGAAAAAGGTAATGTCCTAAACTACCTCCCATTTTCTTGGATTTGATGGATCATTCACTGGACTACAGAGAAGATAATGATAATCAATTGATTGCCCAGCTCTTGGAGCATCTGTAAATAAATAAAGGTAACCATGGTGATGCTCAATTATGCAATGAGCTAGAGAAGGGCACTCCCAAACTAGTTTCAAGCCGGATAATGGATCAGCTGCATTTATCAGAAAGACCTAAAAAATTGTTACAAATTCCCATACAGTAAGAAGGATCTTCACTTGACAAAGTTTTACAGAGAAGATCTTTTACCTTTGAAGAAGTGGTAGTGAATGTATTTACAGTCACAAATCTGAAGTCTTTTGTGTTGCGTATATTAATGTGAACATTTTCATCTGATTCTTCCAAAAGCAAAGCATCATCATCAGTTGATCCAATCAGACTGCAGTAGATCCTACGGTGTTAAGCAGGCAGATAGGATCAATGAATACTACATGGATCCGAAAGCTAATAATCGTAACCATAAAATAGCATAACTAAGGCAACCAAGGCACTAATTAAACAAGAAATTCACAGTTCACCCACCGATATGGCCTTTTCTTCTGATCTGTTGCAACGTAAAGCAATGCCTGACCATCTTTGGCCCATGCCAAGTTTGAAACCCGATCTACCTGAGGCTTACTACACAAGGAACCCGAGTTCAAATTTCTCACAGACAACTTAAAGTAGTCATTATCTTTATCATACATGGTGTAAGCAATAAACTGATGGTTCGGCGAAACTTCAGACAATTCCTCATAGGCAAAACCTAAATAATAAAAGAGAAGGAAAACCATTTTAAGCATTCTAGAATAAATCTATTCACTTGCAAGTTGCAAGAGAATCATATATTCACTTCTTTTCTCTAACTAGCACACAGCATCTACCCCTCTTCATAATCTAATACATAACCCACTCTTATCTGAAATATGATTTCTTTTCTTCTTTTTCTATAATTACAACAACCCTGCCACCTTTCATTCATTGATCTTTCTTTAGTTTCCAACAGGAATGGCATGGCATTATGGTAACTTCACCAACAGAGACAGTTGAAACTAGCCCTTTCCACTAAATTCAATCCTGCGTAGCACATTTCATATAAAATAGGTCTCGCTAACAAGTGTCCTAAAAAGCTAACTAAGATTACCAAAAGGAAAAATTTTATATTTCCAATGCGTCGAATGTATAAAAAGATTCAAAATAGTTTCGACTATTACTACAGCACTTCTTAGCTAAATCCATATAGTATATTTAAATATAATAAAATGACCTCCAAATCTCTCTGCTTCTTGGTTGTAATCAATAAGCTTTTGTTCAATTCTCTTGCCAGAGGCAAAATCAAACCCAGCAGGAGGATACTTATGTGAAATGAACTCGTCATTCAAGCTGGCCAACCTTCTGCACAGCACAGGGTACTGTTTCCCTTCCTCAACACGACGATAGTACAACCTGCAACCACTCAAAAATTAAACCAAAACAAGAATAAACTACCAATTTAGTCCCCAAAAAGAAAGAAATACACGGATAATCTTCCGAATATGAACAACCTTCGACAAAATGCACCAAAATGGCCTTTTCTACTGCTTAGATTTTGGGCTATTTTTGTCAAATTTGGCTTACTAGTTTTAGGAGCTAAATTATTGAAGTCATAATCTTTCTAATACGGTAATGGTGGTTTACACTGATGTAAGTTACTAGGTACGAACCAAGGGCCCCATCGTAGAGGGGGAGTGGAGAGGTCGAAGGGAATTCGCGAAGCCATCTCGAACTGCAGCTTGTTCTGAAGTTTCTCGGAGTCGGACATGACGGCTTCGGTGTACTTCTCCTCTTGCTCCATGCAAACATCCATGTGCCTCATCGCAACCTTGTCGTTCAGGTTCGACATCCAGCTGTATGGGTCCTCCCACGTGATGCCGTGGAAGCTGAACTTCTGCGGCTTCTTTGGAGGCTTCGGAGGGGTTGGCGGTGACGGTGCCGTGGCTGGCTTCGGTGACCTGTACCTGCGGAGGAGGAAGACAAGGTTCTCGCGTCGAGCGACGGCGCCGAAACGGAAGAGGTGGCGCATGGTTGGTCCTGGAGTGGAGGGGAAGGGTTTTGGCCGGTTTTTTTTTTGTTGGACATGGAAGGGTTTTAGCTTAAAACTGTGTTTTCGACAAATAAATAAATAGAAATTTTTGAGTAATTATCCAAATTTGTTCTAAGATTTTAAAAATGGATATTTTACTCTAAAAAAATTAATATACAAATTATTAAATTAATTTTTAATATTTTTTTATTAGATATAACAGTTTTTTATTTTAAAATAAAATAAAATAAAATTATTATTTTTAATTATACAATAATATTGTACTATATTTTTTTGTATTTTTTGAACAAAAATAATGATAAATTTATTTATTAAATTCTTTTATATATATATATATATATATATATATATATATATATATATATATATATATATATATATATATATAGTCACTCAATAATAATAATAATAATTAATAAAATTATTAGAGGTCACTCAATAATAATAATAATAATTAATAAAATTATTAGAGATTATTCTACAAAAAATTCAAGGTTAAAATCAGTTAATATTTTTGTATTTAATATAATAAAAAATATCTTATGAAAAAAAAATGTTTGTATTAAAAAATATGTATTAAAAGAAAATATTTTAATTTGGATTTATATTAATACATGTTTCTTTTAATACAAACATATTTTTTAAAATAGGACATTTTTATTATATTAAATATAAAAATATCAAATAGTTTTAACTTTGAATTTTTTGTAAAATAATCTCTGATAATTTTATTTATTTATTTATTTATTTATTTATTTATTATTACTATTATTATTATTATTATTATTATTATTATTATTATTATTATTATTATTATTATTATTATTGAGTGACTATATATATATATACAAAAATCTAATGAATAAATTTATCATTATTATTGTCCAAAAAATACAAAAAATTATAGTACAATATTATTATGCAATTAATAATTATTATTATTATTTTATTTTTGGATGGAGGACTGTTATGTCTAATGGAGAGAAACGTTGGGAATTGATTTATACATTAATTATTCTGCCGAAAAATGAACTGATGATTGATTTGTTTGCCGGAGTAAAACCTTAGAGATTAATCTGTGTATTAATTTTTTTGAGGACTAAAACATTCGATTTTAAAATCTTTGGGGACTGATTTGGATAATTACTCTAAATTTTTTAGATTTTACAGGTTTTTTTATTTAAATTAAATAAATATAAAATTTATAAAAATACATAAAATATAATATAATTATATAAATACATAATAAATACATAATTAGTCACATTTGGGTTACTAAGAAATTCCAAAAATTAAACACATTTTGAATAACTCAATCTATATCAAAAGAGTTAAATAGGGTCTTAGTTTGTGCTTCTCTTTTCTCCTTTTCTATTTGTTCTTTGTTGGTAATCATATATATATATATAAAACAAGGAAAAATATAGGTAAATAATGAGAATACTAAATAATGTGAATAATGAATATATTGAATGTTTAATTCAATAGGCATGTAAATGATTATATTCATTATTTTTAATTGGATAGTTATTTTTTTTATTTGATTTACTCATGCACAGTTAATAATAGCTGTATATTCAATTCACTATATTCTAATATTAAGGTTTAAGAAATAATTTAAAAGTGAAATATTTTTTTACTTTATTAGGTCACATTATTTATAAAAATTATTGTATATTTAGCAAAACTCATAAAACAAATCTACTTGTCTCATTTAACGAGAAAAAAAATGTTATATACATTATTTTTAGGAGCGTTTACGATACTTATATCTTAAACTACTTATGTCATTTGTCATTTCATTGTTAAGGGTATGTCTAAAATAGCTTAACAATTATGTGTTTATTAAATGAACCATATTTATATAGGTCATTAAATTTTATTAGATGAAAATCAAAAGCTAATATAAAAGAAGAGCATTGATAGACTCTAATAAATACAAAATATCCTAGTATATAAATAAATGCTTTAAATAACATTACTTTAATACACAATACTTTAAATGGTAACAGAATCTTTTATTCTTAAATAATTAAATATAAAATATATGTGTATTTTTTATTTATTAAAATTAATTATTATGCAAAATTTTTTTATAATATTAAAATAATATTTTAAACTGTAACATAAAAATATAAAATAATTAAAATATTATTTTATATTACTTGATAAATAATTAGATTATTATATTCAAAATTTATTAACTAACTATTTTTATTAAAGATATTATTTTATAATATAATTTTTCATAAAAATATTTTAAAAATAGAATTTATTTAAAATATTATATATAATACATAAAAATATTAATTTTTTATTTTTTAAATTATTTCTAGAAAAACAGAATAAATAATATAATTTTAAATACATACTTAAATAACAAAGTTAATATTTTCATGTATTATATAAATTTTTTAAATAAATTTTACTTGTACAAATATTTTGATAAAAAATTATATTATATAATAATATATTTAACAAAGTAATTAATTAATAAATTTTAAATATAATAATCTAATTATTTGTCAAGTAATATAAAATAAATTTTAATTATTTTATATTTTTATGTTATAGTTTAAAATATCATTTTAATATAATTTTTTAATATTATAAGAAATTTTGTGCATAATAATTAATCTTAATGAATAAAAAAACTTATATTTTTTGTATTTATTTATTTTATGTTTTTTAGAACAAAAAGTTTTTACCTTTATATAGTAATATATATATACTTTCTATTAATTTTTTATATATTAAATAATTATAATCGTATAATAACGTTGAAATAAGAAAACATATTAAATCTGTTACAGTAAAAAAATTTAAAATATCATTTTAATATAGTTTTTTAATATTATAAAAAAAATTTTGCATAATAATTAATTTTAATAAATAAAAATATTCATATATTTTGTATTTATATATTTTATATTTAATTATTTAAAAATAAAAAATTCTATTGTCGTTTAAAGTATTGTGTATTAAAGTATTGTCATTTAAAGTATTTATTTATGTACTAAGATATTCTATATTTATTAGAGTTTATCAATGTTTTTTTTTTTTATAGTAGCCTTTAATTTTTATCTAATAAAATCTAATAATCTATATAAGTATGACTCATTCAATAAACACATAATTATTGAGCTCATTTTAGACCTACCAATGGATAGGTAGCCATATCATCTATAGCTATAGTAGAATTGTTCTTATCTTTATATATATTGGTCTAACGGCGGACTTTTTAGTTTTAACTTTTAATATTAAAAATGATTGAATAAAAAATTAAAAAATATCTTAATACTATAAAAAATAGTAAAAACATTATTTCTCTCTGCTTAATTAAAGGAAGAATGACTATTTCTGATTGAATCATGTGTTATAAGTTGATGAAGAATGACTATTTCTGCTTGAATCATGTGTTATAAGTTGATTTGGTTAGACTGTTTTAAGTACCAAAGCGCGGAAGTTATAGTGAGTACAAATCAAAAGCTACTTTATTTTCTTTTCTTTGTATACCCAATGAAGGGCAAGGTCCAATTTTTTGGGACTACTTTATCATTTATCAGCATGTCAATGTAATTAATACTCAAAAACACAAAGGTAATGGAAATGGACCATTTTTTTTTCATTGGAAAGAATAAAGTATGATCTCTCATCTTTAATTTTATCCAATTTTTTTTTTCACTGGAGAGGATCCACTCCCCAAAAAGTGCTTCTTCACGGCTACAGTTTCATAGACAACAAATACAACACATAAAACTAAATTACCAAAAATATTTGCAAAAAGATAAAAACGTGAACGAAAACAAAAATAAAAAATAGAAATTCATATGATAATTATATATGATTATGTGTATTCAACAAAAATGACCAAACCTTATCAGATGCTTGTATCATGTTATCTTCCATTTTATTACCAGGGCAAAAGTCAAGGGTTGGTCAATTTTGACAAAGGGACACAAATTTAACATAATTATCAAATGAGTTTCAATCATTTACGATTAATTTTGTTCGCATTTCAATCTTTTGTGAATATTTTTGATAGTTTAGTGAAGAAAAATTAAAATAGGTGTTTAATAATGGTATTGTATGTAAAGTGCAGACAAATATTGGGTACAGAAAGTGAAAGATCAAAGATCCCGGAGCTGCCTGAGATTGATAGGAGAAATGTATCTGTTGTCTCCATCAAGAAGCTGCTTGGCGAGGATTAAGTTTGCAGCCTCGCTTGGATGGTAGGGATCCCAGAAGACATGCTTGTACCTATCGGTGCACATACTTGAAGTGGGTCCACATGGGATTATCCCTGCAAACTGGCCCCCGTTTCCGCAACATGCTCTACTTGCTGTTGTGAATCCTGAAAAAACAATGTTGTACGCTTTATGAGAGTGGAGACAGAGTAAGACCAAAAAGAGCAAGGGATAATTATTTACCATATTTGTCATAATTTTTTATGAGTTCCATGACTAACTCAAAGACATTTGCAAGGACAAAGGTGGCTCCGGGGAGGTTATCGTTGAGCTCAGCGAGCAAATCCTTCAATCGAGCATTGTACTGAAGCGCAAGCTTGTTTGCCAAATCCACGCACTCATCTTCATTCAGCTGATTTATTGTTTTCTGGTATGGAATACACCCTATTGGACCAACGTTCCCAATCACAAACTTCCGAGCATCCAATTCGTAAAGTCTCTGCAGATCAAACACACAAGTTTGTGAAGATAATTAAAGTATTTGCGTTTCATGAACTTCATCGCGTTTTCTTTAATATTGTTTACTTTAACAGCTCCGGTTAAGCTACACAATATTTACACGAAAACCGATACATTCCGGTGCAAAACACAAACACAGAATGCATGACAAGTCACATGTAAAATATTTTTATTTGAAGAGTATTAGAAGTCCTCAGAATTTATTGTTTTGGTCATTAATTAATTATTAATATTTAAAAATATTTTTTTAAATTACTAGATTAAATAAATAGATTGACAGTTAAGTAATGACAAAAATCAATAATTTCTGATGGTTTTGAACCTTTCTCATATTTTTTGTTGTAAAGTATATCTTTTTTATGGCAATGGTGAGGTTAGGTCTTGGGAAATTTTGGGGTTAGTAGGATAAAACTGAAAAAACTTGACTGAAAATTAATTGCAAAAAAATTAATGTTAGGAATAAAATTAAAATTTATTTTAAATATTAAGATAAAATTAAGTCTAATTAAATATTATGAGTAATTTTGCAGAATTTCAAAAATGTTAAGGATAAAAGAAAGTAAACTTCACCTTATTTGTAATAAATACTTCTTTGAAGACTGAAGGTATAATATATTACTTAGAGTATCTAAACCGTTGATTAGAAACTAATTACATCTTGATGATATACATGGTTAAGCTTAGTCAATTGCTAGCTACATTCATCATTCTTGTACATTTATACTTCACTTATATTTTACTATTTTTGATCATTCAGTAAATTTAATTTTTAATTTATGCTTCTCAATTTTCAATACCTTATTTATATTTCACTTATATCTTCTAAACATGGTTATAAGAACTAGATCGAACTAGTTGATTCAATCAGTTTAACCAAAATTCAATCACTAAATTGGTCTAATTTATGATAAAAATTGATTGTGAGTAATTCGATTAAAAAACAGAATAAATAGTAAAAAATTCGATAACCTGGTCAAACCAATCCTATTGATAAAGTTGCTTACAGTAAGTTGGGCCCTGAAATGAGTAATCATGTCATCTATGAAACCATCTGGGCTTTGAGAAATTCTGGCCCCAATAGAGAGAACTGGGAGAAGATAATTGTTGAGGAAATCGTTGGCTCCAACAGTAATGGAGAAAATTGATTTCTTCATTATGTACTCTTTGGCTTTTGATTCACCTAGCAATTTATCAATCTCCTTTCTTGTTATGCTGAAGTAATCTACTTGAATATCAAGCCCTATCCTATTCACCTGCAAAAAGTTATGCACATGGCATAAAACATACAACAATCATTTTTCTTTCTACATAGAATGAATAGAACTATTAAGAAATTATTTAAGGGAGTTTCCAATACTGACAAATATTCTTCCAGTTGCATTAAGAATTCCTCCTCCTCCTGAAGCATAATTCACTCCGTAAAGTATAGCTTTCCCAGTTGCATTTGGGGCCAAAAATGGGACAGCATAATTTGGTTGTCCCAATTCCTCTCCTGAAAATGGTTTTTATTTTATTGTTTTATTTTTCTTTTCTTATAAGCAAGGCATCATATTTAGGGGGAAAATAGCTTATATAATGATAACAAATGTGCTTAAAAAGAAGGGAAAATAATACATTTATCACTCTTTTATACACCAAGAGTAGGGTTTATAATATAAAAAAAAAATTAACTAATGTTGACTCAAATATGGGACAAATGCAAAAAAGTTTAATTAGTTATTTAAAATTTCTCATATTTAAAACTAATTATTTAAATACTATTATTTTAAAAAACATTAAAAGTATGCCAAAGCTATTTTTATAATAACAAAATATCGTATGAGTTTCTTTGTTTTAGGAGAGCTTTTAAGTATTATTCAAAGAAAAAATATTATGTACACATTAAAATTTAGTCATCAAATCAGTTATTATATTATTTATGTAAAAATATATATTATTTAATTTAATTTTAGTATATTTTATATTTTAATATATATTATATAAATAATTAATTTAATAGTTAAAGTTTGGTGTACATATAACATGATTGTCATGATTGTATATAGCAGACTTAATAATCGGCCACACACAGAAAATGCATGAGACGAATAATTATTACCTACAATGTCACCAATGGTTCTACCATTGGTATAGCGGCCAGTGGGGTTTCCCCCAGAGGCCTTGAAATCAATTCCATTAGGAGGAATATTTGCTTTAGAAAGAGTTGAAAGATAGTTGTTATTTCCAGCATCCACCAAGGAGTCTCCGAATATAAAAGAAGCTCCTAACCCATCCTTCTTCTGAGCAGCAACATTATTCACAACCAAAATTAAAAGGGCCAGGATTTCAAAACGCTTATTGAAGGCCATGGCATTCATGCTTCAAGTAGACACTTAACCTAATTGAAGCACAATAGAAGCATTTGAAGCAGCTCATTATTATATGGAACAACTTTTTAACTCCATTAGAGAAACTTGTAACCTTGCCTCAATGAAGAAGTTTGATTTGGTTTGACCCCATCTTTAGCTCACTTATTTTTTCAAGTGGGTTGGCCATCAGAAATTTAGAATACGCGCTAGGTATTCGAGATTTTTTGCTTTTATAATAAGTTAATCCTGCAAATAAGTCGCATGGTGTCTTATTTTATTAATGAAGAAAGTTCTAGGGGACTTAGGTGCCAGTTGGTGATCGTAATTAAAAGATGTTGAAAGTGGTTATTTCCCATCAAATTCCTAATGTTGGATACAATAAGTGTATGACTCCTTTAGCTTGAGTAAGTAGCAGTCCATCTGCATTCAACAACTCGGATAAAACAGGTTATATTTTTTTCTCTTATCTCCCCTCTCATTGGTCTAAACGTTCTGACTTAACCTTTTATTTCCTTAAAACAGTCCTAAAAAGCACAAAAACAATTATTTTAAGTTTCTTTTGTAATTTTGTTTTTGAGAAAATAATGACATAAAGTGAAAAATAACTAATAACATAATGTGAAAAATAATGTGAAATAAGTCAAATAACATGTGTAAATAGGTAAGTCTTTGGGCTCAGGATTCGGTGGTCCAGGAACCTTTGGATCATTTAGTGGTCCAAGTAGAAAACATGTTTTTTAAGATTTTTTTAACAACGGCTATATAATCCTTTAACTAATTTTAATTATAAATTGACCCCATATATTTTATATAATTATAAAAATGATTTTTTATTTTATAAATAATTAATTTATCATAAATCTATCATGTTCATTAACAATCAAATACAAAAACAATTTTTTGGCCATTACAATCGATTAAAATATTAAATTTGATTCATGTCGTTCGCGAGGAATCATAAAATTGTGTTTTCTGCGAAAACCAATCGATTGGAATAATGAATCAATCGATTGGATTACAGTTTACCACTGAACAATCGATTGAAAATTGCCAAAAGCATGGTTTTCGCATAACTCAATCGATTGGTCATACGATCCAATCGATTGAACGATGCATAAAAAATGGATTTTTGTAATTCAATCGATTGTTTAGAATTTCCAATCGATTGAATGCTTCAAAACAACCTGGGTCTCACCAAATTCAATCGATTGCTTTTGTGACTCAATCGATTGAATTTACCTAAACAATATGAATTTGCCAATTTCAATCGATTGTAGTGTGTGAGTTCAAATTCAATCGATTGGAACGCGATGTATTACGCCTATGTCAGTCTTGTTTTCATTTTTAAAAATTATCTTCTTATTCATTTATCTCATCTTTAAAATTCTATCTTCTTTTTTTAAGGTTTTATTTTGATTTAGATACTCTAATCTTATCTTTTCCTTAATATTAACATTATAAATTGGTGAATAATCCATCACCAATTATTCAATCCTACCATTAAAATAGTGTATCATTCTCTTTATAAAAAATTTCATTGTTTTTCTTTCGAACATCCATCCATCCACTGAATATCCAAATTTTTTTATTTTTTATCCGTCTATTTAATATCCACTTTTTGTTCATCGTTAATTGACAATCACTGTTGCAGCAATCAGCAAAGGTCCAATCAATTTTTTTCATTGTAGTGTTCAAAAAACAATCCATCGTTTTGATTACAAAATCGAGGTAAGTGGATAGAATCTCTAATTTTTCAATTATTCGTTTCGATATTTTATTCGTAAAATTGATTGTGTAATGAAAAAATATTTTTTTATCTTTTATTAACTTACAAGACATTGAGAATTACTAAAAAGAAAATAGATGTTATTATTTTTTATTACTAATTAGCTAGCAATCAGGGACGGACCTAGAGGGGGCGAGTAGTGGCCTGGACCCCCCAAAATTTTAAGAAATTATACTTATATATAAGATTTGTGTTTAAAAAATAAAAACAAATATTAGGTAATTTAATAGTTTTATATGTATTATTTTTCACTATGTAATAGATTTATGTCTTAATTGTTAATTCACTAATATTTTTACCTAACTAATTTAATATCATACCCTCAAGTCTTTGTACCTTTCAAATTAGTTTTTATATAATAATTTTTATATTTATTTTTTTTAAAAATCATTTGTTTTTTTATATTAATATATTTAACATTCATATTTTTATATTAATAATAACTTAAGTAGTTATGCTTTGGTAATCACATTATATACTGTAGATATTATTTTCTTGTAAAAAATATTAATTCTTCTTCTAAATTCACATTGATAAAAGAAAAATTTTATAAAGATATCCTATATCTTGTATTCTACAATGGTACCGTGTCTTTCAATTAATTAATAATTTATAATTTATTTTCAAATTTTTTTAAAACTTTTGAAAGAATGAATTTTAATTAATAAGATATGGGATATTTTTAGCAAATCCCGTTATAAATTATATGGTATTTTATAAATTTGTAATGTACAATTGTTAAAGTTATATTTTATTTATGTAATTATCATATTAAAAATAAAATTGTTGGAAAAAATTATAATTATATGTATCTTAATAAATCTATTAAAAAACTAACTCCAATAACTATATGTTAATTATTTTTATAGATTAAAAAAAATTATATAAAAATTGGCACCTCAATATTAAAATCTCTGGATCCGTTCCTGCAGTAGCAATATACGAATCTATCTATTTTATGTAATGTTATAAGATGGAGTGTACTGATTTTTTTTCATTGGACATTTTAAGATGTCAGGTATATTTACGGACACTGAGATGAATGAGCAATACCAGGAGGACAATGACTTTAACCAACAAGAAGAGCTAGTAAGTGACCAATATATGATGGATGAACAGAATGAATTCGAACAAGATTTCAGAGATGAATTTACTGAGGGAGCGTTTTTTTTCTGAATCTGATATGTCAGAAGATATCCTTGAAGCCGCTTATGCGGTTGACTCCGTGCAAGACATTACAACTTTGAAATTTAGTGAGAATTTTGCGGAGAAAATTGGCAAATACCACTTTTCTACTTTGCAGCTTGCATTTGATTTTTATATGAAGTACTCAAAGTCGAAGAGCTTTAGTGCAAGGAAGAGCAAGACCTTCAAGAATAGTACTGGCGAGATATACAAACAAAAGTATTAAAATTATTAGGTATTTTAGCCGAACCAAGAATTTCTATATCTCATATCATACAGTATTAAAATTAAAAGGTATTTTAGTAAGTCCCTATGAAATATGAAGGGTTAAGAACGATTTTGGTTCTTAAGGTATAGGCTAAAATTTTTTTCGTTTCTAATCTTTTTTTTGTATACGAAATTGTCTTTTTTACTTAGATGTTAAAATTTTAGATCAAATTACCCATAATAAAAAATTATAAAATGAAAAAAAAAAGAGAAAGAGTGTCTCTGTTCGTCCGAAAGGGGAAGGGAAGAAAAAGAAGGGGGAAGGGAAGAAGGGGGAAGGGAAGAAGAAGAAGCTTCGTTCGAAAGGGGAAGGGAAGAAAAAGAAGGGGAAGGGAAGAAGAAGAAGTTGTTCTTTATCTAATTTGAATTTCTGGTTTGCTGTTCTAATTTATTGCTTTTTGATTTTTCGTTATGTTGTTTTAAAAAAGTCTCTCTTTCCAAATGCAATATATAATAATCATGATTGATTGTTCTTATGGTTACTCTTATCAAGATTTTTTTATCTGTTAGCAATATATATAAAATTAATTAAAATAGAGAGGTCAAATTTTATAAGATGCAAAAATCCAAAATAGAATGCAAACAAATAAAAAGACATGGAATTTTTTTATTTATAAATTAATTAAATAATATAAAATATAATTCATAAGACATAATATTTGTATGCCATTGTTGTTGAAATAATAAATGAAAATAACATTACTACATCAAAATAATATGAGTTTTTTAAACTAAAGTATCTATAAATTGCATAGAAATAGAGAAAAATTGTAGAAGCTACAAAACGATAAATATCTATTTAAGAAGTCATTGAAAAATAACTAAAGAAGTACATCCACCAAACATAACAAATAAATTGACAATAACCAAAGTATTAAGTTTTATCTAGATTACTACTATAATCTTTACATCTCATGGTTAGTGTACAATTTCCAAAAATCATCGGCCGACGCTATAATTTGTGCCTTCTTATGGTTGATCCGATTCCAGAGTAATGCGAATATCATGATCCTCAAGCTGCAATTTATTCACTATAAATTAATACAAAAAAAATGGTAAGTGAATAATTTTTTTTGTAAATTTTTTTTTGTTAAAAAAATAGTAAGCTGCAACTTATTCCCTATAAATTTTTTTTGTTAAAAAAATGGTAAGCTGCAACTTATTCACTATAAATTAGAGATTCTATCCACTTACCTCGATTTTTTAATCAAAACGATGGATTATTTTCTGAACACTACAATGAAAAAAATTGATTGGACCTTTGCTGATTGCTGCAACGGGTGATTGTCAATTAACGATGAACAAAAAGTGGATATTAAATAGACGGATAAAAAATAAAAAAATTAGATATTCACGATTTTAATGGTGTGATTGAATAATTGGTGATGGATTATTCACCAATTTATAATGTTAATATTAAGGAAAAGATAAGATTAGAGTATCTAAATCAAAATAAAACCTTAAAAAAGGAAGATAGAATTTTAAAGATGAGATAGATGAATAAGAAGATAGTTTTTAAAAACGAAAACAAGACTGACGTAATACATCGCGTTCCAATCGATTGAATTATCATTTCAATCGATTGAATTTGAACTCACACATACTACAATCGATTGAAATTGGCAAATTCATATTGTTTGGGTAAATTCAATCGATTGAGTCACAAAAGCAATCGATTGAATTTGGTGAGACCCAGTTGTTTTGAAGCATTCAATCGATTGGAAATTCTAAACAATCGATTGAATTACAAAAATCCAATTTTTATTCATCGTTCAATCGATTAGATCGTATGACCAATCGATTGAGTTATGCGAAAACCATGCTTTTGACAATTTTCAATCGATTGTTTAGTGGTAAACTGTAATCCAATCGATTGATTCATTATTCCAATCGATTGGTTTTCGCAGAAAACACAATTTTTATGATTCCTCGCGAACGACACGAATCAAATTTAATATTTTAATCGATTGTAATAGCCAAAAAATTGTTTTTGTATTTGATTGTTAATGAACATGATAGATTTATGATAAATTAATTATTTATAAAATAAAAAATCATTTTTATAATTATATAAAATATATGGGGTCAATTTATAATTAAAATTAGTTAAAGGACTATGTAGCCGTTGTTAAAAAAATCTTAAAAAACATGTTTTCTACTTGGACCACTAAATGGTCCAAAGGTTCCTGGACCACCGAATCCTGAGCCAAGTCTTTGGTGGCCAAGGTTATAGTGGCTAAGAGTGGCAAAATTTTGACTGATCAATATGAACATATGATATGTGAAGAGTTGGGTACAAATTATTAGTTAGAGTAACAACTTTTATTGTTAGTGATTATTGCAGGACAAAAGAATAAATAAACTGACTAAAATGACGTGTATATCATGTGGGCCTTTTATTCGAAGGAAAAAAATTGTTAATATTTTTTTTAGTAGATAATTCCAAAATTTGAATGGTTGGGTTTAGACCATCTCCAGTAGAGAACTCATTCCAGTCCTTATTTATAGCTCACCTGTCATAAAAAGTAATTTCACATCAGTTTTTGCGTCATAAACAGTAAATAGGAACTCAAAGTATCTCTCTCTTCTCCATTAGAAGGAACTAACTTTAGTCCCTATTATGGTCCCACTTAATTAATTAATTAAAATACTTAAAATTAATATAATTAATTTTTTTAATAATATTATTTAAATTTATAAATTTAAAAATAATTCACTATTAAAAGATATTAATATTAAATAAATTCATATATAACAATAATACACAATATATAATTCAAAATTACACTAATTTGTAAAATTACTTAATACAAAGAAAAACATAATTAAACTTTTTAAACATTGTAAAATTACCATATGTGTTTAATTAAACTCTAATTAATTATTAAAATTATTAATAAATTAATTATGATTTAATTATTTAATTAATTATTATTTAAATAATTAATATAAATTATTAATTTAATTATTATTTAATTATTTATTTTTATAATAACTTGACAAATGACAAGTTATTATTGGTTAATTTGAGTCCCTGTTTAGAGGGACTCCCTCACCTTAAGATCCGTGCAGGAACTCGTTTCTTCTCCTCTCCAATGGTCCCGTCTCTCTTTTGTCAGAAGCAGGGCCTCAACATACTGCCCATTGGAGTTGCTCTTAGTGTAAAAATTCATTATAATATTGGATCAATAAGAGGTGATGAACAATTAATGATGAGAGTAATAAAAAAAAAAAACTAAATCATGTGATATTTATATAAACTCCTATTACTAATGTATTTATGGCATAAATTATATGAGAGTATAAACTTATAAAGTATTAAAATTTTATAAGAAAATAGTATTATTTTGAATAAAAATAATTATTAAACAATATTGTTGATATTATCATAGTTATTATTATTTTTGTTCTTGTTATTATTGATATTATTATCATTATTAAAAGAGAAATGTTTGGAGATTAGTAATTTTTAGTAATTTTGCTCATCATTTGGTGAATATAAATATTAAATTATTTTTAACAGATAAATTTTATTAATTTATATGTTTAAAGTTTGAAAATTTTGAGCGCAAATGGTAATGATTCATGTGTGCAAAATTTTGATAAACATAGGTGCAAACTACATATTTATTGTGTATAAAATTTCTATAAATATAAGTACAAATTGTAACACCCTAACATTTAGCACCTCATGATCGTACTAAAAGTCCGAGCGCTATTAACCTCTATTCCTTTAATTATTTACTATGTTTATTTAATATTGAGCCTTTACCCGTAAATCTATCGATGATTTTACTAAAACTATAATTTTTTCAACAAGTACAAACAACACATATTCACATACTTAATATTAATAATACGTTGTAGTATTACATACAAAACCAATTATAGAACCTACCCCTCTGAATAAAACTCTAACTAACAAGGCGAGGAAAAAAATATATTCTAAGAACTCAACTTGTAAATAGAATCTTCTATGCTCTTGTAGTTCCGCACTAAACTTTTGCACCTGTAGCTGAAAGGGGGTGAAAATAGGGGGTAAGAACTGAGGAGTTCTTAGTAGGATCGGGGTGTATAGTTATATCCATTGTATATATACTTGGTAAGTAACAACAGTCAACAAAATACGAGCCAATTCAACAATTATAGAATATAAAACCCAATCACAAGCACACACAATCATAGAAAACATACTCACAAACAAATGTGTGCAAACAAGTATGATGCATGTCTATCCCTAGTGCAGGTAATGAGCTCATCTGTCAGTTTCGACCCGCTCCCGACGTAACTCAGCAACCTTTGTCTGAGTTTGGTTTCCAGTGTCATAATCTCTGTAAGCAACCTCTGTCTTGCAGGTACGACTCTCTTGAGCCGATGTATGCAAACATAACCTCTATAAGCAACCTTTGTCTTACAGGTGAGGCTCTCTCTAGCCAATGTATGTAGCGATAACCTCTGTAAGCAACCTCTAATTTACATGTGCGACCATCCCCTGAATTGGCCGATATATCTTTGGAAGCAAATGTCGGTGGACTTACCACCATATCTCTGCTCGTTCTTTCTTTCTTTTCTTTTCTATTCTCTGCTCTCCTGTGGCAGAGGTTCTTTAGATTCTTTTCATCTTTGATCTCTGTTCTTCTGTGGCAGAAGTTTCTTTAATATTCTTCTTTCCGCTTCTTTTCTCTCTTCTTCTTTTCTTTAATCTTTTAATCCTTTATCATAACTCAACTTCACATTCTTCCCTCGTCTTTCCCTAAGTGTCTTATGAAAAAAATTATATAATACTTTAATTAAGCCTGCATTCTCTAAAGCTTTTAAGATCACTCTATTTGCTCTTCTCTGACTTAAAATCATATTAATAATAATATAAATAGAATAATTTAAATGGTAAATAAATAAGTTGTATATTTTCTTAAAAACTTAGCTCATAAAACTTTATTTTTAAACTTCTATTAATTACTTTCTAAATCACACACTTTTTAATATTCTATTTTTAACCTTAATATTTTATAAAATTATATTTGAACCCTCACTTATTTTTATATTTATAAAAATAACCTGAACTTTTAGAAAATACCCATTTTACCTCTAAACTTTATTTATTACCCAAAAAACTTATATAATTATAATATTAAACTCAATCTTTTCATAAAAATACAAGTATATTTTTTCAAAAATAATTCTTCTTAGCTGATTCTTCTCTTTACCAAGAGCCGAAACCCTCATTATTTTCATTTTAAAATATACATTTAAATCTTAATCCGTTTTTGAGTTTTACCGTTATCGATTTTTCACAACTTTTAATTTAATTCCTCGGCCATTAAATCTCACCCATTATTAAAAAACTAACACAATGACACCCCCAAATCAACCTCATTATCATAGTTTGGACAGCACAAACATAACCAAATCACAAGCTTAATCACATATAACAATATATCAACAAAATTCAATATAAAGTCAATCAAACTCCATCAATAATCAATCACAACAACCATTCACTTATCCAACATAAATTTAATTGGTGAGAATTTATCGAAACCCTACCTCCGTACGAAATCAAAACAACGGAAATTTTGGAGAAACTTTCTGATCGAGCTGCTAAAGAAGAAAACGTCAGAAATCGTCTGTGCCTCATAAAACTCCAATTGACCAAACTCAAGGGGAAGAGAAGTTACGTCACTGTCAACTTCTACCGGACAAAAATAACATCAACGTATAGAAAAAAAGGATATAAACACTTTTATCGAATTAGATTTTTTATTAGAATTACGGATCTTAAAAATCGAATACCGAAAGTTCATGTTCGGTATTCATGAAGAACACGTTCTCTTTCTCTCTCAGCCTTCTTTCTTTCTTTCTTTTATTTTCATTTTAAGTTCATTTCGGTGATGCTTGAGGAGATAGGAAGATAATTAGTGGTTATCTTTGATTAAGTGTCATTAATTAATAATTGAAGGTACCATGTGTCAAGACTATATATATATATTTTCATGCGTATAAGCCAAATTTGGCTTGCTTGCTTTCTTTCATTCCCATATATATATATATATATATATATATATATATATATATATATATATATATATATATATATATATATATATATATATATATATATATATATATATATATAATGAATATACATAGGCATATACGTATATAAAATGGCCTTCGGCCACTCTCTTTTTCTTTTTTTTTAAATAATAATAATAATAATAATAATAATAATAATAATAATAAAAATTTTTTTTTAACTTTTTAAAATATTTTATTATAATAAAAATTATTTAAAAAATTTAATAGATTTTAAATTTAAAATATCATAAAATTTAATTTAATTACTTTTAAGAAAAATAATTTTCTTTAAATAAAATTCCCAATAAATATAATAAACCGTAAATCACTCATTATTTAATTTTTAAAAAGTCAGGTTATTATATTCTGCCCACTTTATAAAAATGTTCGTTCTAAAAAATTGATACAAGATGGAACAAATTCAAATTAATTAGCTTTACTTTTGAACACATTAAGAAAAAAAAAAAACAAAATATTTTGACATATATAAAACGTAACACATAAGGAAAAAGCTTTAAGGTCTCAATATATATATAGTTTTCAAATCTAGGATATTCTTATGGCTTAAAAATATAGGAAAAAAGTCTGGCGCAAAGCGGAAGATATAAGATAGGCTCGTTGTAGAAAGGTTACAAGGCAAGCTGGTATTAGAACGACGGGTATATCGTTTGCACACTGAACTCAAACCAACTTTAGAGCTTCAGGTGCCTAAACTTCAACATGACGTAACTTCATCATTCCCAACCATACCATATTAAACAGATTCTCTGCGAATTCTCAACCTCATCAAACACTCCGCAACCTACTAACAGGCACAAGTCTAACATCAACAAAACTCCTTCGCAATAATCAAGCTTCACAACATCCTGTGACGTCGCACACTTACAAATTCCACCTTCCGCGTCCGCACAATGTATCCTAAAGAATTAACATATCGCTTGCTATATCTAACGCACATGTCACCAAAACAAGTCACAAGTCACTCAAAAGGATACAAGATCTCAGAGAAAGGACAAGCAACAAGGACAATGTTCACAAAGATTTCTACATTTCTCTTTGATGCATCAACAAGTCTAAAGTTACCTCAGAGAATACATGAGCCAAAAGAAGAAGTTTAAACAGCACAAGGCAGATATTCAAGGAATCGCACGTTACTCTAAAACAAGCTTGAGTTACCTAAAAGGATATCAAACTTAGGAAGAGAAGAACAAAATTTATGGACGGGATTCACAGGAACTTGATAAACCCCCTTTGTAGGGTTTATCTTGTGCTTAATTTAGAAGATTTTATGACCTTTTACCCACATTTATTCAATGAAATAGCATGGTTTGTTGGTTGTCTCCCTATTTGTGCTTAAGTGTGAAAACATGCTTTCTAAGTCTTTAATTAGCTAAATTTTAACTCACCTTTGATTCCACTAGATGCCTTGATTTGTTTGTTAAGTGATTTCAGGTTGAAAAGGCTAGGAATTGATTAAAGGAATGGAGAGAAAAGCATGCAAAGTGGAGAAATTATGGAAAAACCAAAGATTTGAGAAACATCATCCATGCGCATGCGCACTGTACGCGCACGCGCGGATCGCAAAAATGCAAGGGACGCGCACGCGTGCTGTGCGTGTACGCATCGGTGGCCGCACGTGATTTTTAAATAGAAAACGTGCTCAGGGATTTCTGAGAAGCTGTGGGGCCCAGTTGCAACCAACTTTGGCGCCATAAATGCTTTAAAAGACCAAGGGTTGAAGGGAATTAACAACTTTTTCATTCTTTTGTTCATTCACACACATTAGGATTAGTTTAGAGTTAGAGAGAGAAGCTCTCACTTCTCTCTAGGATTAGGAATTAGGATTAGGATTAGTTCTTAGATCTAGATTTCAATTCATTCTTTCTTCTACTTTTGATTCTCAATTCTTGTTGTTACATTCATCTTCCTCTATTCTTTTGTTGTAATCTCTTCTATTTTGTTTCCATGCTTTGTTGTAGATCTACTTTTGTTCCTTCTATTTTCTTCTAATTCAATTTGAGGTAATTCATAATAATTGTGTTCCTTTTGATTGTTGTTATTGATTTCTTATAATAATTGTTGTTAGATTTCATTGTTGTTATCCATTTACTATGCTTTTCTTTGGTGCCTTCCAAGTGTTTGATGAAATTCTTGGTTAGATTTTAGTATAGAATTTTCTCCTCTTGGCTTTGGTAGAGTAATTAGTGACGCTTGAGTTATCTAATTCCTTTGTAGATTGATAATTAGAAGTTGCTAATTGATTTGGATACCACTAAAGCTAGTCTTTCCCTTGGGAGTTGGCTAGGACTTGTGGAATCTAGCTGATTCATCCACTTGACTTTCCTCCATGATTAGAGGTTAATTAAGTGGTAGCAATGGACAATTTGTGGTCACAATTGAGGAGGATAACTAGGATAGGACATCTAGTTCTCATATCTTGCCAAGAGCTTTCTTAGTTGTTAGTTTATTTCTTTTGCAATTTACATTCCTTGTTCCTTAACTCAAAACCCCCAAACATACCTTATAACCAATAACAAGACACTTTGTTGCAATTTCTAGGGAGAACGACCCGAGGTTTGAATACTTCGGTTTATAAATTTAGGGGTTTGTTACTTGTGACAAACAAATTTTTGTATGAAAGGACTATTGTTGGTTTAGAAACTATACTTGCAACGAGATTTCAATTGTGAATTCTAGACCACACAAAAGTCCAATCTTCAAAATGGCATCGTTGCCGAGGAATTGTAATGGTTTTGTGTTATTGGTTATTGTATATATGTGAATATTGTGAATAGCTTGATTTTTTGATTGCTTGTTAGTTTTTGCTAATTTTAGGACTTTGTTTCATTATTTCCTATTAGCTTTTGTTTCTTATTTTCTCTTGCTATCATGAATTGTCACTTTGGCTATGAGTTTGGTTCTAATTGTGTTGTAGGAAACGTGAACTTCAATGATGACACTCATTATGGATGGAACCAACAAAGATGGGAGGAGCCTCAAGGAATTCATCACTCCTATTGGCAACAACCTCCGGATGCGTATAGGTATAATTTCCATCCTAATGCATGTCAATTCAATGGCTATGGTGAAACTTTATGTGAAAATCAACTACCACCATCATATGCCTATGATTCTTATCCTCAACATGAACCTCAACCATTCTCACAAGCCTCTCATTACCAAACACCTTCACCATATGACAATTCAACCATACCGTATTCTTATGACCATTATGAGCAAAAACCTTTGGAACCACCACAACCCTATCAAGATTACTACCAAGAACCACCCCAATGCACACCATCTTCATACCCCTACCAAGAAGAACCACCTTCCTACTATGAACCCTCTCTCCAAAATGATGAACCCACTTATCCACCCCAAGTCCCAATAGATGACTCTCTTACCTTGCTACTTCAAGGACAAGCGGATATGCAAAGAAACACCCTAGAGTTTGTGACTAACTTGACCAAGGTAGTGCATACTTTAGCCTACCAATGCTTGAACACTCAAGGTGCTTCCATAGCCACATGTGAAGAATCAATTGAAGAGCATAGCATGAAGGAGAGATTGGAAACTCCGGTGGGAAATGAGGGATGTTATTTTATATTAGAGCAATTGGAGAAGCCTATGATCATTGAAGAAAAGGAAGAAGTGGTTGAAGATTTAGGAGATATTGAAAGTCCATGGGAATGTAGCATCATGGAAAGCTCTTCTAAGAAGCTTGATATTGATGTTGAGGAGGGTGCGCAACCTCCAAGGCATATCATACTTGGAGACTTGAAAGAGGTTTATCAAGAGATGGATTCAATCATGGATGAATTTCTATCTACAAGTGAATCCTTGATGCGGGCAGAAATTGGCGAATTAAAAATTATTAGAATATATGCGTTGCAAGTATAGTTCTTAACTCGCCAGAAATCCACCGCTCAATTTAGAAAGGTGTCACAGAAAATTGAAATTTAAAATACTGGGAGTATGAATCCCAGGTCGTCTCCCAACGAGTTGCAGGAAAGGGTGCTATTTTATTAATCAGATGTTTTTGAAAAGGGTTGAGTTGAGTAAACAGGAAATTAAATTGATGAAATTGAATAATGTAAATAAAAGCCTTGACTGGGAGTTGATTACATGGAAGTCCTATTCTTGATGGAACATTCTTAAGATTAGTTGACAATTGAGAGTTATTTCGTTTAGTTATCCTTTACTAAGTAAGGGAAGGTAAAACAAGTTGGAGTGCTGTTCTATTCACAAGTCCCAATCCACTATGGGGAGGATTGGTGTCAGGAATTAGAGAGCAATCCAACAATAACCCAATTACAACCTTTCTCTTGAACCTTCCAACTCAAGGGTTCCTTTCAATCAACTCCCCATCAAGTTAGGGAATTACTCACTTATTGTAAAGGTAAAATTCATAGCATATGAAAAGGAATTAAAGAAAGACATTGTAGATAAAAATTAAAAATAATCAATTAAAAATAAAAGTGATCCTTGTATTAAATAATCCTAAAAATATTTCAATGGTAAAATTAAACAAAGCAAGGAACATGGAAGAGTAAGCCAAGTAAAGAAAACGAACTAGAATGACGAAGTCTTGATGAGGTAATAACTCTTCTCAATATCCCAATGCAAAAAGCTAGAGAAAACTAAAAATTCTAAGAACTATGAATGTGTAGAGAGAAAACCTAGAGGAGGAGTAAAACTAGATCTAAAAACTAAAACTGTGTAGAATGAATGTTCTCTTTGGTTTCTGCTTGTTCTCTGGCTCTAGTCTGCTGTTCCGGGCCAAAAACTGGGTCAAAATAGGGCCCGAAATCGCCCCAGCGAATCTGTAAATTATGCAGATCGCGCACATCACGCGATCGCGTCATTCGCGTTTCTGCTTTGCCACGCGGACGCGTCGTCCACGCCTCCGCGTCGCTCGTGCTTTTCCATTTCGCGCGGTCGCGTCATCCATGCGGCCGCGTCACTGCGATTTGATCTTCTCCGCGCGGTCGTGTCGTCCATGCGGCCGCGTCGCTTCTCGCTGGTCATCTCCTCAATGTCTTGTGTTCCTTCCATTTTTGCTAGCTTCCTTTCCAATCTCCAACTCATTCTTGTCCTATAAAGCCTGAAACGCTTAACACACAGATCACGACATCGAATGGAATAAAGGAGAAGTAAAATGTATAATTAAAAGTATCTAGGAAGCAGTTTTCACTCATGTAATAATTTCAGGAAGGAAATATAAATGCATGCTATTTTAATGAATAAGTGGGTCAGGATCATGATAAAACCACACAATTAAACACAATATAAACCATAAAATAGTGGTTTATCAACCTCCCCACACTTAAACATTAGTATGTCCTCATGCTTAATTGAAGGAGATGAAGTAAATAAGTATGAACATACAGAAACTCATGCAATGCAATGCAATCCCATATATATATGAATGCAACTATATGATTCTTGTCCACTTGATCAAAAGTAAATAAGTTCTTCAAAACAATTATAATTCAAATTCCACTAATTCAATTCTTATAAAGTAAGAGCAGATAAAAATGCAAGAGGATAGCTCATGAAAGTAGGGAACATAGAAATTCAAGCATGGAACCCTCACTGATAGTGTATGTACACTCTAGTCTCTCTAGTGTATAGGGTAATCACTCTATCCTTCTCTAATCATGCTCTCTAACTTTTGTTTTTCTCCTAATCAATCAACAACAGTTAACATACCAATGCAAACATCATGAGGTCTTTTCAAGGTTGTAATGGAGCTAAGGTAAAGGTAGGGATACATATATGGTCAAGTGAGCTTATAAATTGAATCTTTAATTAACCCAAGCTTCAACCCAACCTATATATTTTACATAACTTTAGAATTCATGCCTAGCTACCCAGAGTTTCCCTTTTTACATTCCATACTCATGTATCAACTTTTTATTTTAATTTTATCATATGTGCATTGATTTTTGAATTCTTAATTCAGCATTGGGGTAATTTTGTCCCCTTATTTATTGATTGAAATTTTTTTTTAATTAAACATAGCTTATCAATACACATAGATTTTTAATTCTTATAGTTTCACATGAGTAGGTATCCAAATTCCCATTATATTATCATGACACATTCCCTTAATAACTTTTGTTCCCACAATTTTCCATACTTAACTAGCACACACAATTCTATCTTAAGCTAACCAAAGATTCAATTTGGGATATACAATTATTTTTCTGCTTAAGGCTAGTAATGTGGTGAAATATAGAACAAATGGGATTTAAAGGCTCAAAGTGGTTAACAAAGGTAATTGAAAAGGGTAGGCTTAATTTGGATAAGTGAGTTTAAACAAAAGATGGCCTCAATCATATGCAAGCATATAAATATAATAAATATTGGACATATAGGATGAAACAAAATACAGATTAGAATCATAGAGAAGTAAACACACAAGAATAAATTAATTATGGTTAAATAGTGTAACCATGCATAAAGGCTCAAATCTTCACAGGTTGTGTGTTCTTTAGCTCAAACATCATGTTCCAAATACAACTTCAAGCAAATTTATCATAAAAATTTTAAAAATTAGTGAAATTTTGTTCCAAAGATAGAGTCTTAGAAGAAACTTATTATCTTTTCAATCAAGTAGAGCATGCAAGCAACTAACCTATTACTATGCAATTTATCCTATTCTATAAAAGAAAGAAAATCTAACTAAATATCCTAATTTATTGGTGCTAGGGAAGAGAAATTACCTCCGGAAGTCAGGTACTGACCGACCTCCCCACACTTAAGGCTTTGCACCATCCTCGGTGCCATCTGTCAGGAATAGGGGTGGGCTGGTTGCAGTATCTCCACAATCGGGACCATCATGGCTCCCTGTGCTGGTAAAAGAAGTGGAGTCCGGGGTGTCTGAGTCCTTGAAGTATCCCTTGAGTAGCTCCTTGAGGTGTTTGAATCGGTGCTCGTGATGGCGCTCTCTTAACTTCGCTTTTTGTTCTTGCCGATCCAATCTTTGGATTATCTGCTGGAGCAGTTCATCTGTTGTAGGTGCTTGTGGTGTTGAAGAAGGGATGTCTTCAACTGGAGCAGTGTGAAGGCTTGTAGTGGCTGCTGAAAGTCTGAGGTATTTCCCATTAGGGACATACTGATCATCCCGTGGAAGCATGGCTTTGGTGTCTCCAGCTCTGTAGAAAACTCCGGCTGCTGAGACAAGATCCCAGACCAAGGCGGGAAAAGGTAAGTTGCCCGCAATTTGTACGTGTCCCATGGCATTCCGGATGTCTCTTGGTAGATTCAGAGGCTAGTCTGTAAGGATGCACCATAGTAGAACGGCCATGTCTGCAGTGAAGGAGGACTCGTGAGTGCTCGGAAAGACATAATGGGACATGATATGTGCCCATACGCGAGCCTCCATGGTAAGTGCTGAAGCCAATATACCCTTAGGGCGGGTACGATGGTATCCGTAGATCCAACGGCTTCCAGGTAGTGCGATAACTCTGAGAACAGCTTCCCAGTCAAATTGGTACATCTGGCGCTTGAGTGCGGCTTCTTGAAAGGCATCCATTCCTTCTGGAATAGGGGGAAGACTCAAAGCTTGTTGAATAGCCTTTTCTGTAATGGGGACTTGCTTTTGACGGACAAAGACAGACTGCAGGGTGGGCAGGTAGAAGTTAGAGTAGAACTCGACTACCCAAGAGAGATTGACCTGCCTTGGCTGTCTCCGTAGGAAACCCTATTGTCGTCATTCAATTTGCGGCTCAACAAAGGTAGCAATATTGGGCGGGAGGATAAGAAGGTATTCGTTGTTATAGCTCCTTTCTGCCAGGATGGGGAACATCTGCTCACAGTAGTGATTGGGAAATCGCATAGTGTCCTTCACTGGAAAGGCTTTCTCCTTTTCATCAACCTTGATGATCCTCTTAACTCGTTTTGTTGAGGGCTTGACTGCAGTTGAAGAAGGCTCTGCCACTAGTGCTCTTTTAGTTCCTCTTCTTGCTGGAGGTTTGGGAGTAGCTTTCTCTTTTCCTTTCTTGGTGGCCATCCTGAAAAAGGGAAGAGAAAGTAAATTAAATTCGAAGAGATATAAAGCAATGAAGAAAACGAAAAAGGATGATTGTAAATGCACATTAAAAGGTAAATGATGTCAACACATGCTCATGAGTACATGTGAAAGATCATTAAATGGAAAATAGTTAGTGCATATGATGATAAGTGAATGCAAGGTGCTTATTGGCATGCCGGCAAAGGGCATGAGTAGCATAGACCAAGCATTACTTTGTAACAAACCATCACGTTTGTATTGACAATTAAATTCAATTAATATAATAGTAAAGGGGATTTGTGAAAAGTAAGCATTGAATAGTAGAATAACATAGAGAAGTGCATAATGCCATATGGGCTTTTTCACAAACACATAGCATGCAAGGTAAATAAAGTATAGAAAGTATTAAAGTGAACATGCAAGCAACCCTTTAAAGAAAATAATATATAATTGTCAAATAATTTGCAACAATCCACAAGCATATAATAAGGAATAATGACTCAAATAAAATTCCAACACCATGTAAAAAGGAAAGAAGAAGAAGGAAAATATGAATAATGAAAAGAAAAAGAAAAGAAAAGAAAATAACGTATAAAATAATAAGAATGATAGAAAAGAAAGGGGTGAAGAAGAAAATAAAACCTTGTTAATAGAGGTGAGGGAGAGAGAGAGTGAAAGGTTAGAGAGAAGGAAGAAGGGAGAAGGAAGAAGTAAGGAGGGAAAAGAAAAATTAGGATTAGAGAGGAAAAAGATAAGATATTTTGGCAATTCAGGTTGAGCTGTGCGGCGCAAGCGACGCGGCCGCGTGGGGCACGCGTTCGCGTGATTGCGCTTCAAGTAAGGTGACGCGATCGCGTCGGTCACGCAATCGCATGGCCCATGTTAGGCTTCTGGCGAGAGTGCAGCCTCGCGCCTGCACAACTCTCTGTTCAAATTGATGTATTTGCCAAAATTGGGGTGACGCGATCGCGTGGAGCACGCGATCGCGTGAGTGGGCAGTTTATGGGGTACGACGCAGCCGCGTGGGGTACGCAGTCGCGTGAGGGGGATTGCGCGTCCAGCGCCAATCCAGCACCACTCTAGCACAACTTTCAGCTGTGCACCCGTTTTACGTCGAAAATCAGGGCATGCGGTCGCGTGGGAGCCCATTATGCCCATATGACGCGGACGCGTCGGCGACGCGGTCGCGTGGGCTGCTTTGTGCCACTGGCACTCCTCCAGCCACGCTCCAGCATGACTCTCTGTTCGTTTTTATTTTTCTCTCCTCTCCTTACCACGCGGACGCGTCGCTGATGCGGTCGCGTCACGTAGCTCTTTTTTTTTTTAAATATGTTAATGCAGATGCACGAAAATACTAATAAAGAGAAGAGTTATTGAATAAGAAAAATTAAAAATAAAGAAAAGAACGATCATACCATGGTGGGTTGTCTCCCACCTAGCACTTTGCTTTAACGTCCGTAAGTTGGACGCTCCACTAGCTCAGTCTATGGTTATGTGGGGATCTTCCAAGAGGAAGATCTCGAGTTCCTTGTCTTTCTTCTGCTTTTCGCCATGGTACAGCTTTAAACGATGTCCATTAACTTTGATAAGCTCCGAGCTCGAAGGATGAATAAGGTGATAAACTCCGTACGGTTCGGCCTTCTCTACTCTGTATGGACCTTCCCATCTTGATCTCAACTTGCCTGGCATGAGCCTCATTCGAGATTTGTAAAGGAGGACTGAGTCCTCAGGTTGGAACTCTTTCCTCTTGATGTTCTGGTCATGTACAGCCTTCATCTTCTCCTTGTGTAGTCTTGAGTTCTCATAAGCTTCTAGGCGAAGGCTCTCCAGTTCTTGCAGTTGCAACTTCCTTTCATCTCCGGCTTTCTCAATTCCCATATTGCACTCCTTGACTGCCCAAAAGGCTTTGTGCTCTATTTCTACCGGGAGATGACAAGCTTTTCCATAGACTAAACGAAAAGGACTCATCCCAATGGGTATTTTGTATGCTGTTCTGTATGCCCAGAGTGCATCTTGTAGCCTGGTGCTCCAGTCTCTTCTATGAGGCTTTACTATCTTCTGTAAGATACGCTTTATCTCTCTATTTGACACCTCGGCTTGCCCATTGGTCTGAGGATGGTATGCTGTTGCAACCTTATGAATTATCCCATGCTTTTTCATTAGTCCTGTTAGTCTCCTGTTACAAAAATGGGTGCCTTGATCGCTCACGATTGCTCGTGGGGATCCAAAGCGACAGATAATATGGTTTCTCACAAAGGAAACAACAGTGTTAGCATCATCAGTGCGGGTAGGAATTGCTTCCACCCATTTAGAAACGTAATCCACAGCTAACAATATATAAAAATAACCATTAGAATTTGGAAATGGAGCCATGAAGTCAATGCCCCAAACATCAAAGATTTCACAGAAAAGCATATATTGTTGAGGCATCTCATCCCTCTTGGATATATTACCAAATTTTTGGCATGGGAGGCAAGATTTACAAAATTTAGCAGCGTCTCTAAAAAGAGTAGGCCACCAGAATCCACAGTCTAAGATTTTTCTAGCAGTTCTTTGGGGCCAAAATGTCCTCCACTCTCAGATGAGTGACAGGCCTCTAAGATGGACTGGAATTCTGATTGAGGCACACACCGTCTAATTACCTGATCAGCGCCACATCTCCATAAATATGGGTTATCCCATATATAATATTTAGACTCGCTTTTCAGCTTGTCTCTTTGATGCTTAGAAAAGGTTGGAGGAAATGTGCGGCTAACTAGATAATTAGCTACAGGTGCAAACCAAGGGGATACTTCAGATACTGCTTGCAGGTTATCAAAAGGAAAATTATCATCTATAGGAGTAGAATCATCCTTAATGTGCTCAAGGCGACTCAAATGGTCTGCCACTAAATTCTGGTTACCACTCCTATCCTTTATTTCTAAATCAAATTCTTGTAATAGTAGTATCCAACGTATAAGTCTTGGTTTGGACTTCTTTTTAGCTAATAGATACTTTAAAGCTGCATGGTCCGAATACACTACTACTCTAGTACCAAGTAAATAAGCTCAGAATTTATCCAGAGCAAAAACAATAGCGAGAAGCTCTTTCTCAGTAGTAGTATAATTGGACTGAGCAGTGTCTAAAGTCTTAGACGCATAAGCAATAACAAAAGGATCCTTACCTTCGCGCTGAGCCAGCGCTGCTCCTACTGCATGGTTGGAAGCATCGCACATGATTTCAAACGGCTGGCTCCAGTCTGGTCCTCTCACAATTGGAGCTTGAGTCAGGGCGGTCTTCAGCTTATCAAACACTTGTTTGCAATCATCACTAAACTCGAACTCAATATCCTTCTGTAGTAATCTGGATAAGGGAAGTGCTACCTTACTGAAGTCCTTAATAAATCTCCTGTAAAAACCTGCATGGCCAAGGAACGAACGGACTTCTCTCACAGAAGAGGGGTAAGGTAAACTAGAAATAAGATTCACCTTTGCTGGGTCTACAGAAATGCCAGTATTAGATACCACATGTCCTAATACAATCCCTTGTTTCACCATAAAATGACATTTTTCAAAATTCAATACAAGGTTTGTATTAACACATCTATCTAATACTCTAGATAATCCATCTAAGCAAAGGCTAAAAGAATCACCATAAATGCTAAAATCATCCATAAAAACCTCCATACAGTCCTCTATAAGATTAGAGAAAAGACTCATCATACACCTTTGGAAAGTAGCTGGTGCATTGCACAAGCTAAAGGGCATTCTCTTGTAAGCATAAGTCCCAAAAGGACATGTAAAAGTGGTCTTTTCCTGATCCTCAGGAGCTATATGAATCTGGAAATAACCTGTGTAACCATCTAAAAAGCAATAATGGGATTTACCTGACAGGCGATCCAACATTTGATCAATGAATGGAAGTGGGTAGTGATCCTTACGGGTAGCTTGGTTGAGATGCCTATAATCAATGCAGACTCTCCAAGCGTTTTGAACTCTAGTTGCTATGAGCTCTCCGTGCTCATTCTTCACTGTAGTGACTCCAGACTTCTTGGGCACCACTTGTACTGGGCTAACCCATTCACTGTCTGAAATGGGATAGATGATACCTGCTTCCAATAATCTGGTCACTTCCTTTTTGACAACTTCCAAGATAGTGGGATTCAATCTTCTTTGGGATTGACGGACAGGTCTTGCTCCCTCTTCTAAAAATATTCTGTGCTCACATACTTGAGGATTGATGCCTACTATGTCTGCCAAACTCCACCCAATTGCCTTCTTGTGCCTCCTCAGTACATCAAGTAACTGCTCTTCTTGTTGAGAAGTAAGTTCCTTGCAATGATAACCAGAAACTTCTGCTCATCTTCAAGATAAGCATATTTGAGATGTGGAGGAAGGGGTTTCAACTCTAACTTCTGATCATGGGTAGGCTCTGGATTATCTGGAGCTTGTGAAAATGGCGAAATGCCCTCATTGTCAGTTAAAAGGGTCCCCACATTTGGACCTTGTCCAGTGTGCCTCTTTTCTAATTCTTCCTTGTGAACTGCAGCTACATTTTCATCTATGACATCACACTGGAAGATAGAATGATCTTCTGGAGGGTTGTTTATGACTCCATTCAGATTGAAGATTACTATTCGGCCATCTATTTCAAAAGAGTATGTTCCTGAAAAAGCATCCAATTTGAATTTTGATGTCTTCAGGAATGGTCTTCCAAGTAGGATTGATGATGTCTTATCCGAGTCATTATGGGGCATCTCCAAGATATAAAAATCAGTGGAAAATGTAAGCCCTTTAATGTTCAGTAAAACATCTTCAGCAACTCCAGCCACTGTAATAATGCTTTTATCTGCTAACACAAAATGAGCTGCCGACCTTTTTAAGGGAGGGAGCCTCAAAATATCATATATAGACAAAGGCATTATACTAACACAGGCTCCTAAATCACACATGCAATCATAAATTACTACTCCACCAATAGTACAACTAACTATACAAGGACCTGGGTCACTACACTTCTCAGGTAATCCTCCCATTAAAGCAGATATGGAACTACCTAAAGGAATAGTTTCTAATTCATGAATTTTGTCCTTATGTATACATAAATCTTTTAGAAACTTTGCATATTTAGGTACTTGTTGAATAACATCAAAAAGAGGAATGGTTACCTCAACCTTTTTGAATATTTCTACCATTTTGGGATCGGGTTCCAGTTGCTTCCTGGGCTTCCTTGCAAGTTGTGGAAAGGGAATGGGAGTAGTGTTTTCTGCAGTGTCTGCGCCTTTTGGTGCTTCCTCTTGTGGTTGCACTTCTTCTTCTTCAGCTATGTCCTGTATGTCCTCTTCTTCTTCGACATCTTCTATTTCTACTACCTCTTCAGCTGAGGCATGTTCTGGTGAGCTTGGCTCCTCCTGATTCCTCTCCTGCAGTGTGGTTACGGACCTCAGGGTGATGGCATTAATGCCTCCCTTTGGATTGGGTAATGGTTGAGAGGGGATTCCAGTGGAGCTTGAAGGTTGGTTACTGGAATTTTGCATTGATCCAATCTGTGAAACAAGAGCTTGCAAAATAGAGGTCAGACCATTTAGACTGGCATTAATGTTATTCATAATGTTATTTTCCATGGTCTGTTGCCTCCACTCAAAAGATTGTAGTAACTCTTCATTAGGAGATAAAGAAGAATGAGTAAATTGAGAGGTCTGCTGTTGGGTATTCTGTGGTCCTTGGGATTGCCTCAGGTGAGGTGCTCTGTAAGGTTGGTTCTGCTGCCTGTTGTTCTTATTATTTCACCTCTGATTTTCCTGATTATCTCTGCCTCCTCTGTTATTGTTGTCCCTCCAATTCTGGTTAGAATTGTCCTGCCATCCATGGTTGTAGTTGCCACCTTGGTTGTACCCTTGGTTGGGGCGGTCATAGAAATTATGAGTGGCTGCCACGGTGTTATCTTCCTGCTGGAGCTGCGGACACTCATAAGTATAATGGCTATAATCTGCACAGATTCCGCAGACTCTCTGTAAGACTAACTGTTGGCTTTGCTGTGCTGGAGAAGGTTGAGCTTGCTAAACTTGTTGTTGATTCAATTGCATTTGCTTCAACAAGTTGGTCATTTCATAGATACTTTGAGTCAGAGCAGCAGTCTTTCTGCTAGAGGATACTTCTGCAACGACTTTTGAACGGCCTTGCTTCTGTCTGTGGTTCTTAGTAGATTCAGCTAAGTCGCTGATCAATTGCCATGCCTCATCAATGGTCTTGTACTTCTTCATAGACCCATTGCTAGCACTTTCCAATGTGGTTTTATCTTGGGGCCTCATGCCCTGTGTGACATAACTGAGTAACAATATCTTGTCAATCATGTGGTGGGGGCATGCTTCTAGAAGATTATTGAAGCGCTCCCAATATTCAAAGAGAGTCTCGTTGTCATCTTGAACAATAGTGGAAATGTCTTTCCTCAGTTTATCAGTAACTTCAGATGGAAAGAATTTCTCCAAAAACTCTTTTCTGAGCGTATCCTAGTTGGATACATTTGCTAGGGGTTGAGTATAGTACCACTCTCTTGCTTTTCCCTCAAGAGAAAACGGGAAAGCTTTCAGCAGAATTGAAGTTTCATCTGTACCATCTCGCCTGACAGTAGAACAGGCTGCCTGGAAATCTCTCAGGTTCTTGATAGGCTCTTGAGCGGGTAAGCCATGAAACTTGGGCATCAAATTGAGCAGTGCGGTCTTTATTTCAAAATCTATAGCCACCGCTGGGTGATGCGCTTGAAACAGTTGCATTGTAAAATTAGGGGCTCCTTCCTCCTGGATGGTAACTCTCCTAGGTTCTGCCATATCGTCTGCACGTGAATCAACCGAATCAGTAGAACGGGAGCTGGTTTCTTCCTCAAGTTCACTTTCAGATCCGCCCTCAGAGCAGACTAACCGACGTCGAGCTAGCCTTATTCGTGAAATAGTCCTTTCAATTTCAGGATCGAATATTAGCAAGCGCGGATCAGGAAGTGAACGTGTCATTTGACGAAAGAAACAGGCAGCTCATAGTAGCAAAATAAAATAAAATGCAAATAAATAAATTCTAATTAATAACTTTAGCACTCTATTGCAACTCCCCGGCAACGGCGCCAAAAATTGATGCGGGCAGAAATTGGCGAATTAAAAATTATTAGAATATATGCGTTGCAAGTATAGTTCTTAACTCGCCAGAAATCCACCGCTCAATTTAGAAAGGTGTCACAGAAAATTGAAATTTAAAATACTGGGAGTATGAATCCTAGGTCGTCTCCCAACGAGTTGCAGAAAAAGGTGCTATTTTATTAATCAAATATTTTTGAAAAGGGTTGAGCTGAGTAAACAGGAAATTAAATTGATGAAATTGAATAATGTAAATAAAAGCCTTGACTGGGAGTTGATTACATGGAAGCCCTATTCTTGATGGAACATTCTTAAGATTAGTTGACAATTGAGAGTTATTTCGTTTAGTTATCCTTTACTAAGTAAGGGAAGGTAAAATAAGTTGGAGTGCTGTTCTATTCACAAGTCCCAATCCACTCTGGGGAGGATTGGTGTCAGGAATTAGAGAGCAATCCAACAATAACCCAATTACAACCTTTCTCTTGAACCTTCCAACTCAAGGGTTCCTTTCAATCAACTCCCCATCAAGTTAGGGAATTACTCACTCATTGTAAAGGTAAAATTCATAGCATATGAAAAGGAATTAAAGAAAGACATTGTAGATAAAAATTAAAAATAATCAATTAAAAATAAAAGTGATCCTTGTATTAAATAATCCTAAAAATATTTCAATGGTAAAATTAAACAAAGCAAGGAACATGGAAGAGTAAGCCAAGTAAAGAAAACGAACTAGAATGACGAAGTCTTGATGAGGTAATAACTCTTCTCAATATCCCAATGCAAAAAACTAGAGAAAACTAAAAATCCTAAGAACTATGAATGTGTAGAGAGAAAACCTAGAGGAGGAGTAAAACTAGATCTAAAAACTAAAACTGTGTAGAATGAATGTTCTCTTTGGTTTCTGCTTGTTCTCTGGCTCTAGTCTGCTGTTCTGGGCCGAAAACTGGGTCAAAATAGGGCCCGAAATTGCCCCAGCGAATCTGTAAATTATGCAGATCGCGCACATCACGCGATCGCATTGCTCATGCGGACGCGTCATTCGCGTTTCTGCTTTGCCACGCGGACGCATCGTCCACGCCTCCGCGTCGCTCGTGCTTTTCCATTTCACGCGGTCGCGTCATCCATGCGGCCGCGTCACTGCGATTTGATCTTCTCCGCGCGGTCGCGTTGTCCATGCGGCCGCGTCGCTTCTCGCTGGTCATCTCCTCAATGTCTTGTGTTCCTTCCATTTTTGCTAGCTTCCTTTCCAATCTCCAACTCATTCTTGCCCTATAAAGCCTGAAACGCTTAACACACAGATCACAGCATCGAATGGAATAAAGGAGAAGTAAAATATATAATTAAAAGTCTCTAGGAAGCAGTTTTCACTCATGTAATAATTTCAGGAAGGAAATATAAATGCATGCTATTTTAATGAATAAGTGGGTCAGGATCATGATAAAACTACACAATTAAACACAATATAAACCTTAAAATAGTGGTTTATCAATCCTCTCCCATTGGACATGGAGTTGAAACTATAGAAGAATGTGCACAACCTCCCATACCCTTGGTGAGCAATGAAGAAGAGAGCGAATCGGAAGAAAGCTACCAAAGGGAAAAAGTTGAATTGGTGTATATCGAAATTGAAGAATATGAAGAGGTTGATCAAGAGATGAATTCATTCATCAATGAATTCCTATCCAAAATTGAATCACCTCTCATTGGGTAAGAAATTGAAGTTCTTAAAGACAACACCAAGCCAAGTGACAAAAGGAAAAAGGTTGAAATTGAAGAAGCTTGCGAAGAGGTGGAAACATCTAAAGAAGAGCCTAAAGAAGTAGACCTCGCATTGTCTAAGTGTGGGGAGGTCTCCCTCCCCAAGTCACCGTCCAACACAACATTCAAGTGGGTAAAATTCTTATCCCTAAGCTTTACTTTCTCACTTGAATATGGGTTAATTGAAAATGATGGTCAACTTAGAGTTCTTTGTGGAGTTAAGAGTAGGAAAGAGTTGTGCAGTGGTTGGAAACATCATTCTAAGCTCATGACGGTTGCAAGCTCAAAATTCAAGAGCAATGGTTGGTGTGGAACCAAATTGCATGGGTCTAGGAAGTTGTTTGGAAGCTTCTTTGAGAATTCCAAGGCCATGCCACCCGGATGGAATAATGATGACCAATTCAAGGACGGGTGTCAAAATAAAGTGTGGGATCCCGGATCTCACAAGAAAAATCAAATTTGGGAGCTCATGGTTTGTGAAGAACTCCATCAAGGCTTGAAGATATTAAAATTGAAGAATAGAGCTTATTGGAGAACCAAGCATTGGTGGATGTTCCAAGATAGCTTCAAGCACAAGCCACCTTGAGAGGAGCTCCCCATAAGTCCAACTTAAGGACAATAAACAAAAGTGTTAGGTGAGAGACACCCCACCATGGTAAAATCTTTCTTTTTTTTTCTCTTTTGCACATATTGGTTAAAATAGTTTAATTTCATGTTTTGATTGATTTGTTGAGTTTGTTTGGTAGTTTAGTATGCTAAATAAGGTTTTATGGTGTTTTGGTAGTTGTTTGGAGGTTTGGAATGCTTGGATTGGTGCAAAAACATAGAAAATTTTTCAAAAAAAAAAAAAAGAAGCACCATCCGCGCATACGCGCAATGCGCGCGTACGCGTGCATCAAGCATTTTCGCCAATCCGCGCGCATGCGCCATGTACGCGTACGCGTGGATTGAGAAATTCCACCCCAAGCCAAAAACCCGAGAGTTATGCGAACACTGTGCGCGCATTATACCTTTGGCACAAAACCACTCACGCATACGCGTACATGACGCGTACGCGTCGCTCTAGAAAAAAAAAAGCCATTGACGCGCGCGCGCCATGCGCGCGTACGCGTGGATTTGCACCCTGTTTTTCTCCTTTCTCCTTTCTTCTTCTTTCTTCTTTTCTTCTTCTTTCTTTCTACCTTTCTTCTTCCTCTCTTGAAAAAAAAAATTTTAAAAAAATAATAAATAAATAAATAAATAAATAAATAAATAAATAAATAAATAAATGAATAAATAAATAAACAAATAAAATACTAAAAAATAAATATTTTTTTTTGTTTCTTTCCTTCCATTTTCTTTTATTGCATTTGCTTACTTTCATTCATTGCATTTTAATTTTGATTTTATAGCTTGTTGTAATTTTCCTTTTTTTTAGTTTCTTATTTTAATAATGGTGTTGAATTTTCCTATTCAATTGTTGAGAATTTCTTGCATTATTTTGGTGCTTCTTGACTTGTTTGATATTGTTGGGTGATGAAACTTTTAAATCAATGCTTAATCTTGTATGACTCTTGTATCCTTTGTGCATTGATGTGAGCTTACATGTTGTTTATTACCCACTTTTTCTTATTTGAACTTGATGCTCAATATGTTCTTCATGCTTTGATTTTACTCTTACATCAAGTGTTAGTTCATATGCCCTTTGTCTATTTTTTTCTCACTCACATGTTGTAGCTACCATGTAGTGAGAACATTACCCTTATTTGGCATTGGCCCCCGCCTATGTTCTCTTTGCTTTGATATCTTTGTTATAGGCTTAATTTTCTTTCTTTTTCTCTCCCTTTAGGTTGGCCACCAAGAAAGGAGGAATAGGAAAAGCTTTGAGATGGGGCAACAAACAAGTCCACCCGCACAACCCTTTGAAGAAGCTCATCAATTGTAGCAACCCGTCCACCTTGCTCTTCTTTGCATGCACCGAGGACGGTGCAATCTTCAAGTGTGGGGAGGTCGTCCGACCGATCTCCATGGGTAACAATTTCCTTTTCAACACCAATTTTTTTTATTTTCTTCGTTAGATAGTTGTTGCATTACATGATAGGTTGCATGTTAGTTAGAATTTGTACATATTTTTACCACTTCTTTTCTATTAAGACTACTTGGTTAGGGTGATGATTTCTTTTCCAAGAAAATTGTTTTAGGGCACCCTACCAATTTGAAAAATTTTTGGTTGAACTTGCTTGAAAGAATTTATTTTGGAACATGTGGTTTTGAGCTAAGAACACAAGCTTGTGAGATTTGAGCATAATGGTGTGGTTACATCTTATAACCACTTATTTTTCCTTCTTGTGTGCATTATTCTCTTTCTATGATTGTAATCTTTGATTTGTTTGATTCTTTATGTCCATTATTTTGTGTATTCATGTATTTATATGATTGAGGCCATCGTTTCATTTAGCTCACTTACCCAAATAGCCTTACCTTTTATCTTCCATTGTTAGCCAATTTGAGCCTACGATTAACTCATTTGTTCTTAATTTTAGCACATTACAAGCCTTAAAGCGAAAAATAATAAATGTCCTTTATTTGGATCTTTGATTAGCTTAGGCTAGTGTGTGCGTATCATTCAAGTGTGGGAACCTTGGGACATTGGTTGAGAAAAAGGGTAGTTTTGTATTTTATTGTAAATATTGGGAATTGGGTACATGCTCATGTATTAATAAAATGTAAAACCTTATGCATTGATGTTCTTGTATATAGAAAGAAGAAAATAAGAAAAACAAAAGAAAAAAAAAGAAGAAAAGAAATAAATAAAAAGGGGACAAAATGCCCCAAAGTAAAGTAAAGTTCAATAAAGATCAATGCATATGAGTTGTGAAATGAAAAAAAAATGCATGAGTATGTTAAAAAGTGAGAAAAATGGGTAGTTAGGTTAGTTTAAATTGTATAGGATGTCATAGGTTAGGTGAGAAGTTTAAGCTTATCAAAGATTCAAATTTCAAGCTCACTTGACCAAATATGCATCCTTACCTTGACCCTAACCCCATTACAACCTAAAGAAAAGACATCATGATACTTGTATGCATGCATGAAATATATGTTGATTGTTAGAAGAAAAACAAATCTTAGAAAGCATGATTAGGGGAGAATTGAGAGAATCGACCCTACACACTTGAGCGGCTAGAGTGCAAACACTTCCGGTGAGGGTTCGATGCTCAATTCCTTGATTCCCGGCTTTCATGAGCATTCTTCTTGCAAGTATACTTGAACTTCATTTTGATATTTAAATTGGTAGGATTCATGAGTCGTCATGGGACCTTAGCCCTACTTGTGCATGTATGTCTTGGAGATTGATTTACTTTTAACCAAGTAGATAGAGTTGCATTTAGTTGCATTCATATAGTTTAGGTTGCATTTAGATTAGTTCGCATTAAATAAATGTTGATACCCTTTGCTTCCTCTTAGTTTAAGCATGAGGACATGCTTGGTTTAAGTGTGGGGAGGTTGATAAACCCCCTTTGTAGGGTTTATCTTGTGCTTAATTTAGAAGATTTTATGACCTTTTACCCATATTTATTCAATGAAATAGCATGGTTTGTTGGTTGTCTCCCTATTTGTGCTTAAGTGTGAAAACATGCGTTCTAAGTCTTTAATTAGCTAAATTTTAACTCACCTTTGATTCCACTAGATGCCTTGATTTGTTTGTTAAGTGATTTCAAGTTGAAAAGGCTAGGAATTGATCAAAGGAATGGAGAGGAAAGTATGCAAAGTGGAGAAATCATGGAAAAGCCAAAGATTTGAGAAACATCATCCACGCGCACGCGCACTGTATGCGCACGCGCGAATCGCGAAAATGCAAGGGACACGCACGCGTCGGTGGCCGCACGTGATTTTTAAATAGAAAACGTGCTCAACGATTTCTGAGAAGCTGTGGGGCCCAGTTGCAACCAACTTTGGCACCAGAAGTGCTTTAAAAGACCAAGGGTTGAAGGAAATTAACAACTTTTTCATTCTTTTGTTCATTCACACACATTAGGATTAGTTTAGAGTTAGAGAGAGAAGCTCTCACTTCTCTCTAGGATTAGGAATTAGGATTAGGATTAGTTCTTAGATCTAGGTTTCAATTCATGCTTTCTTCTACTTTTGATTCTCAATTCTTGTTGTTACATTCATCTTCCTCTATTCTTTTATTGTAATCTCTTCTATTTTGTTTCCATGCTTTGTTGTAGATCTACTTTTTTTCCTTCTATTTTCTTCCAATTCAATTTGAGGTAATTCATAATAATTGTGTTCCTTTTGATTGTTGTTATTGATTTCTTATAATAATTGTTGTTAGATTTCATTGTTGTTATTCATTTACTATGCTTTTCTTTGGTGCCTTCCAAGTGTTTGATGAAATGCTTGGTTGGATTTTAGTATAGAATTTTCTCCTCTTGGCTTTGGTAGAGTAATTAGTGACGCTTGAGTTATCTAATTCCTTTGTAGATTGATAATTAGAAGTTGCTAATTGATTTGGATACCACTAAAGCTAGTCTTTCCCTTGGGAGTTGGCTAGGACTTGTGGAATCAAGTTGATTCATCCACTTGACTTTCCTCCATGATTAGAGGTTAATTAAGTGGTAGCAATGGATAATTTGTGGTCACAATTGAGGAGGATAACTAGGATAGGACTTCTAGTTCTCATATCTTGCCAAGAGCTTTCTTAGTTGTTAGTTTATTTCTTTTGCAATTTACATTCCTTGTTCCTTAACTCAAAACCCCCAAACATACCTTATAACCAATAACAAGACACTTTGTTGCAATTCCTAGGGCGAACGACTCGAGGTTTGAATACTTCGGTTTATAAATTTAGGAGTTTGTTACTTGTGACAAACAAATTTTTGTATGGAAGGACTATTGTTGGTTTAGAAACTATACTTGCAACGAGATTTCAATTGTGAATTCTAGACCACACAAAAGTCCAATCATCAGAACTCAAGAGAATGTTTAAGAACACTATCAGGCAGGGAATAATTCAGAATGTAAGGTTCGAAACAGGAACTTCAAAAGAACCAAATTAAATCGGAATGAGATATACATAAGATGCAAGACATGAAGCAAAAGAACCAAATCGCATCTTAAGAAAAGTAGATATCTCAGGGAATTCAAGTAAACGTATGCAGTTAAGATCAAATGAAAATAGGATATGAACAAGGAACAAAATTGGGGAATAATTAGTTCACTTTCCAAGAAAGAAACGCCAAACAAAACTTCAAGATAAACTATGGAAGAATAAAATACGTGACCGAGCAACCCTGAGATGCAACTTCTAACGTTCCCAAAATCCATAATTCGCATCACCTATTAATTCTATTTCGTCTATGACAATCCATTAGTGTTTCCGTATGCACAAATCATCAGTGTCAAGTTGGCCAGACCTAATACCATGAAGAATGCAACGGTCGACAAATAGCATTAATCAATGACAATCTTGCATTTGAAACTCAAACTCTTGTCATTAGGACAAGTCCTACTGCATGACAGACACTTAGAGTATGTAGTAAAGCATAGTCAGTCCATTTCCAAGGCTCTAACGGGAATGAAGTGCTCTAATACCATAATGTAACACCCTAACATTTAGCACCTCATGATCGTACTAAAAGTCCGAGCGCTACTAACCTCTATTCCTTTAATTATTTACTATGTTTATTTAATATTGAGCCTTTACCCGTAAATCTATCGATGGTTTTACTAAAACTATAACTTTTTCAACAAGTACAAGCAACACATATTCACATACTTAATATTAAGGGTTAAGTACTGAAATTGTCCCTAAGGTAAGGGGCGAAAATCAAATTTGTCCCCGACCTTTTTTTGTTATTAAAATCATCCTCAACGTTACAAAATGTTATAAAATCATCATTTTTACCAAATTTATTTTTTTATTACCAAATTACCCTTTATTAAAAAATTATAAAATAAAATAAAATAAATAAAATAAAATAAAAGAAAGGCTGAAGGAGAAAGAGAATCGGGGGAAGGGGGAAAGGGGGGGGGGCGAGAAAGAGAGGGGGTGGGGGAAAAAGGAAGAGGGGAAGGGGAAGGGGGAGGGGGGACGGCGCCGGCGAAGGGGGGAAAGGGGAAAGGACGCGGGGTGGGGGTGGGGGAAGGGGAAAGGACACGGGGTCGGGGTGGGGGAAGGGGAAAGGGTGTGGGGGAGGAGGAGTGGGAAGGGGAAAGGGGGGAGGGGATCGCCGCCATTGGAGGAGCCGCGTGCTGTCGCCGCCACCGCGCCAGTCACCGCCGCGCCTTCGTTGCCGTTCCTCGCCGCCTCGCCGCCTCTGCCTCTGCCATCTTCTCTCCTCGCCGCCGCCACCGGTCTTCATTACCGCCGCCGCTCTTCGCTGTCGCCGCCGCCGCTCTGCTCCTCGGGGAAAGGGGGAAGGGAACGCGAAGGGAGAAGAGGGGGAGGGGGTTTCGGGAAGAAGAGGGGGAAGGGGAAGACTCCTCGCCGCCGCCACCGGTCTTCACGGACGCCGCCGATCTTCGCTGCCGCCGCCACCGCTGCACCGCCGCCCTGCCGCCTGTGATCCGCTACTGTTCTTCTTCTTCTTCTTCTTCTTCTTCTTCTTCTTCTTCTTCTTCTTCTTCTTCTTCTTCTTCTCCTGTGAATTGGATTTTTGTTGTAGAATTTCTGAATTTTTTGTGAATTGTTGCTGAGTTTTTATTATTGCTTATTGCTGAGTTTTGCTGAGTTTTTATTATTGTTGTTGCTGAATTTGTTATTGCTGAGTTTTGCTGAGTTTTGTTGAGTTTTGATTACTGTTGTTGCTGAGTTTTGAGTTCTGATTTTCTGAGTTATGTTGTTTCTGTTGCTTGATGTTTTTGGTGTTGGTGTTGGTTGGTGTTGGTGTTTGTGGTGGTGGTGGTGGTGGTGGTGGTGGTAATGTTGGTGGCAGTGGAAGTGGTGGGGTGAGAAAGGTGAAGAGAAGAATGATGATGATGAGGGTATTTTGGTCCAAGAATTCGGGGAAGGATGATTTTAAAGCGTTTTTGAACGTTGAGGATGATTTTAATAACGAAAAAAGGTCGGGGACGAATTTGATTTTCGCCCCTTACCTTAGGGACGATTTCAGTACTTAACCCTAATATTAATAATACGTTGTAGTATTACATACAAAACCAATTACAGAACCTACCCCTCTGAATAAAACTCTAACTAACAAGGCGAGGGAAAAATAAATTCTAAGAACTCAACTTGTAAATAGAATCTTCTATGCTCTTGTAGTTCCGCACTAAACCTTTGCACCTGTAGCTGAAAGGGGGGGGGGGGAATAGGGGGTAAGAACTTGGGAGTTCTTAGTAGGATCGGGGTGTATAGTTATATCCATTTTATATATACTTAGTAAGCAACAACAGTTAACAAAGTACGAGCTAATTCAACAATTATAGAATACAAAACCCAATCACAAGCACACACAATCATAGAAAGCACACTCATAAATAAATGTGTACAAACAAGTATGATGCATGTCTATCCCTAGTGCGGGTTATGAGCTCATCTGTCGGTTTTGACCCGCTCCCGACGCAACTTGGCAACCTTTGTCTGAGTTTGGTTTCCAGTATCATAATCTCTGTAAGCAACCTCTATCTTACAGGTGCGACTCTCTTGAGCCGATGTATGCAAACATAACCTCTGTAAGCAAATTCTGTCTTACAGGTGAGGCTCTCTGATCTCTAGCCAATGTATTTAGCAATAATCTCTGTAAGCAACCTCTGTCTTACAGGTGCGACCATCTCCTGAATTGGCCGATGTATCTCTGGAAGCAAATCTCGGTGGACTCACCACCATATCTCTGCTCGTTCTTTCTTTCTTTTCTTTTCTATTCTCTTCTCTCCTGTGGCAGAGGTTCTTTAGATTATTTTCATCTTTGATCTCTGCTCTTCTGTGGCAGAGGTTTCTTTAATATTCTTCTTTCCTCTTCTTTTCTCTCTTCTTATTTTCTTTAATCTTTTAATCCTTTATCATAACTCAACTTCACATTCTTCCCTCGCCTTTCCCTAAGTGTCTCATGAAAAAGAATTATATAATACTTTAATTAAGTCTGCATTCTCTAGAGCTTTTAAGGCCACTCTGTTTGCTCTTCTCTGACTTATATAATATTAATAATATCTCTACTAATTAATATTCGTAATAAAATATTAATAATAATATAAATAGAATAATTTAAATGGTAAATAAATAATTTGTATCTTTTCTTAAAAACTTAGCTCATAAAACTTTATTTTTAAACTTCTATTAATTACTTTTTAAATCACAAACTTTTTAATATTCTATTTTTAACCTCAATATTTTATAAAATTATATTTGAACCCTCACTTATTTTTATATTTATAAAAATAACCTGAACTTTTAGAAAATATCCATTTTACCTCTAAACTTTATTTATTATCCAAAATACCCGAAAAACTTATATAATTATAATATTAAACTCAATCTTTTCATAAAAATACAAGTATATTTTCTCAAAAATAATTCTTCTTGGCTGATTCTTCTCTTTACTAAGAGCCGAAATCCTCCTTATTTTCATTTTAAAATATACATTTAAATCTTAATCCGTTTTTGAGTTTTACGGTTATCGATTTTTCACAGCTTTTAATTTAATTTCTCGGCCATTAAACCTCACCCATTATTCAAAAACTAACACAATGACACCCCCAAATCAGCCTCATTATCATAGTTTGGACAGCACAAACATGACTAAATCACAGGCTTAATCACATATAACAATATATCAACAAAATTCAATATAAAGTCAATCAAACTCCATCAATAATCAATCACAACAACCATTCACTTATCCAACATAAATTTAATTGGTGAGAATTTATCGAAACCCTACCTCCGTATGAAATCAAGACAACGAAAATTTTAAAAAAGCTTTCTGACCGAGCTGCTGAAGAAGAAAACGTCAGAAATCGTCTGTACCTCCTAGAACTCTAATTGGCCAAACTCAAGAAAAAAAGAAGCTACGTCACCATCAATTTCTACCGGACAAAAATAACGCCAACGTGTAGAGAAAGAGGATACGAACACTTTTATTGAATTAGATTTTTTATTAAAATTACATATCTCAAGAAATTAAATACCGAAAATTTGGTATTCATGAAGAACACGTTCACTTTCTCTCTCAGCCTTCTTTCTTTTTTTCTTTTATTTTCATTTTAAATTCATTTCGGTGATGCTTGAGGAGATAGGAAGATAATTAGTGGTTATCTTTGATTAAGTGTCATTGATTAATAATTGAATATATATATATATATATATATCTATAACAATATATAATGCCAAAACATGGAGGTTTGGTGTCCAATTTTCTATTTCCTATTTTAACCCTACTAACATAATTGAAAAATACAGTTACTTATTTCACTAACAGTTATCATGTAACTTCTATTCAATTTTTTACTCCCACAATCTCTCTTTTTTTTATTTTTTTTATTTTATTCTGATTCTTTATTTTATAAACTCTTCTCTGTACCGCACAATTATTTAAAGGAGTTTTTTTGACATCTTAAACTAGGTAAAGATGATGTCAAAAGATTTATTTTCGTGGCCATATATGAAATGAAAAAAAAAATTAGAAGCCAACAAGTGTTTAACCAATAGTGATAAATAGTTTTTCTTGTATAGATCTTATTATATTCGGAGGTATTCATTTAAATTATGTTTTGTTTAATTTTATATTGGTCTTTGTTTGTATAGTGTTGTTTTAAGTATATATGTGAGTACTGTACTCTGATGGTCTTTCCAGTAGTTTAGCCTCATTCTAATTATTCTATTAGAATTTTTTTTATAATCATAAAAAATATATCTTTTTTATTTTTTTTTATAATTTCATCTATTTTACTGGTTCGTTTTTTACCTCCTAATACACGTTGTTATATTTTTCTTGCTGCCATTATTTTTTTACCTTCAACGCTATCGATTTCATCACATCCATCGTTACAAATTTTATTTAGTTTTATTGCAGTTACTACGTTCACGTATAACTTCTACCTATATTTTTTTCCTCTTTAATTTACTTATCCAATTAATATTTTCATGGTTCCTTTACTTTTTTTTAATTTGTTCCCAATATTTTACGTACAAAAGATAATGTTCTATCTTTTTCTTTTACCAAGGAAGAACTAATTTTTTTCATATTATATGTATTTTTTTTAAATATGTCTGTACTTATCAATGACGAATTGAAAAAGTCTAATATTTTGTTAAATTCATTTTTTTTCTTTTTAAATTTACTTCATATGTGATAATATTATTTTTTTAATTTTAAATTATTAATTATACAGAGTATTATATTTAAAATTTGAGTACATGAATATTTATTTTTAAATTAAACTAAAATAAATGAATTATATTACAAAAATATAATTTATTTTGACTTCTATAATATCATTTGTTTGGTATATGGCACTGGTTATTTGATTAACATATAAAAGATGTAACATATAAATAGTGATAATTAATTACGGTGGGTGAAGAGAAGGTGAAAAGAGAAAAAAAAAAACGAGAAAGAACAAAGTAATATAATAACAGTCATTAGACAATGATAGGTATGTGTATAGAGAATAATAATAAGAGAAAGAATAATGTTTGATATAGTAAGGGGATATAATAAAAATTATAAATTAATAATTTAGAAAAATAATGAAATTAAAAAAATTTTAAAAATTAAATATAAAATTAAATGCTTTATGTCTTACCTTTTTTAGCGAAACTTCAACAACTCATAAAAGTTAACGGAATAGATGGTTATAAATCAAAGTGATAGACAAGATTAAAATTTGCGATAATAATACTTGGTGATAATTAATTACAGACGTTCGGGTGAAGAGAAGATGGAAGGAAAAAGAAAAAATGAGAAAGGAGAACAAGGTAATATATAATAATAATAACGGCGATGAGACAATGACATACATGTATGTGTATAGAAAATAATAACAAGAGAAAGAATAGTGTTTGATATAGTAAGAAATATAATAAAAATATAAATTAATAATTTTAAAAAATAATAAAATTAAAGATAATTAAAAAAATTAAATATAAAATTATAAAATAAAATATTTTTAACCATTGAAATTATGCATAAAGATAGAGAGTGTATCTCGACTTCAAATTAAATATGAATTAAAAATAAATAATTAAACTTAATAACGTTTATAAATAGTTAATTTGTAAATAATATTCCTAAATTTTTATTTTGATTTTATTACACATCATTTTTAATTGAATAATCTTGAAGGGTTTATATATTTATTTTTATGGTCAATAAATCTGACAGTTTTTTAAGACTAAAAAAGTTATTAATAAGAAGATGTACGATGAATTAAGAAGGATTTTGTTCAGATACACAATTTTTATAATTTCCTATTTTATTTATTAATTATTCTTATATTTTGATATTTAAAACGAAAAAAATAAGCATTCTTATTTATTTTATTTTTTCACTATTTATAAAAAAAATAAAGAACTCTTCGTATTTAGATTTATATTTTGGCTTACTACTTGAAAAAGATGAAGACAAATATGAATATCCATGATATTTAAGTAAAAATTATCTTTTGTAAATAACTAACATGTATTTTGATTTATATATATTTTTTTGAATCAGAATAATGTTATCATCATTATTTTTTGAATGATATTTTAGTTTATAATAATTTTAATTTTAATAAAATATAATATAAATAAAGTCACATCAATATTAAAATAAAAAAATACTTATCTAATAAATTTGAAAAATGAATAATATATTAACAAAAAGATAATACTAATTTCTTAAAAACAATAGAAAAGCGGCTGAACAGGATAGTGCCTGTTGAGCCGCTAGTATATATAAAAGCCAAATTTGGCTTCCTTTCTTTCTTTCATTCCCATATATATAAAAAAATGGCCTTCGGCCACTCTCCTTTTTTTTTTACACACAGGACGGAGTTATTAATATCAATTTATCTTTTTTAGATTTATTATTGCGTCTTAATATTATAGATAAAAATAATAAATAACATTAACATATTTTATGCAAAAGAAAAAATATACTTAATTTAATGTATACAAATTAATAGTTTGTTAATTTAATTATTAATTAAATTTTTTAAATCATAAAATTCTTTTAATAGAATAAAAAATTTAAAATAAAACATAAAAGATTTAATTTTAATAAATGTGACAGATAAAAACTGAAATTAAATTTTAATTTAAAGTAATTAAATATATTTATAATTTTTATTATGAAAAATTAAATATAAAAATATTTTTTAAAAAAAAAAAAACAATTTTTTCAAAACATTTTTTTCATTTGATCCTAACTGTATATATCTTCTTAAATTTTTTGGATATTTACTTTGTATTATTTAAACTCCTCTTCTTGACTCATATATTTTTTGATGTAATTTCGGAACTTGTTTAATGCATCAAAGTGAATCGTTGAAATCTTTATGAATTTTGTCCGAGTTGCTTGTTCTTTCTCTAAGGTCTTGTATCTTTTTGAGTGACTTGAGGTTTGTTTTGATGTCACGTGCGACCGTTATACATAACAAATGATGTGTTAGTTCTTTATCATGTGTTTCGTGAACACGAAAGGTAGAGCTTGTAAGCGTGCGACGTCACAGGATGTTTTGGGATTTTGAGTCCCGTAAAGAAGTTTGCAGAAGTTAGATTTGTGACTAGTATTGGGTTGCGAAGTGTTTGATGAGGTTGAAAAATCCACGAATAATCTATTTGGTAAAGTACATTTTGGAATGATCAATATACGTCAGGTTGATGTTTGGAAAGTTAAAACTCTGGAGTTGATATGAGATCTGTAACACCTCATATTTTTTAAAATTAAATAATTAGCTATTTATAAATAATTATATTATATTGAGATATAATTTTTAAAAAATTATTTTTAATAAAAATAATTAAATAAAATTTTATAATTGTTAAAGTTTAATTTGATTTAATTATTACTTATTTTATTAAAATTTAAATTATTTATCAAAAATATTTTAATTAGATAAAAATTAAATTTATTATTATTATTATTATAATAATAGATTTTTTTTTTGTTATCTTCCTTGGCCGAGGGTCAATACATATCCATTATATATATACACATAGTTAGGAAAGAAAGCAAGCCAAAACGTGGCTTATGTATATATATATATATAACTTACTTATGCTTCACCATTTCATTATCCACCGAATGGATTCAAGAAAGAAAGAAAGGCCGAGAGAGGGGGCAAAGAAACCGTGACCCCACCAAGAATTTTCGAATTCAATTTCTTGAGATCCATTAGTTTTAATAAAAAATCTAATTCGATAAAAATGTTTGTATCTTTTTTTTCTACATGTTGACGTGATTTTTATTTGATGAAAATTGACGGTGACGTAGCTCTTCTTATTCTTGAGTTCGGACAATTGAAGTTTTCGGAGGCACAAATGATTTTTGACATTTTTTTTTAGCAGCTCGGTCAGAAAGTTTCTCCAAAACTCCCGTTGTTTTGATTTCGTGCGGAGCTACAGGAGCATAGAAGATAGAGTTTACGAGTTAAGTTCTTAGATTTTATTTCCCCTTTATCGTTTATTGTTTTGGTTTATAGAGGGGTAGGATTTGTTTTTTTTTTTTCCAGAATATTGGAATAAGTCTATGTATATAATACTGTGTGAATATATATCTTTGTGATTAAATGGTTTGAAGTATAGACTCTTCGCTTTCTTGGTTAAAACTTTGGTTCGTATTCGCGAAGTCTCAATATTAAATAAAGATAGTATATAATAAAAGGGTTTAGAGGTAAGTAACGTCTGGACTTTTAGTACGATCATGAGGTGCTAAAAGTTAGGGTGTTACAAGATCAATGTGCGGACGTTAAGCGTGTCGTTTTAGTTCCATGCCTGTTTTATAATCTTTCACCACCTTGTTTTATCATCGCATGTTTGAACCATATCATCTTTAGCTTGCCTTGTAAATTCAGTTTTGCAATCGTACTTTCACCCTTATACCTGCATGCCATATGAACCTCTCTTATTTTGTAGCAAGTTTCGAGGACGAAAATTTTTATAAGTGCGGTAGGATGTAAGACCCCAGATTTTGAAAATTAAATTATTTATGATTTATTTTATTTATTCGAGAACTTATTTTCAGAGATTTTTATATTAATTGAGTACTTTCTTATTATTGATTTAAAATTTTAGTGATTGAAAAATAATGAGAGTTTTATCTGCTTTAATTTGAATAACTAGATTTTGAATTTTATTTTATGATTTAAAAAAATTAATTTAATTATCTCTAGTTATTGAATTAGAGTATTTATTTGAAAATTAATTTGTAAATTGATAATTAATACAGTACTTTTATAAATATTAGTATTGAATTAAAATTAATTTTTAATTTACTCTACTACCCCTAAATTTTATTAAAATTACCTTAACTACCCTAATCCTAACCCTAATTTCAAAAAACACACAAAATCATAATTTTTCTACCCTATTTCTCCTAACATTCACTCCACCGCCACACCCCTCTTTTCCCAAAAACACCACAATACTCAGTTTCAGTAAACCAAGGAGGGAGAGAGAGGGAGAGAGAGAGAGAGAGAGAGGGAGGGAGGGAGGGAGGGAGGAGCGTTGCCGGAGAGGGCCTAGCACTGTTGCCGCCACTGTTCATCGCGCCTTGCTGCGCCGTTGCCACCGTCCGTCGCGCTGCCACCGTCACGCCATCTCGCCGTTCATGCCTGCCAACGTCCAGGGAGCCAGGAGTCCGCGTCGTCGTCACGGCGAAGAGGGAGAAGACGCGAGCTAGAGGAGCTGTGCTAGTCACCGCCATTGTCACCTTTGGGGAAGTCGTCGCCATGCACGCCGTCGCCGGAGGAGTAGAACGCGACAGAAGGAAGGAAGCTCGCGCCACCGTTACCGATCTGCATGTGCTGTCGCCGTTGAGCTGCTCCACTGCCGCTGCTTGCCGTTCTGACTTGCTGCATCGCCGCTGCCGCTGTGGTGGTTGCCTCTGCCTTCGGTATAAGCACCTCTGCCGGAGCCCAGTCGCCGTTCTACTCTCCAAAAGTCATCACCAGAGCTGCCGCTGCTCTGCTCTCGATTTCTTTAGTGTAGTAAGTTGTTTTCCTTCGAAACCCTTATAGTCGCTGTTTAGTTATATGTTACTGAGGATTTTGCGGCATTATTTACCATAAGGTTGAGTGTTGGTGCTTGCATGTCATGTTTGAAGTCGCTGTTGTTGCTTCGAAAATGGTCAGGCACTGTGGCTGTTGTAGGACGCAAGGAAAAGGGGTTTTAACGCGTTTGGATTTTGTGAGTTTTGACGAGTTGAGGTAGGGGCAATTTCTTAATCTTAATTTACTACTAAGAATTGCTTTAAGTCGATATTAATATGAAAAATATATTTTTATGATTTCACAAGTTTTATGAATTGAACTGAGTTTCCTGAAATGAATGTAAATGCTAATTTGGATGGTTTATTGATTGACTGAAGATGCTTATTTGGGTTTTGTATTTGGTTTAAGGTTATTATGATGATGACTGAATTGTGACTATTTCTAATTACTGAGTTGGAAAGTTGGTTTGATTAAATACTATGTAAAATTGTTTTCTTGGTTTGGAGTTAATTAGATATTAAAAATGAATCGGCATTTGAAACGATTTGGGATATTAGGAATGGAGTTTGTTGATTTATTGGAAATGATTTTTAACATTGGGAATTGGTTTGAATTATTGGTCATAAATTGAGTTTTGAAGATGATTTCTGATATTGGAATGAGTTTGAGTTATTGGAAATGGTTGAAAAGGTTGAGAAATGTTTTAGTTGGAACCCTTGAAGCGTGACAAAAGTCCCAATTTTAGAGAAAATGCTGCCAAAATTTTTATAAAACTCTAAAACTTTGTTTAAAGCGTTATTTAAAAGCAAATTTGATTTAAGAATATTATTTATTTTTGATTTATTACAAAAAGAGTCTTGATTTTAATTCTATTTATTAAGAAAAATATAATGTTTTAAATTCAATCTTTTAGAGGAGAGATTTTGTTTTAAGTTATGATTTGAGTTCGATTTGTTAAGAAGAAGAAAGAAGGGGAAAAGAGAACACGGCACGTGTGATTTATGAAATGATTAAAAGGTCACGAGAGGGTGACGGAAAGTAAATAGTTAAGGTGCTGATGTGAGAATGTAAATCCGTGGGCTTTATGTGTGAATGATTGTGCGAGGATACCCGTGTATATGGAATGGCTTCCAGGAGAAAGGGCCACATGCTTCAGCTGGAGAATCAGCGCCTGCAAGTACTTGCAGAGGTCATGTTCGGCATATTTCATCTGGAGAATCAGTGCCTGCAAAGGTTTGAAACCTTGCAGAGGTTATGCCACTAGAATGCCTTATCTGATTTTCGAGTCGGATTGCGTCGGGTGCGGGTCGAAACCGACAAATAAGCTCATTACCTGCGTTTGGGATAGACATGCATCATGTTGCATTTGTGTGCTTAAGTGTTTTTATTTGCTTATTTGATTAAATATGTTTAACTGGTAACTGTGATACTTGCTGTAACTGTTCTGTATATGTGTTAGCCTTGGATTTGTTTGTGTTTGTGTTTGATTATGTTGATATAGAGTTTTGATGGTGAATTGTTTTAATTTGGGTCAGAGGCCGAGATTTGATTATGTTTGGGCCGAGGCCATGATTGACTAGATTAGTGATAAGTTTTGGTTAAAATGTTATTTTACATGAAAATTTTGTAAGAGAAATACGAATTTTAGATTTAAATAATAAGTTGATAATCACTATGTTTTGAAAATAGTTTTAATTACAATATCTTCTTACGACAATTCTTAAAAATCCTCTACTAAGAACCCTTTTGAGGATGATGTTCTCACCCCATACAGACTTCTTTTTTTTAGGAAACGGACGAAGAAGCTTATGAAGAGTTTTTTTTTTGTTTAACTTATGCGATATGGATGTATTAGTTTAGTTATTATTATTCTTCTCTCGCCATTAATATTAGGGGTAAGTACTGTTTTGGTCCCTAAAGTTTAGGGTCAGAATCGAAATCGTCCCTCTTCTAATTTTGGATTTAAAATCATCCTTAATGTTTTTTTTTGTATTAAAATCGTCCTTTTTATTAAAATTTTTAATTTAATTCCTAAACTACCCCTATTCCTATTTTAATAATAAAATTTATAAAATTAAAAAACAAATAAAACGCGTGTTTGGGGAAGGGGGGAAGAAAACGCGTGGGTGGGGGGGATTTACGAAGGTGCAGGGGCAGGGGAGGGGGGAGGAAGGGGGATGGCGCCGGGGAGGGAGCAGCTCGCTGCTGCTCGCGTTGCTGCCGTCAGACCCTGTCGCCGCCGTTCATGCTTCAATCGCCGCCACCATCGCGCCGTTTGCGTTGTGCCATCGTGAGCAGAACCACGAAGAGAGATGGATCGCGAGTGAGGGGGTCACGGGCTTGGAGCCGCCGCGCCTTCATCACCACCGCGTCCTTGCCGTGCTGCTGCCGTCGTCCTCACCACGCTACCGGGGGGTGGAGAGAGAAAGAAGGGGGGGGGGGGGAGAAACAGGGAGGTCGCTGCCGTGACCTCCTCGTCATCGTCGGCTTTCGCTCCGCTGCTGGTCGCCGCCTCACCGCTGCTGCTCGCCGCCTCTGCTTCTTGCTTCAATTTCTATTTCTGCTTCGTCTTCTGCTTCTTCTGCTTCTTGATTTGTTGAATCATTGTTAGTTTTGAGTTGTTGGTTTTCTTGATTTCTGAATTTCTCGATTTGCTGTTGATGGAAGAAGTTTGTTAATTGATTTCTGAATTATTGTTGCTGATTTGTGGAATATTATTGTTGCTTTATGTTTCTGATTTGTTGATTTTCTGTTTCTGCTTCTCTGTGTGGAAGTGGAGGTGGAGGTGGAGGTGGAGGTGGGGAAAGGGCAGACGGGGAGGGGGAGGGGACGGGTGGGGACGCTGGGTGGGGGAAGGGGAGGCAGTAAGGGGGAAGGGAGGGGACGCGGGGTGGGGGTGGGGTCGGGGTAGGGGGAAGGGGAGGGGGAAGGGGAAAGGGGGGAGGGGGACGGCGGCGGCGTTGGTGGTGGTGTTGGTGGTGGTGGAGTGGCAGTGGGTGTTGGTGGTGGAGGAGGTAATTATATTGGTAGTGGTGAGGGTATTTTTGTCCAAAAAAATTAAAAGGACGATTTTAATACGAAAAAAAAACGTTAAGGACGATTTTAATACCAAAATTAGAAGAGGGACGAAATCGATTCTGGCGCTAAAATTTAGAGACCAAAATCGTACTTACCCCTTAATATTATAATTTTTGTAAGAGGGATAGGAGTTGTATGATTTGTATGTATAAGTTATTTGAGTAAGAAGTTTTGTTTACGTATATGCTTGTTTGTTTTTTTTTTGTAAAAGTATTTTTCCGATTTTTCAAATAAAATAGCGACACGGTTTCGAGTCAAAGGCTCATATTTTATTATTAAATACATGAAGTCGTCGTAATACCTATTGCTATCAAAGTGGCGCAACCGAAAGCGTGACATTCTGATAGTGAGGGTGTTACAGCAAAAAAGAAGATCACATAAAAAAACAAATCGCAAAAGGAAGTTTTTATATTTGTGCTTCATTGAAAATTGTTGAAGAAATCTTCTGGGTTACAAACACCAATCCGGAGAAATGAAGACAATAAGGATAACGGTGCTCTGCTGTGAATCAACGCTCAAGAATTTGATTTGATGCACAAAGCAATAATACACGGTTCACATTCAAGAGGCAAGATGAAAAAGATTGAAAGAAAAGATTGAAGGTACGGTTGCATGTTTGATTCAGTCACTGCTTCTACCCTCTGTCTCTTCTATCACATCGCTGGTGTGTCTGATTTTTGGGAGAAGAAGACCAACAAGTGCTGAAGCAAGGTTTCAAGTCTTGCAAGCTTCACTCCTCTAATAAATGGGTGAACGGCCAAGGATTGAAATAAGGAGTGAGAGCATAACATTTGGGTTCGCATAGCTCACTGAGCTGTTTATTCTTCTCCTTCATGGTTTTCATTGAGTATCTCTCTTTCTTAGTTATGGCGTTCTGTGTTTCAATGGTACAAGGCAAAATGGTGATGTTAGCAAAAAAGGCTATTGAGTGGTATCAAGTAGAAAGTTAATCTTGGAGAAAAAGCTATAGTTATCTTATAAATTTTTTGTTAGTTTTTCTGGTTTGTTGTCATAATCCTAAGGGGATTCTCTTGTAAGTTGAGTTAGCACTTTACTGTTGAAAAGTTAAGGTGAGTTCCTTGTCAAGTCTAATTTGGGTTAGAAATTGGATTTGTCCCAGATAAGATTGGTTAGAATCCTACGGAGAATGGTGAATGTAGTTCTGTTGAAAGATAGTGAAATTCCATCACTGTTGTGATGAGACTGGATGTAGACTACATTGCAATGAGTAACTGAACTAGAATACAACTGTGTGTTATTATCATTCTCTTATCTGTTTCTGGTTCTGCATTAAAGGAGACAAATATGAAGTATCTCCTAACTATACTATTCAGTAACACTTCTTCATAATACACTTTACTAGTTACTCAATTTTGGCTTCTACCGCGATAATAGACAAACACAGAGTCTCTCCTGTTTTCTACTCAAATAACTCAAGTGAACTCCAGGTTTTAAGCAAAATTAAAAGGGGCCAAGATGCAACCCCTTTTTTTTAGACATTAATAACTATTAAGACCTACTTAACATTATGAAAAAGTAATACTTTGAATTTTTTTGTATAGACAACTAAAATGTTAGATAAGTTTAGACAATTTAAAAAAAAAAGAGTAAATGATGTTAAAAATTACATATTAATTCGTAAGATTTTTTATAAATTTTTTCATAGTATTAATATTTATATAATTTAATAAAATTGATTAACATTTGAGGTTAACCATAATAAATTCTCAAATTTAAATTTTTATAAATAAAATTTTATTTTATTCTTTTGAAAGTAAAGTATCCAATAAAAAGAATTTATAGTATCATTATTGGTGTTGAAATAATAAAAATAAAAATATATATTAGTTATATTTATTGAATCAATCAAATTTATAAAGTTAAATATTCATAATATGTAGGTTAAAGTAACAAATAATATATTCATATATAAAGTAAAACAAAGTTATCATTAAAGTTGAAATATGCAAATAAAAAAAATTATAACTTGCAAGATTTTTTTTAAATTTGTTACATAAATCCCAAAAATTAAGTATTTATATAGTTTAAATTATATTATATTAAATTATAAGATATTTAGACATCTAATTAAACGAATTACTCGATATCATTAATTAATTATAATTAATTTAATTTAATAATTTAAAAAAATTTTAAAAATACTTTTAACAATATGCCGTGTAAACTCCATCTATCATCAAGTCTAAAAATATTATTTTCATATGAAATAATAAATATTGATACCCAACTATATGGCTCCATCAAAATTTAATACATTATTTAATGGTGAATGCTACTCTATCTTCTCTAAAATAATATGTAAATTACTGTTTTTGATGCGTCACATTCTAATTCGATGTTTATTTTAATACATTTGTTATATATTTATTAAAATATTAATTTAAAAATTTTCTTATATTAACTAAATTCTAAACTAGCTAAAATATTGATGTGACAAATTAAAAATAAAAACATAAATTAGTGTCATCGTAAAAATTTTTAATTTGAAAAGTTTATCGTGTCAAATAGATCTTTAAATTTAAAATTTATTCTATATAATTTGGTTTCGAATTATATAAAAAAAAGGAAGAAATTAAAACATTTTATATCTTGTTTTTTAAAAATTAATATAGCTAGTTTGCAATTATTTTTTATAAAGATCTAAATTTTTATTTAATTTTTGTTAGAAATTAAAGATTTTGTGTGAAAAATAAAAGAGTAATATATAACATTATTTTTCAAATATTTTGTTAAATTTTCAACAAATTTTAATGACCCAAAATCAATTTTTTATTTTTTATTTTATTAGATAAATCAGTCGTCCAACAAATTTACTAAAAATTTAAAATAAATAAATACCCATTAAAATATAACACATGAAAAGATAATTTACATGTTATTTTAGAGAGAATAGGATAGCATTTACGTTATTTAATATATCTACACTATATTATATGAAAATTTCAATTTAACCAATTTATAATTATAATTTAAGTTTTTTAAATTATTTTAATAATAAAGTGATAATTAGAACCTCAAAAATTATTACGTTAGACTAATTAATCCTTTAAAAAATTAAAGTACCAATTAGGTCTTCTACGATAATAAACCGTGGACATATATATCCTTCCGTGAATAGATATTACAAAGCGAAACGAAATTGTCTATGTATTTTGCTATTTATAATGGTGTGTATTTTATTACTGTCATATGAGTATTGAAACGATCTAATTTTATACAGTAAAATATTTATTATTTTTTAAATTTTAAAATATAATTTTTATCAACAAATTTCTATTTATTCGAGATCTTATTAAATTAAGTGAAATTTCATTCCAATAGTTGTTATTTTGATGACGAACTTTCATAAATAAACATATCACATTAATTAACAATACTATAAATAAAATTATAGTTACATTTTATGTGATAAATTGATTGAAGGATATCACATGTCCACTATTTATAATGATGAAGGACCGTTTAATACTTTTGTATTTACAATGGTGAAGGAATTAGTTTGACATCAAAATCTATTGAGACGTAATTAAGGGTGGCAAAACGGGCCAGTCCGTCTCAACCCGCCCTGCCTAAGTCCGCCAACTAAAATGGGTTCAAAATGCTAGCCCGCCCTGCTTTATGGCGGATTGGCGGGTTGGCGGGCTAGCCCGCTTCTTTTTTTTTTTGAAAAAAAAATTCATTAAAATTAACCAAAAAATAATAATTAAAAAATCAAATACAAATAAAAAATAGTCAAATTATAATATAATTTTTTTACTATTTTTTTAATTTTTAACTTTAATAAAATTGTTCAAAATAATATTTGTCAATAGAATCATTTTTATTTTAAAAAATAAATAACATAATTTGCGCATATATACGAAATTGTAAAATAAAATAAATAAAGTTAATAACTAAAAAAAATAAAAACAAAAAATAAAAAAAGTGTTTAAAAATTTTATAATTATTAATTTTATAATAGTAATCATTCTTTTATTTAATAAAAAAAAGGAAAGGCCCGGCGGACCGGTCCACCCCGCCCCGCCAAAATCCGTCAATTTGACGGTGCAGGTTTGACAGATTTTTCTAATTTGGTGGACTCCAAATCCTAACTCGACCCGTTTTTTTTAACGAGTTTAGCGGATCGACCCAACGGGCTCGACCCGTTTTGCCACCTAGACGTAATGCTCATTTTACTGTTATTTGAATGTAGTCCAAATTCTACTTAAATCAAGTATTGATCAATCCGTTTCTTTGAATAAAATTATTCGAATATATTAAAAAAATTAATAATCTTCGCTCATCAAAATTCTTCCTCTTTTACTTTCACATACATTAAAGAGAATTACTTTGCCTTAATCTCTTCCAAAATTCAAACTCTTATATGTTTAACCAGAAAAATAGTTAGTTTGTGTTATAATAATAATTTAACGTTCTAATTTTGCCGAAGTATTTAAATTCATAAGATATATTCCTGCTCAATGTACAACTCATTTGTTATTTTGAAATAATAGTTTATTGTTTGAAAATTTTTTAATTTGAACATTTTATTATTTTTATAGTTGGGCATAATAAAAAACTATAAATATTTTCCCTACATAATAAATTAATTAATTGAAATTAATTAAGCAAGTGTTATTAAAATCTAAAATTGTCCGAATAATTACATTATTATTTGATCCGTTACCACCAAAATCGGTCTAACCCAGCAAAGTTTGGAATCGAAAACTGCTAAAAGATATAACTCCCGAAAATCTCTCCAACCAAACAATTAGAGCCTCAAATATCGGAGCACTAACAAAAGACTCCGTCAAACTAGCAACAAGGATATGCATAACTACTTCAGAATAACTCAATATATACTAGTAACTTACTAAGCTACAGGTACGCAATTCATTCTATTCTACTTTAAATACACTCACACTCTTACTTACTTGAGCGTTTGAGTCCCTTTGCAGGTGCCCAACACCGCCGCCCTAATAAAGAGACGACATTCCTCATCCCCACTCCAAGGAAAGCAAGTTCGAGCACCAACAGCACGAGCTATACCTCGGAGACTTCTTTCATACAGGAATATTTGGCGCCCACCGTGGGGCCTGAGATTTTCTAACCCCACATCTCTTTATAGATTTTCTGTGCTTTCTTCTTTTTTTTTCCCTGGCAGGTCACGACATATGGCGGATGCTCACAGCAACGCCCCTTCAAACCACAACTCGGCTGAACTACTGGCCATCAACGAATCTCTCAGAGCGGAGAATCTGAAAATGGCCGAGCTCTTACGTCAAAAGCAAAACAGTCAAAGTAAAGGAAGAGAGCACAAGAATGCTGAAAACAAGGATGACAATGACGAGCACACGTCAGAGGCAAAGCACACCATACACACTTCCCCAATAACTGTAACCAAAAGAACTAATCCCTTCACAAAGGAGGTCATGGGCTTTCAGATGCCCAAAAACTTCACCCTTCCAATGACCCTGAAACCCTATGTAGGAATAGGAGACCCAAACATCCATGTCACCAAAGTCTATACCATGATGTTCATGAACAAAGAGTCTGACCCAATCCTATGCCATACTTTCCCAACTTTCTTAGATGGAGCCGCCCTGATTTGGTTCTCCAATCTCCCTGAAGGCTCCATTTCTAATTTCAATGAACTAGTCGACCAATTCGTCAACCACTTCGCTGCATCCAAGATATACGTACACAATTCTAACTACCTGAGCACTATTAAGCAAGGGCCGAATGAAAGTCTAAATGACTACATGACCAGATTCGCTGAAGCAACCAACGAAATACCCAACCTGAACCCAGAAGTCTACCTCTACACCCTGAAAAGTGGCCTCTGCCCTAGAAAATTCCAAGAAACCATAGTCATAACAAAACCAAAAACCCTAGCCGAATTCCGAAAAAAAGTGACAACCCAGATCGAGATAGAAGAATTCTGAGCACTGTGAAAGGCAGAAAAGCCCACCTCGAACAGAGAGGACGAGAGGTGAAGCAAGTATTCAAACAGGAAGACAGACCAAAGGTCGTTCAGACTCACACCCAAATTTGATAGCTACATTCCCCTTAATACCAAAAGAGAAGACATTATCAAAGACATCTTGCATTCAAAACTCATCAAGCCTCCGAACAGGGCTGGCACATACCAAGACTAGTGATATGTAGACAAATCCAAATACTGCACTTTCCATTAGAAGTGCGGACATACCACAGATGATTGTGTAATAACAAAAGATCTCCTCGAAAAGCTAGCCCGCCAAGGCCTACTGGACAAATATATCGAAAGCTGAGGACGAAAGCGAAACACAGAAGACCTCGGCCAACATCCCAAAACGACTGACAATCCGCGAGTTAAAGGGAAAAGGTAGACGGTTATATTAATCCACCTCACAGAATAATAAATTATATTTCTGGTGATTTTGCAGGAGGAGGATGTACAAACTCGGCCAGAAAGAGATCCTACCGAGCTATGATGATCATGACGGCATCAACCTCGTTTCAACCTATCAACCCAGAAAAACCAGGGATATCATTTCTCCCCAACGACTATAAGGCAATTGACCGCAATCTCGACGACCCTGTTGTTATCTCTGCACAGGTTGGAGAGTCATTGGTCAAGAAAATACTGATGGATCCGGGGAGTAGCGTAGACGTACTATTCTACTCAACGTTTCAGAAGATGAAGCTAAATGAAAAAGCCCTACAACCATCATCCGAAGAACTGGTAGGTTTCTCAAGTGAGCGAGTTTCTATCCGAGGATATATCTGGTTATAGACCACACTCGGAAACTATCTTGACTGTAAAACCATTGATATACAATACCTAGTAGTTGATTGCAAACGTCTTTACAACATAATTCGAGGCAGACCCTCTTTTAATGCATTCAATGCTATTATTTTCACTGTGCATTTGTGTGTCAAGTTTTTCTCGCAGGATAACAAAGTCGTAACAATCCATGGAGACCAAAAAGAAGCCAGGCAGTGCTACAATGCCAGCTTGAAAAACGAATACTCAAGATGACCCGAGCAATATTATGTCTAGGCAGTATACAACTCAGAACAATTACCCCCGTTGGCTGACTTAGACCCTCGGACTAATCACCAAGAACGACCGATGCCAACAGACGACCTCACAAAGGTCCAACTAACAGCAGAGGAGAGCAAATATACATACCTCGGTAATGCACTGAAAAACGAAGAACGAGAACAATTGACCGAGCTATTGAGGTGAAACGTTGATTTATTCGCGTGGACCCCGGCTGACATGTCAGGGATAGATCCCAACGTAATTTATCATAAATTGGTAATCAATCCATCTATCCGACCTATAGTTCAGAAGAAAAGACACCTCGGCATAGATAAAAAGGTAGCTTCCTTAGAAGAAACCAAAAAACTCCTCAACGCCGGGTTCATAAGATTAGCTGGTTAGCCAACGTGGTAATGGTAAGAAAAAACAACGGTAAGTGGAGGATGTGTGTGGACTACATAGACCTTAATAAGGCCTGTCCAAAGGACGCATACCCCTCCCATGCATTGATAAACTTGTTGACAGATCCTTCGATTTCCAATGTTTAAGTTTTATGGATGCCTATTCTGGTTACAACCAAATACTAATGTATTCGGCTGACCAAGATAAGACTGCTTTTATCACTGACAATGGTAATTTCTGTTATAAGGTCATGTCCTTCGGGCTCAAAAATGCAGGTGCAACATATCAAAGGATGATGGACAAAATCTTTTCAAATCAAATTGACCAAAACATAGAAGTTTATGTTGACGACATGGTGGCAAAGACACTACATGCTGCAAATTACATAGATGATTTGAAAGAGATCTTCCAACAACTCTGCACATACAACATGAAACTCAATCCTGAAAAATGCACTTTTGGAGTGCAAGGAGGAAAATTTCTCGGCTTCATGCTCACCTGCCGAGGTATTAAAGCCAAACCTGAAAAATGTCAAGCAATCTTAAACATGAGAAGCCCCAACACGGTCAAGGAGGTCCAACAACTAACTGGTCGGCTAGCAGCACTGGCCAGATTTCTACCTCGTATAGCACATCGATCACATCTCTTCTTCAGGACACTGAGAAAACAAGCAAGATTTGAGTGGACCAAGGAGTGTGAGGAAGCATTCACTGAGCTTAAGACAATACTATCAGAACCACCCATACTACAAACACCAGAGCTTGGTAATCCGTTATATCTATACTTATCTGTCACTACCCATACTATCAGTTCTATCTTGGTAACAGAAACAGGAAAATGACAACACCCAGTATACTTTGTCAGCAAATCCCTCCAACACGCCGATGTCAGATATCCAAAACTAGAAAAGCTCCCCCTGGACTTAGTAACAACGGCCAGGCGTTTGCGACACTACTTCTAGAGTCATACCATCATTGTCAGAACAGAACAACCCCTTCGGCAAATCCTGACAAAGCCCGAGCTGGCTGGAAGACTAACTAAATTGTCGATTGAGCTATCTGAGTACGATATCCAGTACCAAAGCCGAGGAGCAATAAAATCTCAAGTGCTGACCGATTTCATTGCAGAACTCACCTCAGAAGAATCTAATCCCACATAGAAAACATGGACACTATACGTTGATGGAGCCTCAAACAACAAAGGCTCAAGAGCAGAAGTCCTGCTTGAGGACGAACACGACACAGCTTTAGAACAGTCCTTGCAAATTCACCTTCCATGCAAGCAACAATCAAGCAGAATATGAAGCACTCATAACAGGACTGAAGCTGGGCCACACAATAGGCATAACACAACTGCACGTCAAATGTGACTCCCTACTTGTGGTACAGCAGGTAACAGGTAACTTCCAGGAAGAAGACTGGCGACGACCTTTCATACACTATTTACAAACAGTTTATATACCCGATAGCGTCCAAAACAAAAGAAAATTCAAAAGAAGAGCCAGTTTTTACACACTACTCGGCACCGAACTATACAAGCGAGGTTTTACAAGACCTCTTCTAAAATGCCTGAACACGGCAGAAGCTAAATTAGCAATGAATGAAGTTCACAAAGGCGCTTGTGTAACGCACATAGGAGGACAAAGCTTAGCTTCCAAGATCCTCCGAGCAGGTTACTACTGGCCAACATTGCAACAAGACTGCATGTATAAGGTTAAACATTGTGACCACTGCCAACGTCATGCACCAGTCATTCACAATCCAGTCGAGCAGTTACACTCGTCCGAGGTAAGCTGGCCATTCAATAAGTGGGGGCTGGACATCCTTGGACCTTTCCTACCCGCACCAGGCCAGGTTAAATTTTTAATAATTGCTGTTGACTATTTTACAAAATGGATAGAAGCAATACCATTGGCAAAAATAACTTCCGAAAAAAGATCTCTTTTGTATGGAAAAACATACTCTGCCGATTTGGTATTCCTTAATCCATTATAACTGATAATGGTAGACAATTCATGGACAAAAAATTCACAACATTCTTACAAAACTTCAACATAGTTCAACAATTCTCATCTGTAGAACATCTACAAACTAACGGCTTAGCTGAGGCTGCCAATAAGATTATTCTATAGGGACTCAGGAAGAAACTCGAAGACTCCAAAGGAGAATGGGGCTATAACACAACAGAACAATCATCAACAAAAGAAACTCCTTTCAGGATGGTATACGGATGTGATGCCATGCTACCAATTGAAGTCTCACTACAATCTCCCAGGACCGAGAACATCAACGAAGACGACAACATTCAAAACAGAAGAACCAAGCTTGACCTCGTCGAAGAGGACCGAAACAAATCAACACTGCAACAACTCGCTACAAAGCGAGCTATAGCTCGGAAATATAACAAGAACCTCAAACCAAGGACATCCTCAGAGGACAACCTCGTTCTCAGAAAAATAGAAAATGTACGAAAACCAACAGGACATGACAAGCTAAGCACCAACTGGGAAGGACCGTTCCGAATATACAAAGTCATCGGTAAGGGAGCATACAAAATTCAAACACTTGATGGAACTATCCTACCAAACAATTGGAATATTTCTTCTTTAAAGATGTATTACATTTAGTCTATAAGTCGGACATAGTGATGCACTCTTTTTCCTACTACCAGATTTTATCCCTAAGGAGGGTTTTGTTGGAAAGGTTTTAATGAGGCACACCACCCTACACCTTTACAATTCAACCAATGTGACAAATATAAGTTATATCATATATCTTTTTCCTATCTTACTCAGCCGAGTACCCCAACAAACATGACTATCTCGCGAAAAGGAAATCAAACAAACCAATATACGAAGAGCAATTTTTTCGAACTACTGCACAAGCACAAAAAGCGTGCAAATCAACTATTACAAAACCAAATATCTATCCATTACAACCAAAGGCCAACAATATTAAAGTTCAAACAAAAAGCACATAAAAACAAAATACAAAACTCAGGAAGCATTTGGGTTTTCACCTTCACCCTCTTCTCCATCCTCTTCATCATCCACCAACTCACTGCCAACAACATCCTTGATCAGATCCATACGCGACAGATCTGCCTCAGGAGCTAACAACCTCGCCTGCTCAGCAGCTCTATCAAAACCAACAGCAAACATCTCGAGGCCATGATCCTCCTTTTCAACCTCGAGCTGTTTCTTTTCAGCACCAAGTACAACCAATCTTGCCTCCAAAGCAGTCTTCTCTTCTTCAAATTTTTTTCCAACATTCTCGGCGGCTGTTAACTTTCCTTGTAAAGAGTCCACTAAATCTAGAGCAGTGTGAAGTTTATTCCCCTTATCCAAGTTATCCTTCATCAGCTGGTCCACAGCAGCTTTGTCAAAAACATCCCTAGCATGCTTTAGCTCTTGAGTTCGGCCGATAGACATCAGCTGAGCTCCCATTACCTACAACAACAATGACAAATCAAATAAACAAACAAAAATCAAAGTGAGCAAAACCATCAAAACAAAAACATTACTTACCTACAGATATTGACAGATGCCAACATCCCCAACATCATGAACAAGCTTGACATCGGCAGGACTCTGACAGTACTCGTCAACCACTATGGTTAACGGGAAGTGTTCACTCCACAGTGAGGTCAAGTCCTCATCCCCCCTATAGCCATGAAGCGTTCTTTGGTTTTCAGTGAATCTCTTCACCACCTCCAGATCAATATCCCTTCCACCGAGCCTATCCTCGGCTAAGTTCACAGGTCTCTCTTTTTTCCCATCACCTCTTTTTTGTTCAAAGATAACCTTCTTAGCAGGCAACGACTGGTCAACCTTAGCACCTTTTTCTGCCATAATGTGACTACTTGAACCATGTCTCTCGATATTTTTGGTCCGAAAATATGCTCGCAGGCTACTTGAAGTCACCTTAGGAGCCTTCTCAACTACAAACAAAACCCAAACAGAAGTTACACACCATAACAATCACATATATACAATATGCATACAAATATTACCTATGTATCCTGCCAATGCATCTTTATCTGTTTTCAACTCAAGAAGTTCCACGACAGACAACAAATCAGACGAAGATATATGATTAACTAAATTCCACAATCATCTCAATCCTATACTCTGTTCCATCCATACCTAATATCTTCCTAGGTCTTGGGACCCAAAACAAGGGAAATTTCTCTAGAAGGCAATCATCAATATACCAAGGAAACTCGTCCTCGGCGACACTAATCTTCAAAAACATAGACTTAAAACCCTTGTAAGAAGACCTATACAAGCTAAAAATAACGCGACCAGGGGCACTGGCCAGGTTCAACCAACATCCTCTCTTAACCCCTTTACACTGAAACAACGCGAAAAAGACTTCTAATGACGGCTTGACTTCTAGACAATCCATCAAAATTTCAAAAGCTCTAACAAATGCCCAGGAATTAGGATGTAGCTGTGACGTGCACATTTAAGCTGCATCAATACCCCACGTTCAAACTCAGAAAAAGAAAATTTCACACCCAGATCCACAAAAACACAACTATACATGAAGAAATATTCAAAACCTTCACCACGGTGATATACGCGATCAGTAGCATTACATGGCAAAAACCTAAGATCAATATCACTACCCTCTCTAACCCACGAAGATACTGAGCCTAGCTGAGATACACTCTGCTCATCATTAAACACGGAAGAGTACTCTCTAACCGACTTCGCAACCTAGGCAAAAGGATCATCAGGATTCCAAACCCAAACCTCCTCAACAATCATATCTTTCTCATCAGCAACTTCTTTTTTAACCCTACCCCTAACAGCCTTCCCTACCACAAATTTTTTCCCTTTCTCCATCTCAACAACACAGTGAAAGCAGTAAAGCAAAAAGAAACCAAGTAAGAATAACTAACCTTTCTTACTCATCTTTAGCAAACACACAGAAAATGTAAAAACCCAAATGGATATTCAAAGAGTCCAGCAAAAACCACCCACTAGCCCACAACACATACCTTCAGCAAGCTAAAACGTCACAACAAACCCTATCCATCAATGAAAAAAAGTACATTATAAATCAATGGCCAATATTCGTCACCGTTTCAATACCCAACAAGCATTAAATGAACCTGTCTTTTCCAAAAACACTTTCTCTCTCTTCCAAAAACTTTTCGTATCTACATTAACCGCCAAAAACCATCAACCTGCACCTATTTTTCAAAATTCACAATAACCAAGTTGAGCTTGGGGGCTTTGACTATTTCCGATTCCGAGCTATACCTATGAAGCTCAACCTGTTATAGCTCGGTTCCTCAAAACAGGTCTAGCTTGGGGGCTATGATTCGTTACCACCAAAATCGGCCTAACCCAGCCAAGCTCGGAATCGAAAACCGCTAAAAGATACGACTCCCAAAAATCTCTCCAACCAAACGACTAGAGCCTCAAATATCGGAGCACTAACAAAAGACTCCGTCAAACTAGAAACAAGGATACGCATAACCACTTCAGAATAACTCAATATATACTAGTAACTTACTAAGCTATATGTACGCAATTCATTCTATTCTACTCTGAATACATTCACACTCTTACTTACTTGAGCGTTACAGTCCCTTTACAGGTGCCCAACGCCGTCGTCCTCATAAGGAGACGACGTTCCTCATCCCCACTCCAAAGAAAGCAAGTTCGAGCAACAACAGCACGAGCTATACCTTGGAGACTTCTTTCATACAGGAACATCATCATCATCATCATCATCATTATTATTATTATTATTATTATTATTATTATTATTATTATTATTATTATTATTATTATTATTATTATTATTATTTACAAAAAAATTAAAAACATTTAAAATTATAAGAATCACAAAAACTAAAATTTTATTTCAATATTTTTTTACATCAATATCAAAAAATAATAAGAGAAAAAAAATAACAAAAAAACTTCTCAAGGATAAACAATTGTCAGAGACAAGATCTTTACTAAACCGCATGCAAATCTTTAAAATACAGGCTGTGTGTACTATCAGTTTAAAATTATGTCACCTGAAATATAATTGTATATCTTATTATGAATTATGTTATAAAATAATACTTCAAGTGTATATTAATTATTTGGGGCAAAAACAGTCCAATGGGCTTAAAAAATAATTGCACTCATGGATGACCACGGTGCCGTATCCAAGTTGAAAAACTTCACATCAGGGATAGAGTATGAAGACTTCCTTGTGGTTGGTTGCATCATACGGCTATGTCGTTTGTCATGAGGACACTTTTAAGAGTGAAAAAAAGTATGGATTTTTTGGACATGGAAGAAATCTAAACACTAACGTGACACCGATATCACCCCAGGAAAAAAAGTCATCAATCTAACTTTGGCATTTTTGCAGCGTAGAAAAATTCTATTAAGCGACTCCTAGTAGACTATACTCTCCAGACCACCTAAAAAGTACCTGTTTGTGCCATCCACGGTAAGTTCTCCGTGTCTAATTTAAAAATACCAATGTTAGCAGCAAACACTTTCAAGTTGTATGTCATAAATTTAGTTATCTCTGAACATTGTTCAAGATCACTTGCATGAAACTGTTACTCTTTCAAATGTTGCTTACTTTGTCTTTTTAATATGCTATCTAAAATATTAGGATAAAAAGATGGAACCATATTTTCATGGAAAAATATGCAAAGAATTTTCTTTACTTCTTGGACATTTATTTAACTAGCATTTAAGCTTTTGGATAAATCCTTTTTCAAATTCACGAAACTCCGACTTGATAACTTTTTATATCTGCACTTTGTCCAGTTTTACATGATCTAAGCAGTCGCATTCCATGCTTGTTTATTATCTGGGAAAGTTCTATAGTGTTAGTGTAGACTTAATTTTTTTTTTAAATTAAGGAATTAATTTGCACTATGTACGTACTCAGTAAATTGAATATTTCGTGACATCCATATGGTTTTAGAATGGGCCTCCTAATTAGAGTACTTATTTTATTTTCCATTGTCCCTATCCAATACAGTAGGCTAGCCAATATTATTTCCATCCACAATTTCAAATTATTATAAATTTTGGGCTTAAAAAAACAACTAGCCAATCACATATACGTTCATTCGTAACCTACGGCATGGAATTGGCTAAGACCACTGTTCCATTACATAAAAAATGTAGAAGCCTTGGTTTGATAAAAAAAAATCATCAAAAAGTCCACTGCACGAACATTACAATCTGATGCAACTCCATCTCTCTAATGACACTGTGACCTTTAACCCTAAACCACCTAATACCGCCTTCAATTCCTCCTCCCGGTGCCGTCGTCTCCAAACTAAGACAATGAAGCAATTCCATCGTGGGGATCCTTCACGTGTAGGGATTCTGCTATTTTCCATGCTACTATTGTTGGAAGTTTATGTTCGTACCTTCGTTGATTTCAACTTGCAACCATGGAGGCACCGAACCACCCACCGATTCAGATATCTTCGGTAGGTCAGACGGAAGACATTGGGGACGGTCCAACTTTATCCTGCGATTCTGCATCGAAGGCATCACCGGTGTTTCCAACAGCCGTTTCTCTGAAATCGTAAGTCTTGTTAAGTCTTACGATAATCTGTGTTGAAGCTCTACTTAAATGAAAATTCTGATTTGCGTGTGGAAGGATTTAGTCTTATTTGAAAAGTCTGTTATGCTGCTGGTGTGTTGTTGTTATCGTGTAATTGAGTAAAACTCATGGATTGTGCTATTGTTGACTTTTTAAACCCGCACAGGGACAGCGAATTTGCAGCGAAGGTCGCGCCGGACACGCTCGCGTCGTTGGTTCGGAAAATGGATGGTATCCAGTGACAAATTGACGACCTGAAAAAGTTTATCGGGACCCAAAAGTCTCTCAACACCGAACTGGTGGAACTTCTGAAGCATGGCCTGACCAAGAACGATGTCTCGCCTATTATAGGAAGCAACTCAGAAATGCCATGTAACTCTTCTGACATGAAGACTCCCACCCCTACTGCCACCAAAAAACAAGCTGGGACAACACTGTGAACCTACAAGCGACGTCAGAAGTTGTTACCCTCTAAGTTCGACAATCCGGACTATGTCCCCATCCCCACACCACCTTCCAGCCCGGAGGGAAGATATCATCACTTCAGGCGGATGGACAGTAGAAGCTACTCTGTGTCAAAAAGGAAACCTAAAACTGAACCTCCAAGGGGGAAAAGGAAATTGTTTAATGTTGGAAAAGGAAAGAATGGAATGAAGGAATCATGCCCCTACAACAGTAGCAGGGACATCTCGGCTGTGAAATGGGCTGAGCAGTAGAATTTCTTACAAGTTCGACATGGCGATAAAAGTAGATGGGCAAAGGAAGTCGGTTCCATCCTCCCAACGGTAACAGTAACATCTTTATTTGTTATACAACAAACACTGATATGAGTTAATATTCGTCTTAATGAAGTAATTAACATAATTAGCTACATCTTTCACGTTGAGCAAGGCATGCCAATGACTTTTTCCCAACCGAGGACATGCAAGTTGTTGGGCTTGACTTGGCAGCAGCTGCATATATCTTCAACAACGTCCTGGACCAAAAGTACGTTTAATCCTGATAATACTATCTTACTTTTGTCACATCGCCTTTTATTTGCACATGACAGATACTGTCGGTTTCTTTTAGAGTATGTATGGAGAGCATCAATGTGAGATGAGAACAAAACTTGTGGTTATAATTTAATTTTGTTTCCATGTGTTTCTGACAAGAAATTTACGTATTTGTATCAGTATTTATAATTCTATTGAATGTTGACATTCATGTGAGAATTCCAACCTCAAGGTGTTCCACTACTTGCTATTACTAAGTTGCTTGTATATGACTTTAATCCGTGTGGTGTTTCCAGCTTAACTGGCCACAACCTACTAACCAATGTCATTTGTAGTGAGTTGCTTGTTTTCTAACCCTTGAGCTCGGAAAGCCAATTGTGGACGATGTAAGTCTCCATTTCCATATAACCATGTATCACTGCTATGAATTTGTTGTGCAATCCATTAAGAATACGGTGCTGCCTAATAGGTTCTGACACTGCTGGCCTTAATGCTTACTCAGAGCTCGAGAAGAGTTCAATGGTTCTTGCCAACAATCCTCACAGTTAGTTTTGTACTTTGTCTCCCTCTATACCTATGTAGGATAATATACAACACCAAGTTATCAGATCTGTGTTCTAGGCTAACTCAACTGATGTCATAATGTTGAAAAAAATTTTGTGGTTACCAAATATATGTGTACTTACAAATAAGAGTTAAAAGTATTTATATTTAAATTAAATATGTCAATTCTTTTATTTTTAATCATTATGAATTATAATTACATGATTGCAATTAATAGATAAACAGTTAGTCAGTTACGACTTTATAATTACCATAATAGCATTTTGAATTATATTTTTTGTCCGTTACCATTGTTTTCCGTTGAATATTAAAGACAGAAAAACATAAAATGATAAACTTATAATCAAACATAATGACACGCATTATATTTTATGATATTGTTTACTCTATTGTGTGACATATTTTGACAATGACATCGATAACTATAAGATTAGTCTTATTTAAATAATATATATTGCTTATTTAACAAATCATGTCCAATTAATTTATCTATTTGATAGTTTATTTATTATTTCATAGATGGATCTTATTTATTAAAATAATTATGATTTAATCAAATTCACTTATCCTACTATTTATAAACTGCATTAAATTGCTACTAGTCGCAGACAGATACCATGGGCGACTGTGGAGGCAATACGCAAAGATACATGTATATTATGTTTGTGAAACACGTCCTTTGTTGTTTGAATTTATAGTGTATTATGAAATTGGAATTATAAATTGTATTTGATTGTATTGTTTTTTATTCTTTTGAAGATAAAATGAGAATCATGTGATTGGAAGAAGACGAAGAGTTGGCTTTGAACATAAATAAGTTTATAACTATGTTACAGGCTTACAGCTGAACTAGAGTATGCATTAGTCTAATTCGTGTATGTGTTATTGTGTCTGCGCTGATTTCTTTACATTTCTGTTTTACTCTATGTGGGACATCTACCAGACGTTTACTAAATGTGTTGTTGACGAACTTAGTATTTTATAGATTTTTGCTCCCATTTGGTCCGACAATCACTGGTTCCTACTGATTGTGGATATTGTCGGGAAGGAGCTAGTGTATCTGGATTCCATGAAACCTGCTGTCCGAGTTAGGGCCAAAAAGGATTAGACAGATTAAGAAAGTGGAACGAAATGTACTCCTTCTGTATCCTCTTTGTGGCTTATTTGTTCTTTATAAATTTTCGTGTATTCTCAACGTAATAATGACTCCACTTATGTCCTGTTACGTGTTCAGGCCAATTTCTTAGAAGAATTGGTTGATGACGAATCATTGTATGAAAACCCAACTGATAAGAGGTTACTCATAATTGACTAAAAACTTTATGAGCCAAAGATTGTCGAACAAGACAATCGAAGGTATGATTCGTGGGGATCTCAATTATTCATCACAATCACGTAATGAATTTATTTAAGTCGATACACGAGTTCTTCAAGTTTGTTTTACATATGAACCTTAAAATCGCAATGCTACAGCAATGACTGCGGAATGTATGTGGTTCAGTGGATGATATTGTACCACCTTTGGAGCTCATACGACGTTGTGGTAAGCAGCATTATTGCATAAACTATTTTGTCTGGTACCAATCCACTGAACAATATATCAAATTTCACTTGACATACACTCATTAAATGTTAATTTTGATGCAGAAGGTGAGGTACTATAGCAAGATGAGGCTTGGCATCGACATGGTTCTTAAGTACCACAACGAGAACCGCATGCCAGTCATAGAATTGGCGATAGAGTATTGGAGGACTTTCACAAGGGATCCTCTGATTACAAAATGAACCCACAGTTGTCGATTTAACTCTTTTTGGAGCAGCTATAATAATACAAGGCTGAAAAAATGGATCCGTTTTGGTAGTACTTACTTTTGAAGTCCACCCCCTGCAACTGTGATGGATGACCCCTCACACAAAGACATGAAGATATACGGTACAAAATCTTTTGCCGAGGTGTAGATCCCATGCACATAAAGGTACTTCTAAAATTATGGCCTAACAATTCTGACTGACACGATTTGCCCCCTCCGATTTGGATTCAGGAGGTGGTTATTTTTGGTTTTATTGAGGTTCTCATCTACCCTTTTGTTACATTCAGGTTGACCATTGAGGTCACTAATAACAGGTAGCATTGTTGAAAGATTTAAGAATGCAGTTGCATTGCTAGGAAATGGAGCAGCGTCCCCCACATTTCCAGCAATGTTGGGTGCATAATTCATTATCCTACTCTCCTCCCTACAATTCGCTCTCCTAGTGGAAAAGACGACAAAGCCATGTTCAGACTTGTGGTTTGCAACTTTACTTCGGACCTATTTTATTGAGCTGCTACTTGATGTAAAGTGCTAAACAATTGTAGCCACACTTTATATTTTCATACTTGATGCACTGAATCTTATTGTGTAGACTTTCCCGTTTAAAGAAAAATACTATATCCACGCTAAACAAGGGCTTCGTGCCATCTGTTTGTGAAGCACACAAATGCTGTTACACTCCTTGGACTGCAGAAGTTGCTTATATGGCATTTATTAACATAATTTATGAGTCTCAGATGGTATATGGCCATTTGAACAAAAATTATTCAATACAAACTTCTAATCCGTTGTTTGTAGTATACCTTACCCAATTGTCAGGTAATCAAATCTAAATTATTACTTCTAACCCGTTGTGTTGTAGTTTGCCTTACCCAATTGTGAGGTAATCAAATCTAAATTATTGAATTAGGCTACAATATGGTTAGTTATGAATTTCAAAATCGACTCAGCTGTACAAACCGTTAGGGTCATGAAGCTAATAAATTATTTTCTTTTAAATAGTAAGTAACATTTTAAATTAAAGTACTACAATTAACCAAAGCCATCTAATTATATTACATCGATCACCCATTTGTGTTATTATATAAATCCATCAAATTTGGAATTTCTAATAGGGAGCACGTTTTGGCTTCATCCATATTAAATCAATACAAGCTATATCGATTTTTACCATGGTTTTCGCACATGGTAAATCGATACAAGGGAATTCGTTTTATATATACATGTGCTTTCCATGTAATTATATGACTCCTAATTCGCTTTATATGTAAACGTGCTTCAAGGTAAATCGACTGACCCCATTTGATTTACATATAAATCCCTATATATAAAGTTCGAATTACTTGATTCGTATTATATTGCGCTAAACAAATATTTTTTTTCAAAAATTATAAATTAATTCATTATAATATTACGAGTTATGTAAATTAAAAAAAAAATCAAAATCCGTGTATGTTATTCGTTACTTAAATTATTTTTTTATTAGTTTCTTTGTTGATAATAATTAATTATAGTAGGAGTACATAAGGAGTGCATAAGATTAACCACCATTTTTTTTTTATTTTTTGATTTCATTTGTTTGAAATTTTTTTAGCACAATTTAATTCAAATCAAGTGAAGTCGAATTCTATATATAGGAATTTGTGTGTCGATTTACCGTAAAGTATGTTTACATATAAATCGAATTAGGACTCAGAATTACATGAGAAGCACCTAGACATATAAATTTATTTTTATAAATTCATTGATGTAGCTCCCAATTTATTTTTATATATTAATCATTTAATTTTTATCAATCAGAGAATACCTTTACCATGCAAGACATGCTCTTTTCACTGTGTTGTAACTCAAACAGTGACCATGAATATTATGTACGAAGATAAGGCATAGAATTAAATGTAATTGTGGTCTAGTTAGACTAAACATGCTAGGAAATAATTAAAATAATAAACCTTTAAATTAGCTCAACCCATCTAAGTAAGGACCGATAACATGAGAATTATACAAGATATGTCCATACTTAGCATCTGCAAATCCTCCTAACCTGTTTGGAAGAATCAAACCATATACGGCATAGCTATCAAAAAGATAAACAACCTCTTTAACATCAAAATAACTGAAACCAGGTATAGGTATTCACTCATTACCCCTAAACAAAATGATCTTACGATATCTAAATTTGCCAACAGTGTGTCTGGACTTTGACTAGTCATGATTAACTTTTGAAGCTACTAAATGCCCTCCCTTTCTTTAGGTGTTAATTGTTGAAGCTCCCTAATCATGAAAAAATGGTGTCCTGCCTGACCCCACCATTTTTGGCACGGCAAGATCTTTTCCCACCATGCTGACTTTGTCTCAAATTGGACCGTAACGGCTGCACAATAAGTTGAGATACATATTTTTTTCCATACTTAGTAGTGTGAAAATGAAATAGTAAAATCACAGCCGGTAACACTAACACTATCAAAATTAACAACTTCAAATTTACCACAAACCTCATCTAATATGTCCTCCTTGTTTGTTGTGCAATTTCGTCGGTCATGTCCGAAACCGTGGCAACGCTTGCACCGCCTACCCATTCTGCCATTGCTGGTCGACCGCGGTGCACCTTTTGACTTGATAATCTTCGGATCCAAAATATCGCAACCATCTGCAGTAGCATGCACAAAAGTTGAACTGTTACCCTTTGGAACTTTTGCTTCAACCTCCTTTAACAGCTGCGCTATCTTGGCAGCAGCATACTCATACGTGGCAGGACGTTATGCCGCTAACAAACACATAGGGAGGCAAGCAGTCCACAACAAACCATATCATCCCTGAAATGCTCTATTACAATCCAAACCTCCATCCGAGTCATGGAATGATCTAGACTTAGCATCTTTACACCACTTTTTCAGCTCCAACCGCATCGACAAGGCATCTTTCTCCAACTCTTTCAAAACACATATGATATGGCTACATGGAATTCCTATGCTATTCCAAAGCTTGCAAGAACACTCATACCTCTCAGAGTTGCTTTCATACAGTACAGAGTAAACCCGATGGGGCTTACAAAACTTTCTAAACATGAACTTTTCCGTGCTACCATAAATCTCCCTATGAAGAACTATCAATGCAGCCACACCTTTGATCTATTTCTTGACCTTGAAAAATATCTCTTTGGTGTAGATTTGTGACATGGCCCTTTCAATTGATTCCAGTCCTATAGTCATGACCGGTTTCGAATATAGAGATTTGTAGTCTGCAATAAACTCATTGTTCCTATAGTCCTTAACCAGACGCTCAAGATTCTTGACCAACTCCAACAAGAAATTCGAGGACTTGATAAACCTTTTAAGCGATGCATTAATGCCCTCGCATCTTGACGTCGTTCTCAACCCAACACAAAATTTATCACATAAATATGCATTCGCGCACTGTACCCTCTTCTCGTACGTTGCCCAAATCCATTCGTTCTCCTCTAGCCCGAATGCAGTAATCATGTCTGCCCAATACTGGTCAAACTCCTCTACCTCAAAATGACCATACACAGCAGTCTTAAATGCAGCACAAAAATCCTTATCCTTGATGTTTGAAACAGCATTCTGCGCTAGGTGCCAGGTGCAAAGTCGATGCATGGCATTAGGGAATTCTGTCCCAATAGCATCCTTCATTGACTCGTCTCCATTTATAACCACAACTTTGGGCTGTTTGTGATACGTCAAGGAAAGTGCCTAACAGTCACTTATAAGATGGAATTTTCTCGTCCTCTAACAACCCAAAACCAAAAATTATTGTCTGTCGGTGGTGATAAGTGTCAGAAAATATTACCAAAGGCCGGTTGTATAGATTCTTCCTATACGTCGAATCAAAGGCCAACACATCACCAAAGCAATCATAGTCATATTGCGTCGCCCCATCTGACCAAAACAAGTGACCAAGGTGGTTTTTGGGACAATATGTGTACATCACAATAGCTAATGGATCCACCTCAGTTTTTCCCTTCAGATAACTTATTGCTGCTGCCGCATCTCCCTGAACGATCCGAGAGCGACGTACATCGTCGATATAGTTGTAAACGTCCTTCTTTATGAAGTGCAAGTTTCGATAACCACCAGACAAATATGCAAAGAACCCCATGATTCGACTGGTCTGGAATCTTGCTTCGTGCATACTATGAATGTGGGATTTATCACCTTCGTTGATGTTGCTGTGAGATGCCATCACATTAGTGAAAGCAGGCAAAGTCAAATCATGATTGTGATCTTGAACAAATGTCTTCATCCTCCACTTGCCATTCTGTTTGTCTAAGAACACAACGAACTTCGCATTGCAGCTGGTCCTAGTCTCCGCCTTATGCGCCCTCTTCCTATCCGCCCTCTCATAATGCTTCTTCTTCGGCAAGCCCTGTTGATTGCAATAGAAAAATTTCCTCACAACATTGCCTTCATCATCTTTAATGGAATCCCCTTTTCGAACAGCAAATCTAGTCGCCTTTGCATACTCCACATATCTTGCATAAGCCTCTTCAACCCCATGAAATTCAACATCAGCCAATGCAGCCGCGATTGAAAGCATCGAAGTGTCCACATCATCACTTATTTGATTGCCTGAACTACCTGGTGACTCCGATGAAGGTAATCTGCCACCCTCGTCCCCTTCACTAAATATATCAACTCTCTCTACCGGCTCACTCTCCTTGTCCACTCGTGACGGTGACTCTAACCTTTTAGAGACCTCTTCCTCATCAGACTCACTACTCCATCCATCAGTCTATTGATCTGAAAAGTCTGAGTTCCCTTCGCTGCCACTATCCATTCAAAGCCATTATTAAGTGCCTTCATTATACAACTCAAAATTAAACACACTGACAACACCGAAGATAATATAAAATTCTAATATTTAATTCACAATATCGATGCCAATTCAAAATAAAGTATAATTTTTAATTCTCTTAAGAATTCCAATTCTCTTCAAACTAAATCAAACAAAGAATAGAGTGCTAATTGGCTTTCCTAATGCTTTGAAGATAATTTAAAGCCTTTAATACATGCAGGGCTAATTATACAAAAAGCAACAACTTTATATATAAGAGATACAAATTCATTTATTTGCCTCATCAATTTTTGTGATTCTGGTAGTCCAATCCTTCCAAAAAAAAGTGGGAAAAAGAAGATAGATAAGAGAATTTATTTGAACTTAGATATTAGAGAGGAAAGAGTACTAGTAGAATTAAAGCGTAACTCAAAAGTAAAAGGTTAATTTTATGCGGAACAAAAATTGGAAATAAAAATCAAATAAAATAAGAAAAACTCAAATACATACATTAGATCATAACTTACAGTGAAATTTGTGGAAAAGTATTAAAATCTCCTTCAACCCTTCCAACGAAAGAAGGAGAGAAAGAAGATAAACAGGGGGTTAATTTCAATCTAAGATATCGGACAAGAAATGGTACTAGTAGAACTAAAGCATAACTCAAAAGTAAAAGATTTATTTTGTGCGAAAAAATTGAAAATTAAAATAAAATAAAATAAGAAAAATTCAAATAAATACATTAGATGATATCTTGTAATGGCATTTGTGAAAAAGTACTCAAATCTCCTTCAACCCTTCCAACAAAAAAAAAAAAAAAGAAAGAAGATAAACATGGGGTTTATTTTAACCGAGGATATCGGACAAAAAAGAGTACTAGTAGAATTAAAGCATACCTCGAACATAAAAGATTTATTTTGTGCAAAAAGAATTGGAAATTGAAATAGAATAACATAAGAAAAATCCAAATATAACTTGCAGTGGCAGTTGTGGAGAAGTACTCAAATCTCCTTCAACCCTTTCAACGAAAGAAGGAGAGAAAGAAGATAAACAGGAGAGTTTATTTGAATCCAGAACATTGGAAAAGAATAAATACAAACTAAAGCATAACTCGAAAGTAAAAGGTTTATTTTGCGCAAAAACAATTGGAAATCGAAATAAAATAAAATAAAGAAAACTCAAATAGATAAGTAATATCATAACTTGCAGTAAGATTTGTGGAGACGAACTCAAATCTCCTTCGACCCATCGAACATAAGTTTCTGACACAAACACTCTTTATGGCTAATGACTCTCTCTAAACAACCAATGTAAACGACTAAGCCATATATACATAGATGGTGTGACACATACATCTCTCAGCAACTAGAAGCTAACCAACTAAACCAATAATACTTTCTAAACATACGAAGAAAATGAAGGAGAAATTTGATTCATGAATGCTAAAACATGTACACACATTATTGTTAAACTTTTTGTACAATCACATGCCATGTTTTGGTACTCTATTGAATTTATTCATGTTGGAAACCAACAAAAGTAAGACACTTTCATTGAAGTTTCAATAATAATCTATAGATGACCATTTATGCTTACAAGATCCATACTCATTCAAAACACTAAGAACAAAAACAGAGAACTCAACAACGACGGCAGAAAAAAATAAAAAAAGAATGATAACATACCTAAATGTAGCGACTGCCAATGCCTGCACCAAGCCGCTTCTCCGATTCGCTCCTACCAGATACGACGCCAACGACCCACGACGTTTGTTCTCCGCTTTCACCTCCGACTAGCGCCATTCAACGCCGCCCATGATATACTCCCGCTTCCGACACCTTGATAGAATAATCCACGCAAATCACCTTCTCCAATCAATGCCTAACAGGTGCCGCGACAATGACCCACAACGAATTTTACCTCCGGATACCACCACCAGCCACAAAGGGAGGTCAACAACCTTTAACAAATCACATTATCTGACTCACTACACCATCCATTGACTAAGTCTCCTGTTTGAAGTTGGAATCCTAATTGTAGCTTTCAGATTTCTTTTATTTTTTTTTAATAAATTTTTTCTCAAAAATAAATTTCAATTTATGATTTTTTCCTTCATTAATGTTACCAACTATTATTATTTTTACTGTAATTAATAAATTCACTTGGTCATAGTAGGGTCAATCACAAATTTTTACTGTAAGTGTCACCAAAAAATACAGTACACATCACATGATCACTTTAGCCACCTTAACCTTGGCCATTATAGAAGCACCCAGTAAATAACTGATCTTTTTAAACTATTATGCCTTTCTCTAATCTTAATTTCATTCTCAAACCTATCTCATTTCTAGTCCTTAGTCAATTCTATTTTTATATCCTTTCTAATCCTAACTCATAAACCCTTATCTTGCACAATTCACCAACCGTCCCACCACCGCTTTGCATGGCTTAGTGCACTACAACAAATTCGGGCTGAGGCAACCCTTTAAAAACGTTGCCTATAATAAGGAAATGTGTTGTCTTTGATCAAAGGCAACACTTTCCGACAAAACGCAACGCTTTTTGGGGGGTTGGCTATACGGCCGTTACCTTTGATCTAAGGCAACGCTTTTGTGTATAAAAGGGAACCCTTTTTATGGCAACCTTCAAGAAACGTTGCCTTTTCTACAAAAAAAAAAAGTAACTCCACATAAGGGTTGCCTTAGAGGATCCAAACACAACACTTTAACAAAGACTTTATGGCAACCCTTTTTACATGTTGTATTTTCTAATACATAAAAAACACTTGTCCAGATTTTTTTAAGTTGCCTTTCTATAGACCTAAAGCAACACTTATTTAAGTTTATTTGAATTTTTTTTAATACCTAAAGCAACACCTTATTGAATTTTTCTTAAGTTCTCTTTTTTTATATGTAAAACAATATATTTTTTGCCTTTGTTATATTTATAGGATATATAACACACACTAACAATGCTTAAATTCAATTTAATCAATGTAGGGAGAATAAACTAATAATATATATTGCATGTATGTAGAAAGGTGTTCCAAGTGTCAATTACATACTTGCCAAGTTACCAAGTCAAATAAATAATAAACATAAATAAATAAAATACATATTTTTCTCATTATGAACAAAATTTCTTTAACATTTATCATGAGGTAGCAACTTGCTCTCCAAGTCCTCCTCGCATGTTCAACAACTCCTTCGGAGATCTCTCCTCGATGACAATTTCTTCTCCGAAAGAAAGTGACAGATCAATTGAAGTCAGCGGTGCAGCCACATAAAAAGGTACTTTGTGAAAATTGGTACACAAGGTAATGCTATAGGTCCCAATTTTATTGCCTGTGTCACCTGCAATGACATTTGAAAGAAGATAAGGATAAACCTATGATGGCTTTCTTACTTTAGAAAACAACCAAACAAATGATAGGGTATTTTCGATTTAACTCAATGTACCATTTGATGCAACATTGATTCTGATGATAAAAATTTGAGGAGTTCTACTTCTAGAAAGTTTTCCTGTCCTTTTTTCAAAAGTTATACATCTAAATTCTAATGCCTTTTTCAATTTTTTAGAACAAATTGATGATGAATTCTAAGAACCCACTAACCTGAGGTTTTTCAAAAATCCTGTAACCTAGAAGTCATGGCAGGGGCACCTGTTACAAAAAAATGAAACTCCTATCAAGTACTCATGCAAAATGCAGAACCAAGATAAAAAAACCAGCAACAATATCAGACACAAACAAAGTTAAAACAACATCAATTTAACACCTTACTCCTTCCAAACAACTTTCTAAAATGCCTCTAAACATAATACATTATAAAAGTTAAAGTTAAAGTTGTTTTCGGTCAATAGATGAAGAACTTCTACTTGTTATCATTAAATTAAATTATTATTATTAACTTTTAGTTAAAATTTTGATTATATATGTTTTTGATTAAGTAATACTTTTACAAATAAGCTCAAACTTAAATTAAAGCCGGACAAGATGTATTAGCATAGCTCAAGGAATAATCGTGTTATATTTGTGAGACTTGACGACAGTGGAATGCAATAAGTAACCAAAATATCTGAAGCGAGAGACATCAGCTATCAGGGAGCTCATGAAGGCTTGCAGAATTTCAATTACCCAAGAAATAATATTGAAATTAAAACAACAATATAATTGGCGCTGAATTTTTGAAACTCACCAGGGTGGAACCACCAAGTATAGGTAAAAGAGGCAAACAATCAAATTGTTCCAAGTTAATTGAGATCTGCAAAACAAACAAATATACAGTTTGAAATTAAATTAAAATTTTAGACAGATACGAAAAAACATTTACATTAGAAATAAAGGTTAGGAGTACCATTATCTTTAGATAGAGCTACAACTGAGTCTTTTCTTAGCTTCTCAAATCTAACCCATGTCATCATACAAAATCAATTAGTTAATTCTAACATTTCTCCTATTTTAGCCATTTCGATTACCTTGGAACCTTTCTTCTCCTAATGCAACAGTGTCAAATCAAAACTGTATGATAATACATAAAGTGTACACACAATTAACAGCAAAGGTAAGAGAACTGCATTGAAAGCCTTCTATACCTGGGATGAGCAACTCTAACAGGTCAAGCTGCTACTAAGAATCCCATCAAAAGGTCGAAGGTAGAGTTGGTGCCATCTTTCATGCTCACTTTGCCAGTCCCTATGTATTTGAGTAAGAATTCTATTATTAGAAGCAAAAATGTCTGCTAAAGAACTCATCTTTGGAGCATAACAACCTCCAATTTCTTCTCTTAATGAGCACAACAGATGTAGAAATGCTTCAACGGCATGCTACAAGACACACAAAATAATGGTAATAGAACAATGAAAATAATGTAAATCAATACTGATGATGGTTTTTATTCAAATAATAATTTAGATGAAGCGTGAGAATATCTTATCAAAACAAGACAAGATAGAATGGATTTTATATTTTAATTAGCATAAGAATATGAATGCTTGTGTAAAGAAACTTTAAAATTATTCTGACATTCTGTCCTATTTAATCCTAAATATTCTCTCTGATTAGCACTTCTTTGTGTGTTGCCCTATACAGCAAAATTGTTTACAATGTTTGTGCAGGCTTTTAGCCTCTGACTTCAATAATTTCTATATCACTCTATAAACTTATTTTTATTTGCTCTTATATATATATAACAAATTTTTAGACACAGCAATAATAATCTGTAGAACAACAAATCACAGAACAGCAAATTAGACAACAACAAAGTAATTTACTAACTAAAAATTAAATTCTAACTAAACTGTAATAAATTAATTCAAAGAACATCAAAATTAGTTTTTTCAAATACCTGGAAACATAGGAACAGAGGAAGAACGAGAAGGAGAAGAGAAGGGAGAGGGGTTTCTTGCGATTGAGCACCGCGCCCGTCAAGGAGAGCACCGCGATTGAGCGCTGCTGTCGCCGTTAGGAAGGGGAGAAAGGGTCTGTGCGTTGTTGCAGTGGCTATGTTAGGAATTGTGGAGAGCACCGCGCCGTCGCCCGTCGAGGATAGCACAGCGCCGTCGCCGTACGTGGAGGAGTGCACCGCGATTGAACGCTGCTGTCGCCGTTAGGAAGGGGAGAAAGGGTGCATTGTTGTAGTGGCTATGTTAGGGATTGTGGAGAGCATCGCGCCGTCGCCCGTCGAGGAGAGCACCGCGCCGTCGCCGTGCGTGGAGGAGTGCGCGCGATTGAACGCTGCTGACCTACTATTGCCGTTAGGAAGGGGAGAAAGGGTATGGTTTGTACGTTGTTGCAGGGGAGAAATGTTAGGGTTCTTCATTGTGTATGTGCGTGAAGTGGAACAAGTGAAGCTCTTTTTTCTTTTTTTGAGTTTAAGTTATTTTTTTATTGAAAAAATAATTGGTAGCTAGGGATATGATTAAAAGTTTTTTCTTTTAATTTTTAATCATAAATAATTTTAGGCAACTTTTTATAAATGTTATTTGTTTAATATTTTTGATAACTCATATAAAATATTGTATTTTTATTTAAAAATGTTGTCTTAAAGCTTTTATTTTGTAACATTTTATAAATGTTGTTTTAGATATCAAAGACAACTCTTTCTATGGGTGGTCAAAAATTTTGTTATCTTTGCCTTACTCAAAGACAACTTGTTAAAAATGTTGTCTTTGCCTATCTAAGACAACTTTTATTAAATGTTACTTCGAAGAAGGGTTACCTTAGGCAAAAAATGTTGTAGTGGTGGTGTTATTTGTTTTGTGCGTGTTTTCCGTGGTGAAAAAGCAAATGCATCAAAACCTGATTTTTAACACATGAAGACTACCTAACATATATAAAATCCATAGAGATCTTATCTTTTAATATATAAATACAGGGCTTGTAATATATATTTCTCTCATCATTCCTAGCTACTCTCACATGTAGGAATGATTGTCTCTTAGATCAACTATCGATAGTTATTCTATACTTATAAACTCTATAAAAATTTATAATTTTTTGATAGATATATAAAATTTGTAATAAATTTTTTATCTGATAATATTATTGTTAAGGAACAAGAAAATGACATAGAAGAGAATTAGAAAAGAAAACAATCTTGGTGTTAGAAATGTGCTTATATATACACGATAATTTTTCCCTATTTGGCTTTTTTTTTGTTAAGATGTATATAAACGAGTATGAAGAAGAAGCTAAGGCAAATGAAACAAACATTTATGTTATAAATGTTCTTAATGCTACGTCTTTCTGTCTCTAAATGAAACACTGTCAACTTTATTCCGGTTATATAGCATGATTTTGCCTTAATATATTGGATTTTGGTTATTACCAAACGATGATTTTGAGCTTTACAAAAAAGAGAACTCAAATATGCTATTGAACATCTTATAGTTAATTGCGCTATGAAATACATACCCACCATTCTGTTCGTCTCTCTTGGATTCCATTATCAATGATCACGCACAAAACCCTAGAATCTTAACATGTAAATAAAAAATAGCACTTGACGACATTACATATATATTTGTCTTTCTCTTTTTATTGGATTTGAGAAACAAAAATTGACTAATGGGTTAGCTAGCTGTAGCAATTGTACCATTATCAAGAGTAAAGTGTTGCTCTTTTCCCTTACTAAAATGAGCGACATAAAAGTTACACACCATGCACGGATTAATAACAAGAACCATGTTAGGTGTATACCAAAATCAACCACCAGTATAAAATATATGTTAGAATATAAATATACATTAAAAATAAATTAAACCCCATGTATTTATACACAAATACATTAGTGATTGATTTTAGTGACTGATTTTAGTGTATAAATAGTATTTTTGTAATAATAATATTTAGTTGTTAATCATTGAGTAATATATTTGGGCCATGCTGCTATAGTGCTATTATCGTAGCACTATTTTTGTTATTTTATATCATTTATATTGGAATTTTTTCAGAAATAAAATAATAAATATCATTTTTGAACTTTAATTTCTTAAATACGATTTTTGTTTGTTTGTTTAGAGCAAGTTCGCCTTACTCCCCGCGAACTCCCTTTAACTTTTTTGAATTTCACGTTTTTAATCCATTTTAATCCATTATCATCATCTCTAAATAGTATATAGATCTACAAACAATATATAGGAGTACACAAAAATACGCAGACAACAAGCATAACTTCTTCAAGGATTTTTTTAATTATAAATTAAAAAAATAAGCCATATTTAACAATGACAACCATTATCATCGTCTCTAGAAATACACAGATACACCTGAATAAGCCATATTTAACAAGAATTTTTTTAATTATAAGTCGTATTTTATTTTGAAAAAAATTTTAAAAAATATAAATAATTTTTTTTCAAAATAAAATACGACTTACAATTAAAAAAAATTCTTGTTAAATATGACTTATTCCGGTGTACCTGTGTATTTCTGGAGACAAATTGTTAAATATGGCTTATTAATGGTTCACCTTAATAACGTATTCGGTTCATTATGCAGAAAGCTGTTTTGAAACTGAATACTGATAGAAACATTTTTTTAATAGTGATATATCCACTTTTTCGGTCCATCCAGTGTATTAATTTCGGTTTGTTTGGGTTTTTAGGGCTATTAATGTTTGATAAATACCCTGATTTTCATTCACTGTGAACCTGGAACAAAATAACAGCCAAACAGTTTCATATACATTAACATCTCAGACCGATAAGACAATGACTAATCCATCTTAAATCATATATATATATATATATATATATATATATATATATATATATATATATATATTAACATTAGATTTCCAATAACATTTACATTAATATTCACATATATACATTCAAAGAAGCAGTGTTTGCTTTTTTTAACAAGTTAAACAAAATAGTGTTAATTATAACCAGTCAAACAAAGTATATCCTATTTACTATCTAAATCCCCATATGTAAATTTACAATAAGGGCTGGAGAGAGTAGCAGATGGCTTCGGGAGTCTTATTACTTCAAATGTCCGAATCACTTAGTCTCTCATTTTGTACATATGCTTACGTTATTGCGCGGGTTCTCCTTCTTTGTCACCATTGTCTTCTTCATTTTTGCTATAAGGATAAAAAAATTTGGTCAATAATTCACTCAATACACTGACAAGCATAAGCATGCACATTTTAATCAAATGTATCAAAATGAGCAACTCCAATGAACCGAACAACATTCGTGTGCTGAATAAAACGTGATAAACATTTATTCATTCATAAAAAAAATGTTTCTCCATGCATAAGAACTCAACTGAACATACTAACAATCAAGTGAATCAAAATGAACAACTCCACTGAACAAAACAACATTCATGTGCTGAATAAAACGTGAAAGATATTCAATCATCAAGAAAAATATTTTTGCATGCACAAGAACTCAACTGAACACACTAACAATCAAGTGAATCAAAAGGAGCAACTCTACTGAACTGAATAAGATTCACGTGCTGAATAAAATGTGATAAATATTCAATCATCAAGAAAAATATTTCTGCATGCACAAGGACTCAAATGAACACACTAACAATCAAGTGAATCAAAAAGAGCAACTCCACTACATCGAACAACATTTATGTGCTGAATAAAACATGATAAATATTTAATCATCAAGAAAAATTTTTCTGCATGCACAATGACTCAACTGAACACACTAATAATCAAGTGAATCAAAATGACCAACACCAATGAACCAATCAATATATCACAGAAAGAAAATAACAACACATTTTCTATTCGTATATCCTAGTTATGCAATAAAAATAGATTTAGAATAAGCCGATCTACTAAACGAAGCAACTCAATCCACTAAACATTAAATTGAACTAGGAGAAATGCGAGTTTTGAGAGAAATTAAATTAACATAATAACGACAGTTTTTCTCATACCTTGCGGAGTCTATGTTCTTGTTTTTGTTTGTTTTTTCTTCTTCTTTTCAAAAGCTTGACGCGATTATGGAGTAGGAGCAATTTTCGCAGAGAACACAATGGAGGTTTGAGAGATTTTGAGAGAGATTTGAACTTCTCCAGTGGCAATTTTGAGGTTGAAGAAGAAACGTTGTTTCATAATGAAGATGCAAATGAATGTTAAACGTTTTCGGGGTTTGGACGCATGAATACATGCTCATTTAATGGAATTGGGTTTTTTTTTGTGTTGGGCCAGCTTGGATGGAATTGGATGAAAAATTACATGGATGTGTAGTATGACTGTTAATTAAACACACTTGAATAGCAAATATATCAATGATCCCATCAATTACTCTGGGACAAAGCCCTAAACCCTGAAAATCAAATTTAAAGACAATTCAAAACAGAATTAAACAGGTAAAATGTACATAATTACGAACCACCTTAAAAACTGAAAGTACTTTAGGGTGAATGCCTAACTCATATTACCAAGTAACAGCTTTCATCTAAACTTAATATATTTTCCTAAAAAAATAAATATATAACATTCTAAGCATTGATCGGGAAATGTCAAGACCAATCTAGTGATGTCCATTCTTTAAAAATGTCTCACTATTAATAATAGAACCACATCAGTGAGAGAGTAGAAGAAGTAACTACTAACAGAAATATGAAATTTTTCAAGTAAGTTTTGAAAGCAACAAAGCTTAAATCTTGGTGGTACCCATAATTTGTTCCACAATTTTTTTCAAATGGATTGTGGGGGGAAAAAAAAGAAATTAACCCAGTTTTAGAAGGGAAAAGACCAAAAAATCGAGAATTGAAACTACCAACTTGAAGAGTAAAAAACATAGCCAAGCTTGAGAGGAAGGAGAAAAGATAAGGTAATAATAAGCAAAAGCAAACAACAAGTTTAAGCAATTGAACAAAAAAAGAACTAATAAAAACACAATAGAGTAAATGCAAACCTTCCATAGTAGCTACACAACAAGAAATTCTTTTGACTTAGTTCCTAAATTACTTTGAAAATACAAAAGGTAGAACATAAAAAACTAAAGAAAAATGAATAGTTTATGCTGCATTACTTTGAAATCTCATTTGGTTTTGTTTATTGAATGTAAATTGAATATAAAAGAGAAAAAGGTTAAAACCTTTTAGCGAAATGCAAATAGAATCCCGGCAACAACAATAAGGTTCTGAATTTTCTGCATCAACAGCTCCACATCAGACAAAGAATACTCTACATAACAACAATAACAATTCAAATCTTACCAAATTTAGAACATATACATCAGATCAAATAATAAAGAACACACTTAACTTCATCATAGAAGGTACAATTTATATAAAAAGTAATATTAAAAAAAACAAACAGGGGGTATGAGTAGGGATAAATTAGAAATCTTATATATACTTTCATTTGAAGAAGACGACGACTACTTACAAAAGTAGAGCATACAGAATCATCGCACCAAGACCGTTGCTGGCCGCTTCCGGTGCTACAACTGTGACTTCTCTTCCGTGCCATCTATCGCCATCAAAATCATCCCATTGTTGTCGATGCTAGTATGCATCTCTCGCTCCTCCCTGTCGTGTCTCTGCTTCTTTCCTCTGCTTTCCTGCAACAAATACCGTGCCATAATACCATCAATAACTCTCCGCTTGACAAAGAGAAGATAGAGAGAACAAAAATAAAAGAAAAAATTGATGCAGAGAGATATATAGATCTAGGAGAGAAAGACATGAGAGAAGATAGAGAAAGAAGGAGGGTTATGGTAAGAAGAAAATCAAAGTTGATTATCTGAGAGATGGATTGAATGCTTGATAAGGTTGTGCATATTTAAAATTCAAATTTCAATTTCAAATTACATTGCAGATTTAGTTGGAATTAAAATTTGAAAGAAATATAAAAGAACGGACATCAAGAACGTATTGAAAATGAAGATGAATACGGGAAATAACGTGGATAGAAAGATAAAGAAAAATATAAAAATATCATATCGCTATTGTGCTCTCTTTCATTGTGTCATTGCATGTGCTTTCTATGGCCGTGCGACTCAGTACTTTCCATCGATTTGCTCTCTTCCGTCAGTACCTCCTCCGTATCCATTACCACATCATTGATGACCAACACAAACTCCACTGCACCCACTGCAATACCACCGCCATATTATGATCCACCACCTTAGAGGTCACAACCTCATCCACCGCCGTAACTTTGCCTTGGTGCGTGCATGAACTCTATAATCTCCACCTCCAACTTAAATTAGGAAGAAGAAGAAGAAGATGAAGATTATATAAAACATAATCAATGAACGGAGGAGAAAAAAAGGAAGAGGAACTGAAGGTGAAGAAGGTGAAAAAAGAGAAGAATCGAAGAAGAGGAGGAAGAGATAAAATTGAAAATAAAGAACGGAGAGAATCACTTTTTTAATTTTGATTTTGAATTTAAAATTTGAAAATTGAAAATTTTAGGTTACGTGTACATGTAAAACAAATTGAAAAAGGAGAATAAAAAAACTCATATACAGTCATAAAAAATGTGGTGTAATGAAAATAGTTTGATGCAAGTATTATTATGGTAATAAAAGTTATGATATTGATGATCGAAGGCATGAAAATTTTAATAGATAAACACACGTATCAAACATTAAGAATGAACCTAAAAAATTATGTGTAAAAATTTTACTATGAGAATAATCTTCTTTTCAATGTATGTTATAAGATATGTGTGTGTTGCAGAGGACCAGACCAATTTAATAAATTAGTTACTGAATTTCAAATTAATTAATTCATACTCAAAGACAATTATAAGTTATAAAAATTAAAATAAAATACTTTAAATAATAACATTTGTACTTCGATATCTATAAAATGATTCTAATATAATTTTAGTTTGTTTACATAATTTAATAACTTATTAAAACTATAGGATTATTTGTAATAACAAATAGGTTATACAATACATTATATAATTTAGGTTTTTTTTTTAAAGGTGGATACTTTAATGATGATGTTTTTATATGAATATCATATTATAAGCTGTTATATTGTTCGGTCAAACATATTAATTCATCTAACGGTTTATAATATAATTTTTATGAGAGATATATATCATTATTGAACTATTTATCCTTTTTTCTTTCTTTAAATTAAATAACCATAGACTCTTAACCATCATGGTAGAATAGCTATATGGGTATGGGTAGTGTTAGAAAACTAATAATAAATAAACAAATTTCGGTCAACATGCAAAAACATCTGTTTATTTATAATTTTTTTTTTGAAATTATTCTTTTACTCTTTTTTTTTATCCTCTTTTCTCTCACCACTATAGTTTCATCACCACCACGCAGATAACTACCATGACCACCGACCATTATCACCGACTAACTACCGCCAACAACTGTCAACCGGCCACCACCGTTGGGCCCTGCCACCAACAACCTCTAACCGGCTACCATTGCCACCTTTGACCGTTATATATCTTAAATTCTAAACTCTAAATTCTAGTCTTAATAAATTCTAAATCTTAAGTACTAAATCTTAAATTATAAATTCTAAACCTTAAATTTTAAACTCTAAATTCAAAAATTTAAATCCTAAAATTTATATCATAAATTAGTTTTATTCTGTTTGACTTTTAAATATGTTTTTATTTGTGTTTTGAATGTTTTAATTATTTTTAGTCTTTTATTTTTTTTTAAATATTCAATTCTAAGTGATGAATGTTGGCTATAATATTGGTTGAAGGAAGTTGGCTCCTTATGTTTTCTCTAACTAAATTTCCATAAAGAAAAACTTGGTTATTTTCTAGTAAAATCAAAATTTCCTCGATAATTAATCCAATAAAAAATATGTAATATTAAATTTTCTGAAATAAGATATATATTATTATTACATTATTGTTACGTTGGTGAAGAAATGAAACAATATTAACCTCGAATTAAAAACTAGTTGTTGATCAATCACCTTTAGTGGACATGCATAGCACGTGCATTACTAGAGGCAATAATTGATATCATTAGGAGGTCAGTTTGGAATGGGAATGGGATCATAATAATCTCATTACTGGTCAACAATTTTTTTTTAATGCACTAAAATTGCCCTTGGTCAAAACCACGAGTAAAAGTGGACTAATTATCAAAGATCGTCCAAAGAGGTTGGTACATGCATTATCAACCTTTTGTTATAAACGAGAATCTTTTTTTCTTTTCATGAAATGGTTGGAACGAAAGAAACAATCAAAGCAAAGAGAACCATGCATATTGTGAACTTGTAAAATACCATTTTACCCATAGCTTAGTGTGTGCATGTTTTTTTTTTTCCCTTAAAACTCACTTTCACAACCACTGTACTCCATCCGACAGCCAAACCCCACTTCTGAAATAAAATGGAAAAGAATGAGAAACCTTTGCATGTCTCCGAGGTTCAAATCGAAGAGAAAGATAGAAAAGGGCTTGGTTGAATCAAAGTTGATGGCCATGGGGGCTCACTTATCATGAACTTAGTGAAATAGTGTGGTGTCCATGAACAAAAGGTATAATCATGTTCTTTAGAACAAGTTCTTAAGCATTTTCCTTTTTAAAATTTTTTTTCTCAGGAGAATTTTAGTTCACAAGTGAAAATAATGAGTAGTGGATATTATTTAGCTTAATATAAAGTAATTCTTTTATTTGGCTGTCAAAATCTTGAGCTGTGGAAACACTACAAGAAAATAGGTTTGTAATCACACTTTTTTCTTTTCACGCTTTAAAAACGTGGCCAAAAAGGGATCAACAGTCACGTTTTTATGAGGGTGGCGATTGATTAGAGATTCGGCCACGTTTTTTCTTATTACGCTTTAAAAGCATAGCGAAAGGGGTCAATGGCCATGCCTTTATGAGGGTGGCAATTGATTAGAGATTTAGCCACACTTCTTTTTGCCATGCTTTTGAAGCATGGCCATAGAGAGAAACAGGCACACTTTTAAAAATGGTTTTGTTATATTGACTCAGGCGTGTGCAATTCTACTCCCCATGGGGCGTTACACGCCCATCTCTGGCGTTAAACGCCAGGAGCAGGCCGAAGTCACCCTCTCTTTGAGCTTCCAAATAGATTTAGCATCTATTAGTTATATTTTATTTTATTTTTTGTAATTTTTAATTACAAATAATATCTTTTAGATTTAGAATTTATTATTTTATTTTATTTTCATTTTAAATTAGGTTAGTATTTAAAGGAAAAGATCACTTAGGTCTAGGATCTTTTTTCCTTCCACACTTTTCAGAACCATGTTTTTTCTGTAAGTCATGAGCAACCAAACCTCCTGGTTAAGGTTAGGAGCTCTGTTTATTTCTAAAGATTAGAACTATCATTCTTCTATTTTAGTTAATATTTTGATTCAATTCTAAGGATTGTTTTTGTTCTTAATCTTATGAACTGGGTGGAACGAGAGTATGACCCTTTTCTATATGAGTTCTTGTGATTCTCAAGAGAGTTGTCTCACTTGAACTACAGCTTGAAAAAAAATTCCACTTAAATCGCTAATTGCATAAACTAATTTGGATATGTAACATATAATCCTATTAGTCTGGGATAATTAGGGTTTTCGTGGCGCTAAACTAGTTTTCTGAACTTCACCCTCTAATCGGAATTAAGTGACCACGAGAGTGGCGGTTAATGAAGGTTAGAGGAGGATAAATCACTAAGAGATTAGGGTTTATACATTTAAAGTTTGCCATAGAATGAATCATTCATTATTAAAATAGTTGGTAAGACATTTTAATCCGAAAAGGTAAACATCTCCGAAGCCTTAACTATTTTCTCATTCTGTTTTTACACCAAACCCTTATTTTCTTTATTTTCTTATTTACTGTTCTCGTGGGATCGACCCTCATTCACCTGAGGTATTACTTGGATGACCCGGTGCACTTGCCGGTTAAGCTGTGGGAAATTTGAATTCATGCACCAGGCAGTAAGTTTTTGGAACCTTTTCTTTTAGAGTCTTCAAACTTTTTAATTACTTTTTTTTTACTTGTATTTTCGAATCTCCTGCTTAATTGCTTACATTATTTTATTTTATTTTTTTATATAGGATATCTCACTGGGTGTTCTCTATACCTTGACATAGAGACTCTCACTTTTCCCTTGTTTCTTGTTTGTTTATGAGCAGGAACAGGGACAAAGAACCTCTTCTTTGAGTTTGATCCTGAGCCTGAGAGGACCTTGAGGCAGCATTTGCAACAAACTAGAGCTTACAAAGCCGGAGAGAATCTCAAAGAGACTTTTGAGAAGGAAGTTAAAGAACCCACCATGGCTACTAACGATGGAAACAGGAATGCTGATGAGCAAGCAAGGAGAGTGCTTGGCTCATACACTGTACCAACACCTAACTTCTATGGGCGCAGTATAGCTGTACCTGCTATTGGTGCCAACAATTTTAAGCTGAAGCCTCAACTGGTCACTCTTGTACAGCAGAATTACAAGTTTCATGGACTCCTGTAGGAAGATTCCAATAGATTCATCTCTGACTTCCTGCAGATCTGTGACACTGTAAAGACGAATGGAGTAAATCCTGAGGTCTACAAGCTCATGCTCTTCCCATTTACTGTGAGGGACAGAGCAAAGTAGTGGCTTGATTCTCAGTCCAAGGAGAGCCTGGACACGTGGGACAAGGTAGTCACTGGATTTCTGACTAAATTTTTTTCACTTCAAAAGTTGACTAAGCTTAGGGTGGATGTCTAGACTTTCAGACAGAAAGAGGGAGAATCCCTCTATGAAGCTTGGAAGAGATACAAGCAAATGATCAGGAGGTGTCTTCCTGACATGGTTTCAGACTGGACCAGGCTACAAATATTTTACGATGGCCTCTCTAAGATGGCAAAAATGTTACTAGATCACTCTGAAGGTGGTTCACTGCACATGAAGAAGATGCCCGAAGAGGCAGATGAGCTTATTGATATGGTTTCCAACAACCAGTATCTATATACTTATGAGAGGAACTCTGTGAATACTGGGACTACTCAAAAGAAAGGAGTCTTGGAGGTGGACACACTGGATGCCATCTTGGCTCAGAACAGGATCCTGTCCCAGCAGATTAGCATGATCTCTCAGCATTTAACAGGGATACAAATCTCAGAAGTCAACACTCAAGATGCATCACATGACATGACTAGAGGCTACATCCAAGAGGACGCTTGTGGCTATGCTCCATCCACCACTGAGCAAGTAAATTATGTGAAAAAATCCTCTAGAAATCACAATAATAATCTCTATACGAATACTTTCAATCAAGGATGGAGGAATCACCCTAACTTTGGGTGGAGGGAGCAACCATAGAAGCCTCAACAGAGTTTCAACAACAACTAGGGTGGAACAAATCAAAATAGGTTTAACAACAATCAGTTCCATCCCTCTTAGCAGCAGTAAGGACTCTTTCAGAGACAAAATAATTCTTACTTAGTCATAATAGTCTTTGAACTTTTCAAGACCACTCACAACTTTATGCAAGAGACAAGAGTTTCATTTCAGAACTTGGAAGTACAAGTGGATCAATTAAGCAAAAGGATACCTGAGAGACCTCCCAACACTCTTCCAAGCGACATAGAGGTCAATCCAAGAGAAGAGTGCAAGACCCTCATCATGGGCAAGGAGGCCGAGCCTAGAAAGATGCATGCTGCTGAGGAATTGAAGGAGAAAAAGGCTCAAGAGAAGACTGGAAGTACAAAGTTGCACGCCCCAGTGGTGGCACAACAGCTTGAAGTACAACACCTTCAGAAGCTGCAAGAGGAGACCAAGGATGAGCAGCTCATTCAATTCTTGAAAATATTTAAAAAGTTGCAAATCAATATTCCTTTTGCTGAGGTGTTGGAGAAGATGCCTCCCTATATGGCCTGTTTGAAAAGTGTATTCTCTAAGAAGAAGGCCTTGAAGGGAGATGAAACTGTGGTGTTGACCAAGGAGTGCAATGCACTGGTCCAGAAGAGGCTACCCACGAAGATGCCAGATCCCGAAAGCTTCCTGATTTCCTATACTATAGGGACTATCACATTTGAGAAGGCATTTTGTGACCTTGGATCAAGCAAAAATCTGATGCATCTCTTTGTGATAAAGAAGTTGGGGATACAAGAAGCACAACCCACGAAAATTGCATTGGAAATGGCTGACAAGTCCCAGAAGCAAGCATACAGATTGGTAAAGAATGTCCTAGTAAAGGTTGAAGACCTTTACCTCCCTGCAGACTTTGTGATACTTGATACGGGAGAGGAGACAGCCAACTCCGTCATCCTAGGAAGGCCATTCCAAGCTACAGGAAGAGCCTTGATTGATGTTGAGAGAGGAGAGCTATGCTTGAGGATGCATGAGGGCTATTTGCTGTTCAAGATTTTTAAACCTCAACCTAAGGTACTAGCATGAAGCGTTCAATGCTTAAGCCTTCTCACTTGCTGGAAAGCCATACAGTACCCCCTGACATCAAACCTAAGTTTGGTGTTAGGCATTCACCAACCACTAAAGATGGAGAAGGCTCCAAAAAGAAAGTACCCAAAGGCTGGAGGAACAAGAAGATTCCTACTGAGGACTTCTCACCTAGCATGAGAGTAGTCTTCACCAAGAGTCTAGTCATACCACACACTGTAAACAGACCTGTCTCTAGAGCATGTTAAGCTAATTCATGAGAGCACAGGAAAGAAGTTCACAATGAGGGTGAAGATCTGAGCCTCAATGATCCTTTTCCTTAGAGGAGCTGTGATAAACCCCAATTTTGTGGTTTATCTTATGTTGAATTTAGGAGATTTTATCAACTTATCTCACATTTATTCAATGAAATAGCATGGTTTCATGAATTTCTCCTAATTGTGCTTAATGGTTAAAAACATGCTCTTTGGGCCTTTAATTAGCTAAATTTAATTCACTTTGATTCGATTCGATTTGATGCCTTGATATATTTGTTGAGTGATTTCAAACTTATAAGGCAAGGATTGGATGGAAGAAGTGAAGAGAAAAGCATGCAAAGTGGAGAATTCATGAAAAAATGAGCATTTAGAAAATTCAAGGCCACGTGCACGCGTCATCCATGCGTACGCGTGAGGAGGAAACCTGCCAGCGACTCGCACGCGTCATCCACGCGTACGCGTGAGAAGGGAATTTGGTAGGCGACGCGCGCGCGTCAGCCACGCGCACGCGTGATGTTTGTCACATGACCTCAATAAAGTGAATACGCTGGGGGGATTTTTGAGCCATCCATCCCCAAATCCAACTCATTTATGAGGCTATTTGATGCAGAATTCAAGAGGGAACAAAGGGGGAGCAATTAGGTAGTGTAGGAATCATGCTTTAGTTAGTTTCTAGAGAGAGAAGCTCCCTCTTCTCTCTAGAATTAGGGTAGAATTAGGTTAATTCCTCTTAGATCTAGGCTTTAATTCTTGTTTTCCTTGCAATTTCTTGTTCCTACATCTTTATTCTCTTAGTTTATATTGTTAATTTCCCTTTTATGCCTCTTTTTATGTTGCTGGACTCTTGTTAGATTTGGATTTCCTTTTAATGCAATTTAATGTTTCTTTGTTTATTGTTGTTTATTTGAGTTGTTATTGTTAATTTCTTACATTGGGTAGTTTTAGATTTTATATTTCTTACAATTTACCATGTTTTCTTTTTATGCCTTCCAAGTGTTTGACAAAATGCTTGGTTGGATGTTAGAGTAGAATTTTGAGTATTCTTAGCTTGGAAAGAGAAATTAGGCAATCTTGAGTCATTAATACCCAACTTATGTTGGTGATCTAGAGTTGTTAATTAATATTGTTTCCATTGACTCTAATCTCTTGCTAATTCAATTAGTAAGTTGATTAGGACTTATGGCTTGAGATTAACTAGTCCTATTTGACTTTCTCTCAATGTGAAGATAACATTGTACCTTCTTCCGATGTTGGAGATGACGAAATAGGATTAGCTCTTGTTAATTATTGTATTATGGTTAATGACTAGGATAGAAAGCCTAGATTCTCAATCCTTGTCATGAATGCCTCTTTTTATTAGTTGTTATCTTTAATTGTTTGCTCTATTTTCCTGTCATTTATTTTCTTGCCCTTTTATCAACTTAACCTGTGAAAATCATAACCAATAATTGAGCAATCGATTGTAATTCCTAGGGAGAACGACCCAGGACTAATACTCTCGGTTATTTTTATTGGGTTGGATTTGTGACAACCAAAATTAAACTTTGATTGAGTGTTATTTGTCGGTTTGGGACTATACTTGCAACGAAGTTATTTTCTCTTACCGAGAAGAAATTTCTAAGCCGACGGTAATGCTCTTTTAAGTTTTTGGCACCGTTACCGGGGAATTGCAATGTGTGCTTGTTAATGGTTATTGTATATATGTCAATATTGTGAATAACTTGATTTTTGGTTTGTTTGCTAGTTTTTGCTAGTTTTAGGATTTGGTTTTCTTTGTTTCTTGTTAGTTTTTGTTTTCATTTTCTCTTGCTACTATAAATTCTCATCCTTTTGGCTATGAGTTTGGTTCAAACTATGTTGTAGGAAATGAAAACTTCAATGGAGGTTTGCATAAAAGATTTGGAAATCAAAGGTGGGAGTAGCCTCAAGCATGTGGATACTCTTCTTGGCAACAACCTCCGCCGGTTTCTTATAGGTATAATCCAACTCCTAATGCATACCAACCTATTGGATGTGGTGACCCTCATTGTCCTCGATATAGCCCTCAACAACCCTACTCACAAGCCTCATAGCACTATTCATCTCCATATGATCCTAACCCATATCCACCATACCAACAACCATGTGAGCCATATCTAGAGCCACCACCATTCCAACATCAATACTCCCAAGAACCAACATTCCCTCATACACCACCTCAAGACTTTCACCAATATGAACCACCTTCCAACTACAATACTTTTCCTCCAAACAACGAACCCTCTCTCCCACCACCACCTTCATTGGATAAATTTCTCCAACCCCTAATGCAAGAACAACAAGAACTTCTAGCTCGTTGGCCAAAGCAAGGGGAATTCGTGGCTAGCTTAACCGAAGTGGTGAGCCAGTTAGCATCATTGTGCTCAAGTATCCAAGACATCCCTATTGTTCAATGTGGAGAATTAACCAAGGAGCATAATGAGAAGGAGAATTTGGAGCTTCAAGGTGAAGAAGATGTGTTGAAACAAAAATTGCAAGAAGGGGAGGAAGTAAAGACAATTGAATCAGAAGAAATGGTTGAAGATTTAGGAGATGTTGAATGCAAAGAGGAATCTCAACTTGTAGAGCCCTCTTCCGTGGAGTTTGAAATTGATGGTGAGGAGGCTAGTGCACAACCTCCAAGGCATATTATGAATGAAGAATTGGAAGAAATGGGACAAACAACAAACCCCCCTATCTATGATGATTCCGCATCAACATATGATCCTTTTGAGCCTGATGAATCCTTCCCCATTGAACTTGGATTTGATGTTGAGGTAGATTTTACTCAACCTCCTATTTATGACTTGAGTGATAAGGAAGAGCTAGAAGAAGTTGGTGAAAAAGCATTTGAACTTGAGGAAGCTTGGCAAGAGGTAGAGCATGAAGCATCTTGTCAAGTAGTGGAAGCCCCCTAGAAAGGGATGGACGGGAGTGGAATATGCTTTATCAAGATCATTGGGAACTTCTCTACCTAAGGAACTTCATTTGAGTAGGTAAAACTTATTATTCTTAGCTTTATTATCCCACTTAAATTTGGTTTGCTTGAAACGGATGGCCAACTTAGGGTGCTTTGCGGAATGAAGCGTAAGAGAAGGATGTTTAGTGGTTGGCATTGTAAATTTAGGCTCATTATGGTTGAGGCTTCAAGGACTGGATGTAAAGGTTGGAGTAGTACTCAATTGAATGGGTCTAGGAAGAGAATTTGGTGCTCTAAGGAGAATTCAAAGTGCCTACCACTCAAGTGGAATCATGATGATCAATTAGAAGATGGGTGTGAAAACAAAGTGTGGGATCCCGGTGATGCCAGGGCATCTTGGCCAGTTTCACTGACCTTTTCTTTACTGTTTTTAGGTTAGTTTCATGCATTTCTTTAGGAAATAAGCTAGTTTTGGGTAAATATTCACTTATGCCTTGACTCAAGCATACATTGTGCGTTTCACATGATTTCATGAGGATTTTGCATAAGTTTAGTGACAAATATTATGTTGCATTACTCATGACTTGGACTAGAGCTTTGATGCACTTTGTTGCTTGATTTCAGGACCAAAAAGAAGCAAGAAAAGGGAGGTAACTTGCAAGATTAATGAGAAAAGTGATTGCCAAGCCATCAATGCCCACGTTAGAGAGTCACGTTAACCAAGTTAACGTGAACTCTAACGTGGAGAAGAGAAGTTGAGCCAACGTTAGTGACACTCAACATTGTCACTAACGTTGGCAATCACTCATAAGTGGCCACGTTAGAAGCCACGTTAACCTAGTTAACGTGGCCTCTAACGTTAAAGGGGGGAAGAGAAGCCAACGTTAGTGACACACAACATTGTCACTAACGTTGGCCTATGGTGCAAAGTACCACGTTAACTCCCACGTTAACTTGGTTAACGTGGAAGCTAACGATGAGAAATGAAGGATGAGCCAACGTTAGTGACACTCAACATTGTCACTAACGTTGGGATGGCTAAAAGATGGCCACGTTAGAAGCCACGTTAACCTAGTTAACGTGGACTCCAACGTGAGACCTAGGGGCACATTGGAACGTTAGTGACAATGTTGAAAGTCACTAACGTTCTCGAAGGATGGCAAAGGCCACGTTAGAAGCCACGTTAACCTAGTTAACGTGGGTTTTAACGTGAAGCAAGAAGGGGCACACTGGAACGTTAGTGACAATGTTGAGTGTCACTAACATTCTCGAAGGTTGACAAGGCAACGTTAAAAGCCACGTTAACCTAGTTAACGTGGGTTTTAACGTGAGGCAAAAGGGGTGCATTGGAACGTTAGTGACAATGTTAAGTGTCACTAACGTTCCCGAACTTGGACTTTTACTAAATGATTAACACTCCTTACACGCTGAGCTGAAGTCTCTGCCCACTCCGCACTTTCTCTCTATAAGTAAAGCCAAGCCCAAATAAAGAAAGGAACTGCTTCAAACTCAAGATCCAAAGGCCCAAGACTTGAAGAGTGAACTAGAAGCTGAGAAGAGTAGTATATATAGGAGTGGCTTTGAATTGTAAAAGGAGTTCTGGAGGCTGAAGAACCACTCTTTGTATTTTACTTTCTTTGCAATTTCTAGTGTTATGATGTATTCTCCATCTTTGTTTTCATTTTCAAGAGCTATGAACAACTAAACCCCTTTCATTGGGTTAGGGAGCTCTGTTGTAATTTGATGGATCAATACTAATTTTCATTGTTCTTCTTCTATCTTTCCTCTTGATTTTACTTGAAAGCTTTCAATCTTCATCCAATTGAGTAGTTATCTTGGAAGAGAAGCTATTCAAACTTGGATCTCTTTTGAACCTTGGAAAAGGAATGAAGAGATCAAGCTAGAAATGCTTTCTCATGCTGGACCAAATTGGGTTTGGATGGGTATGTGACTGTAACCCTCTCAATACTTGGTTTGGGAAATGCATGTGGTATAATCAGTGACCATACTTCATCTCTTCTCATGAGCAATTGACCAAGGAATTGGCTATTGATCAAGATTTGAGAGATTGAATTGCAAGGAATTGCAATTCAATCACTTAAGATTGCCAAGGAGATCAATGAGTGCATTGATTGAGGAAGAGATGAAAATGAACTTGATCCGGAGAATTGCAACATCTCCTAAGCCCAATGAACTCCCCATCTCTAATCTTACCCATTCTCTTTAATTTCTGCGATTTACTTTTATGAGCAAATCCCCCATTCCCATTTACAATTCTGCAATTTATTTTCAGTCATTTACTTCCAGTCCTTTAATTCTAGCATTTACTTTTCTGTTATTTACATTCCCACCATTTTATTTTCTGCAACTCTCAACCCAAATTCTGGATTCGCTCAACTAGAACATTCTTCTAATTAAAGTTGCTTGATCAATCAATCCCTGTGGGATTCGACCTCACTCTATTGTGAGTTTTTACTTGACGACAACTTCGGTACACTTGCCGAAGGGAGATTTGTTGAGAGACAAGTTTTCCGTGCATCAAGTTTATGGCGCCGTTGCCGGGGATTGATTGTGCATCAACAATGATTAGATTGGAAGATCACTAGATTGAGCATTTTATTTTGTGAATTTCATTTTCTGTTTGAGTGATTTACTTTTGTTTTAGTTAAACTTCTTCCCTTCTCCATATACTCTTTTGTTTTCTTTGTTAATTTTCAATTCTGTTTGCTAACCCACTAACTGTTTGATATATTGCATCGCCCACAACTAACAATAACTCTGACACAAATACTGTCTGCACCTATATTCTCTGCTTGTACTTGTTGGTTGTATGACAGGGAGAAGAAGCGGGGCTTCAACTTCCTTTGATTCTAAACCAGAGAGAACCTTGCTTAGACTAAGGAGGGAGGCAAAAGAAAAATGAGTAGTTGGTGCTGAAGAAGAGGAGGAATAGTTTGAGGAATACTTTGAACCAAACATGGAAGAAACATGGAAAATCATCATGAAGAAGAGACTCACAACCATGGCAGAGGAGGTGGAGCAAATCATGCTGGGGAGGATAGAAGAGTTTTGGGGTCTTACATTAATCCAAACCCAGGCAATTATGGAAGTAGCATCCAAAAGCCAACAATCCATGCCAACAACTTTGAACTTAAACCACAGCTCATCACCCTTGTTCAGAACAACTATTCGTTTGGAGGAGGTGTTCAAGAAGATCCCAACCAACATTTGACCACCTTCCTGAGAATATGTGACACAGTAAAATCTAATGGTGTTCATCCTGACGCCTATAGATTGCTCTTATTTCCCTTCTCACTCAGAGACAAGGCAGCCAAATGGCTGGAATCCTTCCCAAGGGAGAGCTTGACAACTTGGGAGGATGTGGTGAACAAATTCTTAGCAAGATTCTACCCTCCTCAACGAATCAATAGGCTGAGAGCTGAGGTTCAAACCTTCAGGCAACAGGATGATGAAACTCTGTATGAAGCATGGGAGAGGTTCAAAGACTTAATAAGGAGGTGTCCACCTGACATGTTCAACGAATGGGTCCAACTGCACATTTTCTATGAAGGGCTCTCTTATGAGTCAAAGAAGGTAGTAGACCATTCATCTGAAGGGTCTTTGAACAAGAAGAAGACCATTGAGGAAGCCATAGATGTTATTGAAACAGTAGTAGAAAATGACTACTTCTATGCTTCCGAAAGAGGGAACACAAGAGGAGTGATGGAGCTAAACAATGTAGATGCTCTGTTGGCCTAAAATAAGCTCATTACCCAGTAGCTGGCTGACCTCACCAAGAAGATGGAGAGGAACCAAGTAGCAGCAATCTCCACTTCATCAACAACACAAGAAGGAGTGAATGAAGAAGCAGAAGGGAGTCAGGAGCAAGCCAACTACATTGGGAATTCACCAAGGAAAAACTATGATACATACTCCAAGACTTACAACCCTGGATGGAGAAACCACCCAAACTTTGGGTGGGAAAGTGAGCAAGATCAAAACCAAGACCAGAGACGTTACAACTCCAACAACAATGCAGCTCACCAACAATTCACCCAGAGGACATCTCAACACCCCCACAACAACAACTCTCCACATACTTATCAAAACCAAAATAGCACATCTTCTCCGAACCACTCATCAATTGATGACAGGCTCTCTAAGATTGAAGCCTTACTTGAAGGAATATGCCAAGAGATTCAAGAAAATAAGGTGTTCAAAGAGGAGGTGCGAGCCAATATTAAGAACCAGGGAGAAACCATTAGGAAGATGGAATTCCAGGTGGGATATTTAGCTGAGAAGATTCCCAAACCTACTGATAGCTTCCTAGTGACACTGAGAAAAACCCCAAGGGAGAAGCAAAGAAAGTAAGATGGGAAGATTGCAAAATGGTCGCTACAAGTGATCAAGAGATTGAAGACAAGCAAGGCAAAATGTGCAAACAACCTGAAGACAACTCAACAAGGGAGGAGGATAGAGATCACAAAGAACCAAAAATTTCACAACAAGAGCTGCTGAAGCTCTATGCACCATTCCCTCAACTGCTCAATGGTGCTGTGGGAAAGAGGATATACTCAAGGTTCCTAGACTTGTTTGTATCTCTGCACGTGAACATACCATTCATCAAGGCAATTCAACAAATGCCTGCATTCATCAAGTATATGAAGGAACTTCTTTCCAGGAAAAGCTCACTCAAAGGAGGGCAGACTATAGTGATGAACAAGGAATGTAGTGCCCTGATTCAACCTGAGTTGCCTACAAAAAGAAGAGACCCAGGAAGTTTTCATATCCCTTGTTCCATAGGTGAAAATATGTTCGACAGAGCACTATGCGATTTAGGGGCTAGCATTAACTTACTGCCCTTATCCCTGGTGAAGAGGCTGCAGATCAATGAGATAATGCCCACAGATGTCATTATCAGACTGGCTGACAAAACTCAAAAGCAAGCAATAGGAGTGGTGGAAAATGTGTTGCTAAAGGTTGGGAAGTACTTTCTCCCAACAGACTTTGTCATTCTGGACATGGAAGAAAGTCACACTCACCCAATCATATTGGGAAGACCATTTCTAGCTATGGCCAGAGCACTTATCGATGTAGAGAAAGGGGAGCTAATATTGAGGATCCATGATGAACAACTCAGCTTCAATGTTTTCAAACTCTCACAAGAAACAGATCAAGAGGACAAAGAACTAAGTACAAATGATAATGAGACACTGAAGGAGGAAACAAGCACTGAAGCACAGCCAGTTCGTTCTGAGACCCCCTTAACTGACAAATAAGGAAAACAGCAATTGCCACAGCTCAAGGAAAAGTTGGAGGAACCCAAACCTCTAGAGGCAGGTGAAGACAGCATCACAACTCCTTGGAGAAAAGAGGTCACCAAGGGGAAGGAAACCTCGAAAGAAACAAAGAAGAAGGTACCAAGGAGATGGAGGAACAAGAAGATCCCTACGGAAGACTTCTCTCCAGGGGATAGAGTTGTCTCAGCTTACTTCCCAGATATTCCCCCTAATCTCCCTACTGTACCATCTCAATTACCCAAGGTCTTCACTATCAACAGAGTTCTTTCCCTGGAACATATGGAGATCATTGATCCAACCAATGGATACAAATCCACAGCAAGAGGGGAGGACTTTAAGCACTACCAACCACCATGATGAAGGAAAAATGTCAAGCTAGTGACGCTAAAGAAGCGCTTAATGGGAGGCAACCCATGTTTTATATGCTTTCAAATGATAATGAATAAGTCAATCTTTATGAGCTTCAATCCAAACTTAACAAACAATTGGTGAAAATCTTCTTATGCAGAATATAGTGAGGAACAAGTTTGGTGTTCAAAGCAAACCAAGTTGCATGCTAGTCTTGGGAGCATTGAACACAAAACTTTCATCATAGTGCTTTAAACTAAGTTTGGTGTCACCCCATGGTGCCACCAAAATGCATATAAAGACCCACCAATAGTTAGTTAGTTAGTTGGAATTCATAAACAAACAACCTAATCCTTTCTTTCATTCTATTCTAGCTGTGGAGTTTTAAATTTTTTTTATTATATTAATTCCTTTATTTCAGATCTTTATAGGAAAGGAAAAGAAGCACAAAAAAGGGATTGATTGGACAATTAAATGGGGGAGATTTCGCCACTTAAAGAAGAGGGGTTACACACTTGTTCTAAAGAGGGAATACGTTGGAAAATGTTGCCATGCAACATTGAAAAAAGGGACCCTTAGAAGACCGAGCAATCCCATCATAAAGTGATGATCCTTGTCTTCTAGCCATGCATAACCCCAACCGTCCATCAAGTGACCACTTCATCAATCTACACCCTCCATTCTCTCACAACTTCTCTATATAAATAACCCTTGCCCATACCACCCTTCATTGTCATCACACACCTTCACCACTCTTCATTTCGGTACAATACACCCCCTATCCAATTACAAACATTCTTCCCCTCACTCTCCTCATTGTCATAAAACCCTAAACAACCAAAAGTCTCCACAACCTTACCACCTTCACATATTAAATCATCATTCATGGCATCTTCAAGTTCTAAGAGAAGGGAAGGGAAGGAACCCATGGAAGAACACCCATATGATGAGAAGAGATTTAGAAGCTTGCATCATGCATTACAATACGGGTGGATGGTTGATAAAGAAATCATTTATGAGCTGGGATTTCAAATTAAGAAGACTGAATGCCCCGAAATCACAGAGAAGGTAGAAAGGAGAAGATGGGAGCTTCTCACTGACTCGGTCACTAAGGTAAATGCAAATCTCATAAGAGAATTTTATGCAAATGCAGTCAGGTATGATAAAAAAGATGAGTCATATACAAGCTTTGTGAGAGGAACAATGGTGGATTTTGGTCCCATGAGTGTAATGAGGGCATTGAAGCTACGGTCTATACCATTTGAAGAAGAAAGTTACCACTCAAGATTGGACAACAACCCCAATTATGACCAGCTTTTACTAGACCTTTGTGTACCAAGAGCTGACTGGGAAAGGGGTGCAGGAAATAAACCAAAGTTCATTAAGAGAACAAATCTCACTCCTGAAGCTAAGGGGTGGTTCGAGCTAGTGAGGAGGTCTATTCTCCCAGCTGCAAACAACTCGGAGGTGAATCTCGAGAGAGCAACAATGTTGCATTGTATACTCAAGGGAGGAGAAATCAAAGTTCATGAGATCATAGCTCAAGGAATTAAAAAGATGGCAGAGAAAAGCGACTCAAGAGGAACATTAGGTTACCCCAGCACCATTTACCGAATATGCAAGAAAGCTAGAGTGGTTTTTGAAGATGAGGGCCCCGTTTGGATAAAAGAAGGCATTCCAATAACGGTCTGAAGGATGAATGCTGCAGCACTCCCCCTGCCTCAACGGAAGCAAAGAAAGAGGACAGCTCCTCAAGTAGTTGAAGGACAAGTCTTAGAGGGACAAGCACCACAGACCTTGGACATGCACCAATTACAGGAAGCCATTGATGGCTTATCTAGACAATATTTGGAAAGCCAAGGAGCACAGAAAGAGCTTCAACTACAAATGATGGAACAGCAACTAAGCCAAGGACAACAATGGAGAAAAGCATTCAACAGGATGGAACAAAGGCAAAACGAGCAACAAGAATCCACCCAGAGGCTAATCAACATCCAAGCACATCAAGGGGCACACATACATGAGATGCATCGAAGACAAATAGAACAGGCAGAACTATTGGACGAGCAAAGGGCATTCGCAGAAGGAGTTTACATGAGTCAAACAGGACATCAGATAAATACTCAAGCCAGGCTCGGCTACCTAGTGGGACAGCTGCCAATATTGCATCCAGGAATAGCCAAGTATGATGAAATGAAGGATGAATTAGCACGAAAGGAAATACAAAGGGTGGAAGAGAGTCATGAGTCAGTGAGGAAGGCACTTGAGGATTGGAAGCAAGCAAGATTGGCACGGATGCGAGGAAATGCAAGAGGAAACAAGGAGGACAAGCAAGGAAAAGAGCGTGGACACCCACAACAGTAAAAGGTGGTGGAGTTCCTTCTTTGTTCCATCTTTCTCTATATTTTAAATAAGGAAGATCTTGTATGAAATAGAACTTGCTTCCATGTTATGTTAAACCTTTTTAAATTCTGTCTTTTAAGTTCTGAATAGGTCTATGTGCACTAGTCTTTATGTTACTGCACCATCACTTAACTTACTTGTAAGCTTGTCCCTTTAAATCAAATAAGAAGAGAATGATTGTTTTCAAAAGACCAGGGTAGAGTTCATATTGTTGAAGTGCATTCATGAATCTTTGGGGTAGTCATAAGTTAGCTAAGTTGGTTCAACCACAAGGCTAGGAGGACAACTATCTGACCTGAATACTTTGCTTTGGATACACTCATGAGACTAAGTTAATAACAAGATCCTAAGAAAAGAAAAAGGAAAGAACAATGGAAGTGAAAAACAAAAGAAAAAGAGTAAGCAATAAGGCTAGGCATCAATGGTTTTAATCTTGAGGCAAGTGTCTGTGGTGCTCCTGTGTGAGGGATCTACTTGGATGAATAAGCTCTTAGGGGTGCCTTATCACTTGGTAACTTGGGTTAACTAATTCGGGATTATCAGCTGAAAATCCACTATCAAGAGTAACCCTCACTACAGAGCATTTAGTAACCCAAAGAGGTGCTGGACACCAAGGTCTCAAGAAAAGAAAATAAATAAACTATATGCCTGTGGTGTGTATGTATGGGGGAGAGACTTGAGGGAGTAAGTCCTTAGGGGTGCTTCAACACCTAGCACCTTGAACCAACTGGTTTGGGAGTGTTGGCTGAAAGCTTATCTTAAAGAGTTGCCCCCTTACAGAGCACTTAGCCTAAATAACACAAATAACCCTTGAAATAACAATAAAAGGATCAATGAATAAGAGTCTCATGAGATATAAACAAAGTAAGTGTTTAGGGACAGGATAAAAGTCTGAAAGCCTGTAATGGAATGAACCTAAGTTGCTATGCATGAAACCACCATAAAATTAGTAATATGACTTCCACAAGAATGACTCATTCCTCTGGATATTCCATTCATCATTTTCTTGTTCCAGTACTTGCTTAGGGACAAGCAAGCTTTAAGTTTGGTGTTGTGATGCCAGGGCATCTTGGCCAGTTTCACTGACCTTTTCTTTACTGTTTTTAGGTTAGTTTCATGCATTTCTTTAGGAAATAAGCTAGTTTTGGATAAATATTCACTTATGCCTTGACTCAAGCATACATTGTGCGTTTCACATGATTTCATGAGGATTTTGCATAAGTTTAGTGACAAATATTATGTTGCATTACTCATGACTTGGACTAGAGCTTTGATGCACTTTGTTGCTTGATTTCAGGACCAAAAAAAAGCAAGAAAAGGGAGGTAACTTGCAAGATTAATGAGAAAAGTGATTGCCAAGCCATCAATGCCCACGTTAGAGAGTCACGTTAACCAAGTTAACGTGAACTCTAACGTGGAGAAGAGAAGTTGAGCCAACGTTAGTGACACTCAACATTGTCACTAACGTTGGCAATCACTCATAAGTGGCCACGTTAGAAGCCACGTTAACCTAGTTAACGTGGCCTCTAACGTTAAAGGGGGGAAGAGAAGCCAACGTTAGTGACACTCAACATTGTCACTAACGTTGGCCTATGGTGCAAAGTACCATGTTAACTCCCACGTTAACTTGGTTAACGTGGGAACTAACGTGGAGGATGAAGATTTGTCGACAACGTTAGTGACACTCAACATTGTCACTAACGTTGAAGCAACCACACAACCCCCAAGAGTCACGTTAACTTCCACGTTAACTTGGTTAACGTGGGAGCTAACGATGAGAAATGAAGGATGAGCCAACGTTAGTGACACTCAACATTGTCACTAACGTTGGGATGGCTAAAAGATGGCCACGTTAGAAGCCACGTTAACCTAGTTAACGTGGACTCCAACGTGAGACCTAGGGGCACATTGGAACGTTAGTGACAATGTTGAAAGTCACTAACGTTCTTGAAGGATGGCAAAGGCCACGTTAGAAGTCACGTTAACCTAGTTAACGTGGGTTTTAACGTGAAGCAAGAAGGGGCACACTGGAACGTTAGTGACAATGTTGAGTGTCACTAACGTTCTCGAAGGTTGACAAGGCAACGTTAAAAGCCACGTTAACCTAGTTAACGTGGGTTTTAACGTGAGGCAAAAGGGGTGCATTGGAACGTTAGTGACAATGTTAAGTGTCACTAACGTTCCCGAACTTGGACTTTTACTAAATGATTAACACTCCTTACACGCTGAGCTGAAGTCTCTGCCCACTCCGCACTTTCTCTCTGCAAGTAAGCCAAGCCCAAATAAAGAAAGGAACTGCTTCAAACTCAAGATCCAAAGGCCCAAGACTTGAAGAGTGAACTAGAAGCTGAGAAGAGTAGTATATATAGGAGTGGCTTTGAATTGTAAAAGGAGTTCTGGAGGCTGAAGAACCACTCTTTGTATTTTACTTTCTTTGCAATTTCTAGTGTTATGATGTATTCTCCATCTTTGTTTTCATTTTCAAGAGCTATGAACAACTAAACCCCTTTCATTGGGTTAGGGAGCTCTGTTGTAATTTGATGGATCAATACTAATTTTCATTGTTCTTCTTCTATCTTTCCTCTTGATTTTACTTGAAAGCTTTCAATCTTCATCCAATTGAGTAGTTATCTTGGAAGAGAAGCTATTCAAACTTGGATCTCTTTTGAACCTTGGAAAAGGAATGAAGAGATCAAGCTAGAAATGCTTTCTCATGCTGGACCAAATTGGGTTTGGATGGGTATGTGACTGTAACCCTCTCAATACTTGGTTTGGGAAATGCATGTGGTATAATCAGTGACCATACTTCATCTCTTCTCATGAGCAATTGACCAAGGAATTGGCTATTGATCAAGATTTGAGAGATTGAATTGCAAGGAATTGCAATTCAATCACTTAAGATTGCCAAGGAGATCAATGAGTGCATTGATTGAGGAAGAGATGAAAATGAACTTGATCCGGAGAATTGCAACATCTCCTAAGCCCAATGAACTCCCCATCTCTAATCTTACCCATTCTCTTTAATTTCTGCGATTTACTTTTATGAGCAAATCCCCCATTCCCATTTACAATTCTGCAATTTATTTTCAGTCATTTACTTCCAGTCCTTTAATTCTAGCATTTACTTTTCTGTTATTTACATTCCCACCATTTTATTTTCTGCAACTCTCAACCCAAATTCTGGATTCGCTCAACTAGAACATTCTTCTAATTAAAGTTGCTTGATCAATCAATCCCTGTGGGATTCGACCTCACTCTATTGTGAGTTTTTACTTGACGACAACTTCGGTACACTTGCCGAAGGGAGATTTGTTGAGAGACAAGTTTTCCGTGCATCACCCGGATCACACAAAGAGGACCAATTTTGGAAGCTCATGGTTTGCGAAGAACTCCATCAAAGCTTGATGCAAATGACATGGAATGATGGAGCTTATTGGAGATTCAAGCATTAGTGGAAGTTCAAAGATGAATTCAAGCACAAGTCCCCTTGATTAGAGCTCCCCATAAGTCCAACTTAAGGATAATAAATAAAGTGCTAGGTGAGAGACATCCCACCATGGTAACGTCTTTTCATTTTTCTCTTTTGTAAATATTGGTAACATTAGTTTAATTTCATATTTTGTTTGGTTAGTTAAGTTTATTTGGTAGTCTAGTATGTTAAATAAGGTTTGATGGTGTTTTGGTAGCGGTTTGGATGTTTGGAATGCTTGGTTTGGTGCAAGAAATTGGAAAATTTTGAAAAACAAAGCACCCAGCCACGCGTACGCGTCACCCACGCGTACGCGTCACCCACGCGTACGCGTCACCCACGCGTACGCGTCACCCACGCGTATGCGTGACCCCAAGAATTCTAACCTCTCACGTGCACGTGTCACCCACGCGTATGCGTGGCCCCCAAAATTTCCAGGTGCAGTACTAAAACCAGAGAGTTGTGTGCGTAGGGTGCGGGAATTGTGCGGCTAGCACAAATTCCTCCCACGCGTACGCGTGACCCACGCGTATGCATCACCCTCTATTTTCTGCACTCCACGCCTACGCGTGGTCGACGCGCACACGTTGCACTGCATTTCTGCCACTCACGTGTACGCGTTACCTGATGCGTATGCGTGACCCCCTGCCCTGTTTCTCTCACTTCTTTTCTTCTCTTCTCTCCATTTCTTTTCTTCTTTTCCCTTCTCCTCTTCTCTTTCCCTCCTTCAACCATCATTCAACACTATCAATCACCATCCACCATCACCTTATTTCGTTAGTTAATTAAGTTAGTTAGTTAGTTAGTTTGATTTTCTATTTTAGTGGATAAGTGTTGGATTTTTTATTTGATTTGCTGTTTCTTGATGCTGAAAATTTTAATGGTTGGATTTCTTTATTGTGATTATAAATTGTTGCTTGGTTTTGAGTTCTTCATGCTTAATATTTTTTTTTGAAAACCAAGTGTATGACATTGCCTTCAACGCATTCTAAATATTTTGAATTACATGTTTTGGCCACCATGTGATTTGATTTTATTATCTATGATGAGGCAATTTGTATATTATCAATGCATTTTTTGTTAAGTGATGCTTTTTTATGATTAATCTTTATTTACGTCACCTATTTCATGCATTGAGATTTTGGAATTGTGGGATTGGATCGAAAGCTTACCTAGTGACATATTTTTTAGCTTTGTAAAGCTTTGTGGACCATGCTTGCTATGTGATTGATTTTAGTTTCTATCTTCTTTTTCCTAAGTTCCATAACACCCATGTCCTCCACTTTTATGTCAATTAGGTATTGCAAATAAAAGTTCAAGTGTGTCATTGATTGATGTGTAAGTTTCATATTCCATTCTGTTCATTAAGTTTCCTTGCACATCAATCTATGTCCATTCATTATCCATTTCACACTTGCTTGATTCTTCCTTGAGTGCTTTCGTGCCTCTTTATTACTTGTTTGTTGGTTTTCACTTTTTAGTTTTCTTCAAAGTATTTCAAGCACACTAGAATGAGTGAAGTGTATGCCTCTTTTGTGTAGTTGTGATATAGTTTTTTATACTAGTGTGTGTGTTCTAGACCGCGCACAACTTAGAACTCACACACTTGTTTTATTCATGTCACACTAATTCACTCACTTCATTCTAGTGATTTATCTCATTCCAACAATTTATGCTTCCTTACTTGTGCATTTACTTGTCTTATTATATCCTGTTTCTTATTGCTCAGGATGGTTTGTCATAAGCAAAAACGGAAGCAGGAGAAAGAACACGCAGCAACCGGTCGATTCACCAGCTGAAGGTGGCAACCCGTGTATTCGCCGTACCCCCTTGCTCATCTTTGCATGCACCGAGGACGGTGCAAACTTTTAAGTGTGGGGAGGTCGTCCGACCAATCGGCCATTTTTGGGTGACAAATTTCTAATCCCAACACTTTCGCATTTCATTTTTTCTGTTATTTTTAGGTCTTTTATAATTTTTAGTTGCATCTCCTTAGTTTGCATATATATATATATATATATATATATATATATATATATATATATATATATATATATATATATATATATATATATAATAAGCTTAGTCAAAATAATAAAATTTTCCAAGGATTTTATCTATAGGGCACCCCAATTGATTTGAAAAAAAAATCATTGAACTTGCTTGAATTACATATATTGTGGAACATGTTTTTGAGCTACGAACACATAAGCATGTGAGTTTTGAGCTTAATTGTGTGGTTACATCATATTAACGACTATTTTCATTCTTGTGTATTATTCTCTTTCTATGATTGCAATCTTTGATTTGTTTGATTCTTTATGTCCATTATTTTGTATATGAATGCATTTATATGATTGAGGTCATCGTTTTATTTAGCTCACTTACCCAAATAGCCTACCTTTTATCTACCATTGTTAGCCAACTTTGAGCCGTTAATTCCTTTTTGTTCTTAATTTTAGCACATTACAAGCCTTAAAGCGAAAAATAATAAATGTCCTTGTTTGGATCATTGATTAGCTTAGGCTAGTGAGAGTGTTTATCATTCAATTATGGGAAATTTGGGAACATTGGTTGAGAAAAAAGTGTGTTTTTATATTTTTGTTGAGATCTTGGAAATTGGGTACATACTCATGCATTAAATGTTAAACCATACGCATTGATACCTTTATATATAATTCATCAAAAGAAAAAAAAAAGAAAAAGAAAAAAATGAAAAATGAAAAATGAAAAATGTAGAAAAAAAGAAAAAAAAGAAGAAAAAGAAAGCAACAAAAAGGGGACAAAATGCTCCAAAGTAAAGTAATAATATCAATGCATATGGGATGTGAATTGAAAAGAATGCATGAATGTGTAAAAAATTGAAGAATTATGGGTAGTTAGGTATTGTATTAGAATTGTATGTGTTGTTATATGTGTTAGGTGAGAGCTTAAGTTAGTCAAAGATTCAAATTTCAAGCTTACTTGACCAAATACAATCCTACCTTGACTCTAGCCCCATTACAATCTATGAGAAAATTCTCATGATATTTGTATGCATACATTGAATAATTTTTTATTGTTAGATGAAAAACAAATCTTGGAAAGCATGATTAGAAGAGAATTGAGTGAATCAACCCTATACACTTGAGCGACTAGAGCGGATACACATACGATGAGGGTTCGATTGCTTAATTACATGTTTTCACCCATGATGATCTCCTTTCTTGCAAGTTGTTAAAATCTTTTCAATGACTCAATTCAATTGTACGTTTGATTTGATTGATTTGATTGCTTTAGCCCTTGTGTTCATATATGTATTCTTGGGAATCGGCTTATTTTGACCAAGTAATTGCATATAGATAGTTTACTTGCAATGAATAAATGTTAATACCCTTTGTCTCTTTCTTGGTTTAGCATGAGGACATGCTTAGTTTAAGTGTGGGGAGGTTTGATAAATCCAAATTTTGTGGTTTTTCTTGTGTTAAATTTAGGGGATTTTATCAACTTATCTCACATTTATTCAATGAAATAGCATAGTTTCATGAATTTCTCCTAATTGTGCTTAATGGTTAAAAACATGCTTTTTTGGGCCTTTAATTAGCTAAATTTAATTCACTTTGATTCCATTCGATGCCTTGATGTGTTTATTGAGTGATTTCAGGCTTATAAGGCAAGGATTGGATGGAACAAGTGAAGAGAAAAGCATGCAAAGTGGAGAATTCATGAAGAAATGAGCATTTGGAGAATTCAAGGCCACACGCACGCATCATCCACGCGTACGTGTGAGGAGGAAATCTGCTAGCGACGCGCACGCATCATCCACACGTACGCGTAAGAAGGGAATTTGACAAGCGACGCACGCGCGTTAGAAGGGAATTTGACAAGCGACGCACGCGCGTTAGCCACGCGCACGCGTGACGTTGGTCACGTGACCTCATTAAAGTGAATACACTGGGGGCGATTTCTGAGCCATCCAAGCTCAAATCCAACTCATTTCTAAGGCTATTTGATGCATAATTCAAGAGGAAACAAAGGGGGAGCAATTAGGTAGTGTAGGAATCATGCTTTAGGTAGTTTCTAGAGAGAGAAGCTCCCTCTTCTCTCTAGAATTAGGGTAGAATTAGGTTAATTCCTCTTGGATCTAGGCTTTAATTCTTGTTTTTATCTTGTTTTTCTTGCAATTTCTTGTTCCTACATCTTTATTCTCTTAGTTAACATTGTTACTTTCCCTTTTATGCCTCTTTTTATGTTGATGAACTCTTGTTGGATTTGAATTTCTTTTTAATGCAATTTAATGTTTCTTTGTTTATTGTTATTTATTTGAGTTGTTATTGTTAATTTCTTGCATTGGGTAGTTTTAGATTTTATATTTCTTGCAATTTACCATATTTTCCTTTTATGCCTTTCAAGTATTTGACAAAATCCAAAATGCTTGGTTGGATGTTAGAGTAGAATTTTGAACATTCTTGGCTTGGAAATAGAAATTAGGCAATCTTGAGTCATTAATACCCAACTTATGTTGGTGATCTAGAGTTGTTAGTTAATATTGTTTTCATTGACTTTAATCTCTTGCTAATTCAATTATTAAGTTGATTAGGACTATGGATTGAAATTAACTAGTCCTATTTGACTTTCTCTCAATGTGAAGATAACATTGTACCTTCTTCCGATGTTGGAGATGACAAAATAGGATTAGCTCTTGTTAATTATTGTATTATGATTAATGACTAGGATAGAAAGCCTAGATTCTCAATCCTTGCCATGAATGTCTCTTTTTATTAGTTGTTATCTTTAATTGTTTGCTCTATTTTCCTGTCATTTATTTTCTTGCCCTTTTATCAACCCAACCCGTGAAACTCATAACCAATAATTGAGCACTCGATTGTAATTCCTAGGGAGAACGACCCGGGACTAATACTCTCGGTTATTTTTATTGGGTTGGATTTGTGACAACCAAAATTAAACTTTGATTGAGTGTTATTTGTCGGTTTGGAACTATACTTGCAACGAAGTTATTTCCTCTTACCGAGAAGAAATTTCTAAGCCAACGGTAACGCTCTTTCAAGCTGCCCGTCAGGCTAATGACGGTAAAGAAGCACTTGTTGGGAGGCAACCCAACCATTAGTATCCTTTCGCTTTCTTTTCTGTTATTTTTGTTTTATTTTAGTTTGATTTCATATCATTTTATTTTTCATTGATTTTCATAGTTTTCCTAGCTTTTCTGATGTTTGTGATCATGTATAGCACTTAGAACAGGAACAGGAACACTTAGGCGAGAAAATAGAACACCCTAGAGGAGTACTGCTGGGGTGCTAAACGCCAGCTCTGGCGTTTAGCACCAGGAGAGGAGCAGCGATTTTGGGCGTTTGATGCCACTTTGGGCATTTTACTTTATTTTGACACCCCCCTTGGGGTGCTAAATGCCAGGGAGGGCGTTTAGCGCCAGGGGTGCTTAAAAAAAAGCATACCCCCTTCTGGTGTTTAACGCCCAAGGGGGAATTTCGAAGATGGATGCATGGTTTTGGCCAATGGTTTACTTCACTTCCCAACCACTTTTACCCATTCAAACTTTACCCGTTCTCTCAACTCTTTCATCTACTTTTTCATCCACATTTATCCATCCCATCAACCGTCACTTCTCTTGATTCTCTCAACCTACCTCCCACTCCTCCTAATCAACTCTCATCAATCCCATCCATCTCTCCTCCCAACAATCCAAATTCAAATTCAACTTCCCCCCTCCCACCATTCCCAATAACCGAACCCAACCCTTCCCCCAACTATAAATACCCCTCTCTCCATCCAGTTTCACCATACCTCACACTACTCTCTCCTTCTTACTTCCCTTTCACCATATACACTTCCTTCTTCCCCTTTTTTCTTCCTTTTTCCTACCAAGGCCGAAGCCCTTCTCCATTCTCCACTATCTTTTTCTTATTTTTTAGCTTTATTTTGCTCGGAAATGAGCAAAGCTTCTAAGTTTGGCGTTGGATGCTCTGCTTTTTCTATCATTTTTATCTCCATGACACCCAAGAAAGGAGAATCCTCATCAAGAAAGAGGAAGGAAAAGGCGCCTACCCCCGATCGATGGGATTTCACTCGGTTCTCCTCTCCGACACATGAGGAGCATTTTTATAAAGTCGTGAATAAGAAGAAGGTGATTCCTAAGGTTCGATTCGATCTGAAGCCGGAGGAGTACCCGGAGATCCTATACCAGATTCTGAGACGGGGTTGGAAAGTTCTGGCCAACCCCGTGACTGAGGTTGAAGCATTGATGGTGCGAGAGTTCTACGCCAATGCTTGGGTGACATACAAGCATGTCAGAGGCGTGAACCCAGAGTCGAAGAATTGGCGCACCATGGTTAAAGGGGGCATCATGGATTTCAGGTCAGAGAGTGTGAGGGTGGCACTACAGTTACCACCATTCAAAGAGGACCATCACTTATACACTCGGAGGGTCAATACTAACTAGCGGTTGGATAAGGTCCTTGAGGACATTTGCCTCCCCGAAACTCAGTGAATGAGGGATTCTAAAGGCAAGTCGTACCAATTGGGTAGGCATGACCTTAAGCCAGTTGCTAGAGGATGGTTGGAGTTCATCCAATATTCTATCATCCCTATGAGTAACCGTTCTGAGGTTACAGTAGAGCGAGCAGTGATGATTCACTGTATTATGCTCGGCAATGAGGTGGCGGTGCACGAGGCGATATGATAAACCACTATTTTATGGTTTATTTTGTGCTTAGTTTGAGTGATTTATTCAATCCTTCACCCACTTATTCATATTAATTGCATGGTTTTACTTTCCCTTCCTTATTATGTGATGTATGTGAAAAACATGTTTCCTATGCTTTAAAATTAATTATTTTTAATTAATTACCTTTATTTCCATTCGATGCCGTGATTAGTGTGTTGAGTAGTTTCAGATCTTCTAAGGCAGGAATGACTTAAAGGATGGAAAAGGAAACATACAAAAATGGAAGGAAAGTGAAAAACGGAGTTTTGGAGAAACTGGCATCCACGCGATCGCATGGATGACACGATCGCGTGCCAAGAGCGAAGAAGCAGCGACGCGGCCGCATGACTTGAGCAAATCGCATACGACGTGGACGCGTGACCGACGCGACCGCGTGACAAGAAAAACTCCAGATGACGCGACCGCGTGACCCACGCGGACGCGTGACAGAGGCCATGCACCAGAAATTACAGAATATGCCCCCGGCGATTTTTGAAGCCTTTTGGCCCAGATCCAAGTACAGAAAACACAGATTGGAGGTTATAAAGTGGAGGAATGCATACATTCAAGGTAGCTAGCCAATTTTTACTTTCCATGATTTAGATTTAGTTTGGAGAGAGTTTCTCTCCTCTCTCTTTAGGATTAAGATTTAGCTTTAGGATTTTTATTCGCTTTCAGGATTATCTCTTTTGGTCAGGTTCAATATTCCTTTTATTTACTTTTGCAAGTTACTTTATGAATCCTTTCATGTTACAGATCACTCTTTTATTAATGTTATTTGAGGTATTTCAGTTTAATATTGATTTCTTTTATTTATGCTATTGTTGCTTTTACTCTGAAGACATTTTTATTCCAGTAGATTTACTTCCCCTTTTGGTTTTGGTTAAGAAATCAGTAACTCAGGAGTTGTCAAACTCAAACACGATTGATAATTGTTATCTTGTTAATTGAATTGAACTTCAATAATCCCAATCTTTTCTTAGGAAATAAATAGGATCCGAAGATCAAACCAATTAATCCCTTGACCTTCCTTTATATTAGTAAAGCCTAACAAAGTGGAATTAAGATTCAATTATTATCATCATTGATAAGGATAGCCAGGATAGGACCTCTAATTTCTCATACCTTACCAAAAGTTTGCTTTACAGTTATTTATCTATTTTTAATTGCCATTTAATTTACTCGTCATTAAATTACTTGTTCCTCATTCTTAAAACCCCAATTCTACAATCTTCATAACCAATAATAAGAACATACTTCCCTGCAGTTCCTTGAGAAGACGACTCGAGATTTAAATACTCTGTTATCAATTTTAAAAGGGGTTTGTTACTTGTGACAACCAAAATGTTTGTATGAAAGGACTTTTGAAGGTTTAGAAACTATACTTGCAACGAGGATTTATCCGTAAATTTCTAGACCACGCAAAAGTTCTTTCTTCACGATACCTCAGGAGTTTTACAGAATAGCTGACAAGCCCTCCACCACTGCAAGACTGGCTTTCCTTTATCTCATCTACCGCCTATGTGCAGCAGCTGGAGCTCACATTAAGGGAGATATCCCTATCAAAGTTGAGAGACCGATCACAAAGAAGGGTATGGAGCATATTAGAGAGTTCGGGCATGGACCGAAGCATGAGCTAGTTCCACCGCCTCCACAGGATCTTCTGGAGATGCCTCAGGGAGTTTACTTTCCTCCCCGTGACTACTGGGATCATTTGACCACATCTATAGGGGAGTTGACATCATCTGTAGATTAGTTGAGGATAGAGCATCACGAATACGCTGCACTCCTCCATCAGATGATGAGGAGCAGAGGAGGCAGGGGCGTGACATAGAGGAGCTTAAGTGCTCAAGAGGATTCCCCGGAGGGAGCAGCAGCCACCATCACTGAGTGGTTGAGTTTCATTCTCCCTTCTTTTATCTTATGTTTGTTTTTCAATGTTTCATTCTATTTTCTGTTTTCTTTTCTAAGTTGCATGATCACTGTTAGGATTTTCTTGCTTTTTATTTTAGTTGTTTATTTTAGTATTTTGTGTTTATTTTAAAAGGATGTCTCATGTATTGCTCACTGAACTTAAAAAGAATTATCAAAAGAAAAAGTAGTAAAATACATGAGATTTTGAGTTATATATTGCGTGTTCTAGTTACATTGATGTGGTGGCACTATCTCTATTCTGAATGTATGAATCAATTGTACATATTTGATATTAGAGTTGAGAATATTGGTTCTTGAGGAACAGGAACTTATAGTAGTATTATTGATTCTCTCAAATAAGAAAGAGATTGATTCTTGAAGTAAAATAAACAGCAAAAAGAATTGAAAAGAAAAGAAAAATCAAAAGAAAAGAGGTCCAAGGCTTTGAGCATCAATGGTTAGGAGGGTCAAAACTGATCTAAAGCTCAAAAGAGTGGAGTTTCCTAACCATATGCCTGTAGTGTGATAGTGTCAAATAACTCTTGAGACTAAACACTTAAAAGTCATGACTAATTGCTGTTACAAAGTATGCCTAAGGTTCTGAGCACCACTGTCTGGGAGAAATAAAAAAAAAGAAAAATTAGAACTCAAGGAGTTCCCTAGTTAAGTGCTTGTGGTGTTCTTGTCTTAAGTTAAGCTTGAAGAACTAAACACTTAGGGTTACGGCTAGGCTTAAGGTGCAAGGCACCAAGGAAAAACAAAAGATATGTTCAAGAATCAATTAGAGCCTAAAGAAGAGAATCTATAATATCATCCGAGTTCTAGTTCTGAAGGATACTGATATTTCTGAGCTTCAAAGGATAGTGAGATGCCGAAGCTATTGAGAATTGGAGTGTCATAAGCCCTATTCAGTAACTAGACCTGAGCTCAAATTCCAACTCAAAGTCTTAAGCATTTTCTCTTCTTGGTCCTATATTGTTTTGGTTGCTTGAGGACAAGCAACAGTTTAAGTTTGGTGTTGTGATGCGTGAGCATCTTATACTCTTTTTTCTAGCATTTTTCAGTTGTTTTTAGTTAGATTTTATTTAGTTTTACTTAATTTTAGTGCAAAAATCTCCTTTAGATGCTACTTTGAGTTGTTTTGGTGTTTTTGTGATTTTAGGTGAATTTCGGAGCAATTTGGCAGAGTTTGGAGCAAAAAGGAAGAAAGCATTCAGCACCCTCCCTGGGTGCTAAACGCCCACCTAGCGTTTAGCACCAGCAGGGGACTCAGGCGTGTGCAATTCTACTCCCCATGGGGTGTTACACGCCCATCTCTGGCGTTAAACGCTAGGAGCAGGCCGAAATCACCCTCTTTTTGGGCTTCCAAGTGGATTTAGCACCTGTTAGTTATATTTTATTTTATTTTATTATAATTTTTAATTACAAACAATATCTTTTAGGTTTAGAAATTATTATTTTATTTTCTTTATGTTTTAAATTAGGTTAGTCTTTAAAGGAAAAGATCACTTAGGTCTAGGATCTTTTTTCCTTTTGCACTTTTCAAAACCCTGTTTTCTCTGTAAGTCATGAGCAACTAAACCTCCTGGTTAGGGTTAGGAGCTCTATTTATTTCTATGGATTAGAACTATTATTCTTCTATTTTAGTTAATGTTGTGATTCAATTCTAAGGATTGTTTTCGTTCTTAATCTTATGAACTGGGTGGAACGAGAGTATGACACTTTTCTACATGAGTTCTTGTGATTTTCGAGAGAGTTATCTCGCTTGAACTACATCTTGAAAATAAATTCCTCTTAAATCACTAATTGCATGAACTAATTTGGATATGTGACATATAATCCTGTTAATCTCGGGTAATTAGGGTTTTTGTGGTGCTAAACTAGTTTTCTGAACTTCACCCTCTAATCGGAATTAAGTGACCACGAGAGTGGCGGTTAATGAAGGTTAGAGGAGGCTAAATCACTAAGAGATTAGGGTTTAGACATTTAAAGTTTGTCATAGAATGAATCATTCATTGTTAAAATATTTGGTAAGACATTTTAATCCGGAAAGATAAACATCTCTGAAGCCTTAACTGTTTTCTCATTCTGTTTTTACACCAAACCCTTATTTGCTTTCTTTACTTTCTTATTTACTGTTCTATGCGTTCTAACCATCAAAACCCTTTAGTGTTTTACACCATCAATTACTAGTTGTCTAGTTACTTAGATTAGGTATTTTTCTTAGTTTAGTTTATTTATTTTTCTTTTTAATTTTTGATTTTATTTTTATTTATTTTCCCTTTATTTTTGAAATTTGTTTTATTTATTTCCCTTTAATTTATGATTTTAATTTTGGTGTCCCGTTAGTATTTTTCCTTTCTTTTAAATTTCAAAATTTTTAGAGAATTTTTCTTTTTAAGTTTTCAAATTTTTTATTACTTTTTTTTACTTGTATTTTTGAATCTCCTGCTTAATTGCTTACATTATTTTATTTTATTTCTTTTTACATAGGATATCTCACTGGGAGTTCTCTATACTCTGACATAGAGACTTGACGTTGGGATTTTCGCCAGTAAAGAATTTCATAAAAACAGTCGCGTTGTAGATATAGTCTCTAAACCGATAGAAATCCCTTCGTACAAACGTTTTGGTTGTCACAAGTAACAAACCCCTTTAAAAATTGTTAACCGAGTATTCAAACCTCGGGTCGTCTTCTCAAGGAACTGCAAGGAAGTATGTTCTTATTATTGGCTATAAAGGTTGTAATCGGGGTTTAGAAGGTGAGAAGCAAGTGATTTGAATGACAAGTAAAGTAAATGGCAATTAAAATAAATAAATACTGTAAAGCAAACTTTTGGCAAGGTAAGAGAAATTGGAAGTCCAACTTAATTATCTCTCTCAACAATAGTGAAAGTTGAATCTAAATTCCACTTAGTTAACCTTTACTAAAGCAAAGGGAAGTCAAGGGACTAATTAGTTTGACCTTCGAATCCTATTTATTTCCTAAGAAAAAGTTGGGATTATTGAAGTTCAGTTCAATTAGCAAGATAACGATTATCAATTATGCTGAGTTTAATAATGTTGAGTTACTGATTTCTTAACCAAGACCAAAAGGGGAAAAAGTAAAATTGCTGGAATAAAAATGTCCTTAGATGGAAAGCAATGGTAACACAAATTAAAGAGAAAGCAATCAATAACTGAAACACCTCAAATAATCATTAATTCAAATCATAACATGGAAAGGGTTCATAAGTCAAGTTGGCAACATTTATAGATACGAATAAAAGCATTAAAGTAAAAGTAACATAGAAACATAAATTAAAGTAAATACTAAACCTGGATCGAGAGTTACTCTTAAAAGCTAAGAGAAGTCCTAAATCCTAATCCTAAGAGAGAGAGGAGAGAACCTCTCTCAAAACTAAATCTAAATCATTGAAAAGTAAAAATTGGCGAGCTCCCCTTGAATGGATGCATTTCCCCACTTTATAGCCTCTAATATGTGTTTTCCGGGCTAAAAACTGGGTCAAAAACAGCCCAGAAATCGCCCCCTGCGTATTCTGGTACGTTCAGGTCGCGGACAAGTGACGCGGAGGTGTCGTCCACGCAGCCGCGCAGATTGAAGTTCGCAGATGCGACGCGTCCGCGTGGATCACGCGTTTGCGTTGTTTAGCGTCAGGGCAACTATGGCATATTATATATCAAATCGAAGCCCCGGACGTTAGCTTTCCAACGCAACTGGAACCGCATCGTTTGGACCTCTGTAGCTAAAGTTATAGCCGTTTGAGTGCGAAGAGGTCAGGCTGGACAGCTTAGCAGTTTCTCCAACTTCTTGTATTCTTTCCACTTTTGCATGCTTCCTTTCCATCCTCTGAGCCATTCCTGCCCTATAATCTCTGAAAACACTTAACACACATATTAAGGCATCTAATGGTAATAAGAGAGGATTAATAATAAGCAAATATAAGATCAAAGAAGCATGTTTTCAATCATAGCACAAAACCAGGAAGGAAAATGTAAAACATGCAAATAGTATGAATAAGTGGGTAAAGAGTTGATAAAAACCACTCAATTAAGTACAAGATAAACCATAAAATAGTAGTTTATCAACCTCCCCACACTTAAACAATAGCATGTCCTCATGCTAAGCTCAAGAGAAGCTATAAAGATGAAGAGGAATGGTAGGATGTATGAAATGCAATCCTATCTATATGAATGCAACTACATGCAAAATGTTTCTACCTACTTGGTTAAAAATAAATAAGTTCTCCAAGACAAACATAAATCAGATTTCACTAATTCAAATTATACAATAAAGGACAAGTAAACTTGTAAGAAGATAGCTAATGAAAGCAGGGAACATTGAATCAAGCATTGAACCCTCACTGGTAGTGTATATCACTCTTACTCTAAGGTGTCTAGGGTCAATCACTCTACTCTTCTCTAGTCATACTTTCTAAACCTTGTTCGTCATCTAACCAATCAACAATATTTAATATACCAATGCAAACATCATGAGGTCTTTTTCAAGGTTGTAATGGGGCTAAGGTAAGGGTAAAGGTATATATATGGCTAAGTGAGCTTTATAAATTGAATCTTTAATTATCCTAAGCTCTCACCTAATATACATATACTCTATATACTTTTAAATCATACCTAGCTACCCATGATTTCCACTTTTGTATAATTCCTATACTCATGTACCAAATTTTTGATATTTCTTTACTTTTGTCACATGTGCATTGATATTTTCATTAACTTAGCATTGGGGTAATTTTGTCCCCTTTATTTATTTATTTATATTATTTTTTTTTCTCTTTTTCTCTTTTTTTTTCTCTTTCTCTTTTTCTCTCTTTTTTTTTGTAGAGAAATAAACATAACTTATCAATGCACATGGATTTTCTAATATTTTTTTCTATTTTGGTTTTTCATGAGTAGGTTCCCAAATTTCCAATATTCAAATAAATTAGAAACATGATACATTCCCTTATTAACCCATGTTCCCACAGTTTCCCCACACTTAATTAACACACTATCTTAAGCTAACCAAAGATTCAATTAGGATAATTAATTTGTTTTCTGCTTAAGGCTAGTGATGTGGTAAAATATAGAATAAATGGGGATTAAAAGGCTCAAAGTAGCTGACAAGGGTGATTTAAAGGGTAGGCTTATTTGGAATAAGTGAGCTAAAATCAAACAATGGCCTCAATCATATGTAAGCATGTAAATACACTAAATAATGGACATATAGATTGAAACAAAATATAGATTACAATCATAGAGAATGAAACACACAGGAATAAAAATTTATGGTTAAATAATGTAACCATGTAAATAAGCTCAAAATCTCACAGGTTGTGTGTTCTTTGGCTCAAAAACCATGTTCCAAATACAACTTCAAACAAATTTAACACAATTTTTTTTTTCAAATTAGTGAAATGCTATAAAATTTCTTGAAAAAGAAAATATTACTTCAACCAAGTAGTAACTAAATGCATAAAATCAAATAAACATGCAATTAAATATGCAAATGCAATAACTAACAAGAAAAAATAAAACATTGGTGTTTGAGATAGGAAGGTACTAACCCACGGAGATCGGTATCGACCTCCCCACACTTAAAGATTGCACCATTCTCAGTGCATGCTGAGATTTGCAGGTGGACGGGTTGTTTCGACTGTTGCTTTTCTCGAGGATTGTGCAGATGGACTTGTCTATCTTCCCTTTTTAGAGGTTTCTCTCTTTTTCCATCTTCGGTGGCCAGCCTGAAAGAAGAGAAAAAGAAGAAAAGTAACCCAAAAGATAGAAAATAAATAAAATACGGGTGTTAATGCCAAATGATAAGGGTCTCATTTACATGAAAGCTTCAACATGTACGTGAGAAAACAATAGAAGCCATGGCATACCAGTGGTGCAGAATATGCAACCAAGGGAAGGAGTGTGGGTAAAATATCAATATAAGTTCATGTCAATGTAAAAAGGAATACAAATATCATAAAAGAATAGCATTGATTTAAATAATATTACCCAACAGTGTAAACAATTCACTAAGCACCAAATAATACCAGAAAAGTTGCAACAGTTAAATAAGAAAATCAACACCAAAGGAATAATAAATGTAGAAAAGAAAAGAAAAAATATGCACTAAATTAAAATGCAATGAATGAAATATGCAAATAAATTAAGTAAAATAAAATGAAAGATAAGAAGAATGAGAAGGGAAAGAAGTGAGTAAGAAAGGAGGGAGGGAAAAATTAGGATTGGGGAAGAAAAGATAAGATATTTGGCAAATTAGGATAAGCTGTGCGGCGCAGGCGACGGGGTCGCGTGGGGCACGCGGTCGCGCGGCTTACGCTTAAACTGATTGATGCGGTCGCGTCGGTCACGCGGTCGCGTCGGTCACGCGGTCGCGTTGGTCACGCGGTCGCGTCGGTCACGCGGTCGCGTGACCCGTTTTATGCTACTGGCGCGAAGGCAGCCTCGATCTCGCACAACTCTCTGTTCAAAAATCATTAATTGCCAAATATTGGGTGACGCGATCGTGTGGGGCATGCGATCGCGTGAGTGGGCACTTAGTAGGACGTGACGCGGCCGCGTGGGGCATGCGGTCGCGTGAGATGGACTGCGCGTCCAGCGCCAGTCCAGCACCACTCTAGCACAACTTTCAGCTGTGCACCATTATTACGTCGAAATCCTGGTCACGCGGCCGCGTGGGGCACACAGTCGCGTGGGAGGCCAGTATTCCCACTCGACGCGGATGCGTCAGCGACGCGGTCGCGTGGGACGATTTGTGCCACGGGCACGCCTCTAGCACCGTTTCAGCGCAACTCTCTGTCTCCTTCTGGGGTGATGTGCAATCCATGCGACGCGATCGCGTCGCTCACGCGGTCGCGTGGGATTGGTATTGTGCAAGTGACGTGGTCGCATGGGGCATGCGATCGCGTGGGCAAATTTGTGCAAAATGCACAAGGGCCGCACGATTCCAGCCTAACTTTCTGGATGTTGGATATTTACGCCGATCTCCAGGTCACGCGGCCGCGTGGATGACGCGGTCGCGTGGATAGTGTTTTTCCAATATGACGCGATCGCGTAGGGCATGCGGTCGCGTCGTGCATCCCTTTTTTTTTTTAACTGATAAATGCAGAATGCAATGATTAATATGAATGCTATGCATGATTCCAGGTTCAATGAAGTAAAATGAAAAAGAAAAAAAAACAATTAACAAGAAATAAATTGAAAAAGAAGCGACTATACCATGGTGGGTTGTCTCCCACCTAGCACTTTTAGTTAAAGTCCTTAAGTTGGACATTGGAGGAGCTTCCTGCTATGGCGGCTTATGTTTAAATTCGTCCAAAAATCTCCACCAGTGCTTGGAATGCCAATAGCCTCCGGGATCCCATACTAGGCATGTAAAGCTTCTGAGCAGCTTCAGACAAATTTTTAGGCTCCCGGGGTGACGAATGTCAGAATAGATTCCAGGATCCCACGCCTTGTTTTTAAATCCGCCTCCGTCTTGATCTACGTGTTTCCATCCGGGCGGTTTAAAAAGTAGAATCTCACCATGGTGACCAAACGTTCTCCGTGATCCATGCAATTGAGCATGATACCAATCCATGTACTTCGAGGTGAAGCGTGGAACCTTATTGAACCTTGTATACCAGTTCTGAGCACGAGCCATTTCCCTCTTACTCTTAAAGCCGCAAAGAGCTCTAAGCTGGCCATCTGTTTCAAGCAAACCATATTCAAGTGAATAAGTAAAGTTATAGGTTAAGAATTATACCCACTTGAAGCTTGTATTAGGTGGTAATGGCCTTGGGATAGGTGTTTCCGGTGGTTCTGTAAGTTCTACTCCCCTGTGCTCTTCTGTGAATTCCTCCACTTCCTTGCAAGGTTCTACAAGTGTATCTGTGTCCTGGTCAAAGTCTTCTATGTCTTCCTCATCACTTGAGTCATAGATTGGAGGTTGAGAGAAATCTACCTCCGCATTGTCTTCATATTCACTTGGGGAAGATTCTTCGATCTCAGAAAATTCACTTGCAGATGCAAATTCATTACTAAGAGAATTTGACTTGTGACTATCATCATCAAGGGAATTTGTGTTCTAGGTTATTCCGTCTGATTCTTCATAAACAACTTGCCTTGGAGATTGTACAATATCCTCCTTAGCATCAACTGTAGCATCTTTGACGGAGTTCTCCTCAGTTCTGGATTCCCATGGAGGTTCAGCATCTCCTAGATCTTCAACCAACTCTTCTTCTTGAACAATGACAGCTTCTTCTACTTGTTCTAATACGAATTCATTCCCTGTCTTGTCCACTGGAGTTTCTGGTATCTCCTTCATGCTACGCTCTTCGTTAGATTGTTCACATGGGGCCGTGGCTGATCCTTGTGTATTTGAGCACCTAGAAACCCATTGAATTATTGTTTGCTCCAGTTGTCGAATGGTTGTTTGAAGTTTATTTACTGTTTCCTTTAGGCGAGCCTCTGCTTCTCGGGTTGACGGACTTGGACATGATACATAGGAAAGTGGCAATGATTGGGAGTGATTGGATTGGTACTGGGATAAGGAAGGATCATATGGTGGCGAATGGTGAAGAGAAGCTTGTGAGTGTGGTGGTTCGAGGTTATGTTGAAAGGATGGTTTATATGCACGGGGTGGGGCTTGTTGGTAGTTACAAGGTTGTCCACCATATCTTTCAGCTGGGTATGCACGGTAGAATGATCCTCTTAGCTCCATCCATCCTTGATTGGTCTGACCTTGATGCATATTCCTGCTGTAACTTCTATTTCCTTCAACAAAGTTAGAACCAAAATCAAAGCGAGAGGGGTGAGAGTTCATGGTAGCAAATGAAGATAAAAAGGAAAAACAAAAATAAATAAACAAGCAAAAGAAAAATATTTACAATAACCAATAATAAGGCACACGTTAGCAGATCCCCGGCAACGGCGCCATTTTGACGTTGGGATTTTTGCCATTAAAGAATTTCATAAAAACAGTCGCGTTGTAGATATAGTCTCTAAACCGACAGAAATCCCTTCGTACAAACGTTTTGGTTGTCACAAGTAACAAACCCCTTTAAAAATTGTTAACCGAGTATTCAAACCTCGGGTCGTCTTCTCAAGGAACTGCAAGGAAGTATGTTCTTATTATTGGCTATAAAGGTTGTAATCGGGGTTTAGAAGGTGAGAAGCAAGTGATTTGAATGACAAGTAAAGTAAATGGCAATTAAAATAAATAAATACTGTAAAACAAACTTTTGGCAAGGTAAGAGAAATTGGAAGTCCAACTTAATTATCTCTCTCAACAATAGTGAAAGTTGAATCTAAATTCCACTTAGTTAACCTTTACTAAAGCAAAGGGAAGTCAAGGGACTAATTAGTTTGACCTTCGAATCCTATTTATTTCCTAAGAAAAAGTTGGGATTATTGAAGTTCAGTTCAATTAGCAAGATAACGATTATCAATTATGCTGAGTTTAATAATGTTGAGTTACTGATTTCTTAACCAAGACCAAAAGGGGAAAAAGTAAAATTGCTGGAATAAAAATATCCTTAGATGGAAAGCAATGGTAACACAAATTAAAGAGAAAGCAATCAATAACTGAAACACCTCAAATAATCATTAATTCAAATCATAACATGGAAAGGGTTCATAAGTCAAGTTGGCAACATTTATAGATACGAATAAAAGCATTAAAGTAAAAGTAACATAGAAACATAAATTAAAGTAAATACTAAACCTGGATCGAGAGTTACTCTTAAAAGCTAAGAGAAGTCCTAAATCCTAATCCTAAGAGAGAGAGGAGAGAACCTCTCTCAAAACTAAATCTAAATCATTGAAAAGTAAAAATTGGCGAGCTCCCCCTGAATGGATGCATTTCCCCACTTTATAGCCTCTAATATGTGTTTTTCGGGCTAAAAACTGGGTCAAAAACAGCCCAGAAATCGCCCCCTGCATATTCTGGTACGTTCAGGTCGCGGACAAGTGACGCGGAGGTGTCGTCCACGCAGCCGCGCAGATTGAAGTTCGCAGATGCGACGCTTCCGCGTGGATCACGCGTTCGCGTTGCCTAGCGTCAGAGCAACTATGGCATATTATATATCAAATCGAAGCCCCGAATGTTAGCTTTCCAACGCAATTGGAACCGCATCGTTTGGATCTCTGTAGCTAAAGTTACAGCCGTTTGAGTACGAAGAGGTCAGGTTGGACAGCTTAGCAGTTTCTCCAACTTCTTGTATTCCTTCCACTTTTGCATGCTTCCTTTCCATCCTCTGAGCCATTCTTGCCCTATAATCTCTGAAAACACTTAACACACATATCAAGGCATCTAATGGTAATAAGAGAGGATTAATAATAAGCAAATATAAGATCAAAGAAGCATGTTTTCAATCATAGCACAAAACCAGGAAGGAAAATGTAAAACATGCAAATAATATGAATAAGTGGATAAAGAGTTGATAAAAACCACTCAATTAAGTACAAGATAAACCATAAAATAGTGGTTTATCAAGACTCCTGCTTTTCCTTTGTTTCTTTTTTGTTTATGAGCAAGAATAGGGACAAAGAACCCCTTCTTGAACCCTTTCTTGAGTTTGATCCTGAGCCTGAGAGGACATTGAGGCGGCGTTTGCAACAAACTAGAGCTTACAAAGCCGGAGAGAATCTCAAAGAGGCTTTTGATAAGGAAGTTGAAGAACCCACCATGGCTGCTAACGGTGGAAACAGGAACGCTGATGAGCAAGCAAGGAGAGTACTTGGCTCATACACTGCACTAACGCCCGACTTCTATGGGCGCAGTATAACGGTACCTGCTATTGGGGCCAACAATTTCGAGCTGAAGCATCAACTGGTCACTCTTGTGCAGCAGAATTGCCAGTTTCATGGACTTCCGCAGGAGGATCCCAATAGATTCATCTCTAACTTCCTACAGATCTGTGACACTGTAAAGACGAATGGAGTGAATCCTGAGGTCTACAAGCTCATGCTCTTCCCATTTACTGTGAGAGACAGAGCAAAACAATGGCTTGATTCTCAGCCTAAGGAGAGCCTGGACATGTGGAACAAGGTGGTCACTGAATTTCTGACCAAATTTTTTCTACTTCAGAAGCTGAGTAAGTTTAGGGTGGATGTCCAGACTTTTAAATAGAAAGAGGGAAAATCCCTCTATGAGGCTTGGAAGAGATACAAGCAGATGATCAGGAGGTGCCCTCCTGACATGGTTTCAGACTGGACCAGGCTGCAGATCTTTTATGATGGCTTCTCTGAGATGGTCAAGATGTCACTAGATCACTCTGCAGGTGGTTTACTGTACATGAAGAAGACGCCCGAAGAGGCGGACGAGCTTATTGAAAGCTTTGGAATTTGGAAGAGTGATTGCTTGATTGGTCTATGAACTAATTTAGCTATTAGTAATGCATGATTGTTTGATAGATTTTGTGTTGTTTTGACTGTTAATTTGAAATCATCTTTGTGAAACTGATACTAAAGTGCACCAAATAGATGCACATTTATGAGACGCACCTCTAGTCATCGTTTAATATGTTTCTAAGTGACACTTTTAAATATGTAGGACAAGTAATTAAAGGATGGGATGAAGGTATTAGAAGCATGAAGAAAGGTGAAAATGCCCTTTTCACCATCCCACCTAAGCTAGCTTATGGTGAATCCAATTCTCCTCCAACAATTTTGCCCAAAGCAACTCTTCAATTTGATGTTCAGCTGTTGTCTTGGACTAGTGCGAAAGACATATATAAGGATGCAGGTTTGTTTAAGAAGATACTTGTTGAGGGAGAGAAATAGGAGAACCCTAATGATCTTGATAAAGTTCTAGGTATGAATTTTTATCAATTCTTTTTATTTTCTAAATTCTTTGTATCAAATGATTTGTCTCCTAACAAGACATTTTTTTCTTTTCTCATTCAAAAGTTGCAGAGATTTCTATCAGAGATTCACAGGTAATTACAGAACTAAACTTTGTTTATTGTTGGGTTTGTAGAATTCAAATTTCACAAATTGAAATCTTTTTAATTGTATAACTCACATTTCAATTTGACAAATGAACCCTTAATTATATGTATCCTTAATTGTACTTATCTCTTTTATGCTTGGTTATTAGTTTCTACATTTATGCTTGCCTTCTCTAGCAACTCAGATTTTGCTGCTGACATTTTTGCTTGAATCAGATATGGCATTGCCTTCTATTCAACGGCATTAACATTTGCATTCAGTTTATATCTTTTTGGAAGTTCATTTACTATGATTATGAAATTACAAGCTCCAATATTTTCTAGTTGACCACTTAGATTTTGTGAATTACGTTTAACGCAAAGTTTTTGTCGGTGATCAATGTAGCATTCATCTCATTAGTAGATCAATCCATTTTGTGTTAGAACTGGTATCACATAGGGATAATAAACAATAAGCCATAACCAAATTGAGCAGAGGATATGAAACATGTAACTAGTTTCTGTTTTATTTGAGTCATGTTGCCTTAAGTACTTTCGTTATATTAAAGACATGTCTATTCATATATGTATGTCTAACTATGGTGTAAAGTGGAACTAACTGTGCTCAATTACCAAATTAACTAGATGCTGGATCTTCATGAATTTTGTAATAATAAATTAACAATTTGGCTTCAGAATATTTCTTTTCATTTTGATAGCTTGCACAATCCATATTCTGTTGGCAAATGTAATATTATAGCACTCTAACATATATCACTTTGTTTCTAGCAAAGAGAAGTTTGGGAACGACAGCTATGATCTACATAGATAGTGATGAAGATGAGTGTAATTCACAGCAAACATTGTAGAGGAAAGACACTAAGCCGAAGGTTATGGCACAATGAGATTCTGAGTTCTTCAGGTGCTGTCAAGTGAAAGTGATGAGCGGATAATTTATACGCTTTTTGGCATTGTTTTTAGGAAGTTTTTAGTATGTTTTAATTATTTTTTATTATATTTTTATTAGTTTTTAAATAAAAATCATATTTCTGGGCTTTACTATGATTTTGTGTATTTTTCTGTGATTTCAGGTATTTTCTGGCTGAAATTGAGGGACCTGAGCAAAAATCTGATTCAGAGGCTGAAAAAGGACTGCAGATGCTGTTGGATTCTGACCTCTCTACACTTGAAGTGGATTTTCTGGAGCTACAGAATCTCAATTAGCGCGCTCTCAATTGCGTTGGAAAGTAGACATCCTGGGCTTTCCAGAAATATATAGTAGTCCATACTTTGCTCGAGATTTGATGACCCAAACTGGCGTTCCAAGTCAGCATAAAAATTCTAGCGTCAAAACGCCAGAACTGGCATAAAAGCTGGAGTTAAACGCCCAAACTGGCACAAAAGCTGGTGTTTAACTCCAAGAAAAGTCTCTACATGTGAAAGCTTCAATGCTCAACCTAAGCACACACCAAGTGGGCCCGGAAGTGGATTCTGCATCATTTACTCATTTCTGTAAACCCTAGGTCACTAGTTTATTATAAAAACTACTTTTAGTGATTCATTTTGTACCTCATGACACTCTACACATTTCATATTGTATCTTCTACAGCATGAGTCTCTAAACCCCATGGTTGGGGGTGAGGAGCTCTGCTGTGTTTTGATGAATTAATGCAATTACTACTGTTTTCATTCAATCACGCTTGCTTCTATTCTAAGATATTCACTCGTACTTCAACTTGATGAATGTGATGATCTGTGACACTCATCACCATTCTCAACCTATGAACGCGTGCCTGACAACCACCTCCGTTCTACCTTAGACTGAGTGCTTATCTCTTAGCCTCCTGATTCAGATCAGAGTCTTCGTGGTATAAGCTAGAATTATTGGCAGCCATTCTTGAGATCCGAAAAGTCTAAACCTTGTCTGTGGTATTCCGAGTAGGATCTGGGAAGGGACGACTGTGACGAGCTTCAAACTCGCAAGTGCTGGGCGTAGTGACAAACGCAAAAGGATCAATGGATCCTATTCCAGCATGAGTGAGAACCGACAGATGATTAGTCGTGCGGTGACAGCGCATTTAGACCATTTTCACTGAGAGGACGGATGGTAGCCATTGACAACGGTAATCCACCAACATACAGCTTGCCATGGAAGGAGCCTTGCATGCGTGAAGAAGAAGACAATAGGAAAGCAGAGATTCAGATGACAGAGCATCTCCAAAACCTCAACCAGTTCTCCATTACTGCATAACAAGTATTTATTTCATGTTCTTTTACTTTTTACAATTAAATCTGAGAATTATTGATATCCTGACTAAGAGTTACAAGATAACCATAGCTTGCTTCAAGCCGACAATCTCCGTGGGATCGACCCTTACTCACGTAAGGTATTACTTGGACGACCCAGTGCACTTGCTGGTTAGTTGTGTGGAGTTGCAAAAGTGTGATTGTAATTTCGTGCACCAGAAAGCAACGTCCAAGTGCTTCTATAAGTGATGTCGGTAAGAACAAAAATGTCTTGGATGACTTAGATTATGATATTGCCTGTAACAGTTGCAGTTCTTCTATTGGTTCATTATATGATATGGATCAGCTTCCTTCGAGTTCACTTACAAGTAAAAAGAGAATGAGAACTGAGTCAGACACTCTTTTTGTTCAAACTCTTCACCAAAATAAGTGACAAGCATGTGCATAAGAAATATATGTATGAAATATATCTTGAATATATTTATTTTGCTGGCGATTTCATGTTTTGCTATATCAAAATGTAATAAGTCACCAAAAAAATATCAAAATGTAATAAAGCATCCCATTTGAAAAGAAAATGTCCAAAAGTTCTTAATTTTGTTTCAATTTTAATAGCTTTCCCCTAGACACTTAGAATCTTTTTGTTTTGAAATTTGGGTGTTTGATTGATTCAAAGATTTTCCTATTTTTGATGTGGGTTTGGTGGTTTGCTTTGAATCTTGCTGTGTATAACACCCTAATATTCACATTCTTATACTCGAGTCATAAGTCATTGATAATAAGGTAGTACGACTCTCAAGGTGGATTATAGTACATAAATATAGATACAATTGAAAAGAATGTATTAAACGAAAATCCTAAAAAGAGTAAAATAAAATCGCATATCAGAACACTCACGTATCGATAAAACAGAAGATAAAGCGTGTTCGGATAGCAGAAAAAAGCAAACTATTAAAGAATAACGGAATAAGGACAATATATATAGCCACTAGTCGCGACCTGCGAAGTTTAGGCCGGCTAGAGTTACAGAAGTAAAAGCAGTTTGACAACAGTAATTCCTATCTCTCACAAAATATACATAAAGGCCTCTAAGGCAAGTTTTTAAATGAAATAGATACATAGCATAAGTTTGTCAAAATGAACATGGAGAGAAATCTAAACAAAATAAAGCAGAGAATCCAAGATCTTCGCCATCTCTCAGATGAACCACAACTCACTGCTGAGCACCTAGACCTGCATCTGAAAAATAAGAGATATATACAGAATGAGAACCTCCGACCCATGGGTTTCCAGTACGATAAAAGTGCCAAATAAATACTGCATAAGGCAACACGAACTTATTAAGCAATCTTAAGCTCCTTATCTCATCATGATCTATTCTATATTATCTTTAATCCAAAATTAGGCAACGAACATAAAGGGATTCTAAGTCTAAGTCAATAATTCTCAACCCTTCTCAATTCTCCAACAAAACAAAATCATAATCAGAAATCAGCACCACCCCTCAGCGTCAACCAACACCAGCGTGAGGGATCTCTTAATTGTACAAACACAAATAATACAGACAAATAATACACAAGTAGGTACAAGTAAAGCAAGTAGCATATAATCAGATAACATAGCATGTACAATTAGGCAATCCAAAACAAGTAAACAAACCCAAACATGCCAAACATATACAAATGATGTATGCCTTCCCTATGTCTGATAATATCATATGTCGGTTATATAGCCAACCCGACATGTCCTGGTAGCTAACCATTGGACAGTCCCTGCTTGCATGCATCCCCAAGCTAAAAAATCATAATCGTTCAATATATATATATATATATATACATGGGAGAGAGCTCATCCGAAAAGGTATAAGTGTTCGGCCACACTTACAATGAAGGGTCAATAGAATCTCGGATCTCAACCTGAAGCAAGTGGAGCTGACCCACTGCATCTACCCAAGAAAATCTGAAACTCGGATAATTTCTCAAATCTCAAATCATTCTCGACCGGGAGCAAGTGGAGGCAAACCACTGCATCTACCCCAGGAGATTCAAACAAAACCCGGAGTAAGTGGATCAATGCCACTGCACCTACCCAGACAGGTGTATCAAAATCAGAATCATGTTTAATAACAATTTCATAATCATTATTATTCTCATCATCACTTTCATAATCATCATCATTCTCATTATTAATATCATCTCAATTCATATTCAATTTTAATTAAATTCATTCATCATTATCCATTCATCCTCATTATCAATCATTTCATTCATATTCATCATATCACTTCACATCTTGTTTATCTCTCTTAATTTTACTAATTCATTTCATTTGGTTTTATCCCAAACTCTTCCATCCTCAATTCCACCAGCTCTAGAGTCGTATCGAGGTTTATAAAGGTTTAAAAGGCCAAAAGAATGGATAAAAAACTTAAAAACACACTTTTCCAAATTCTGAGGGATTGTGCATATGCATGCATTGGGTCACATACGCAAGGCTGAAAATTTGGGTGTCGCGTACGCGATTCTTTGTTCACGTACGCGAGAGTTGAAAACAGCAGCTTTCCCTCGTGTTGTGTATTACATCCGCGTACGCGAGTTTGCAATTATAACACTTCCGTGTATGCATGCCTCCTTCCGCATAGGCGAGATCGCTGGGCAGCTGAAGAACGGATTGATTGACGCTTTAAAATTCAGAATAAATTCCTGTTGCAAGTATAGTTTCTAAACCAAGCAATCATCCTTTCTTACAAACGTTTTGGTTGTCACAAGTAACAAACCCCTTAAAAATTGATAACCGAAGTATTCAAACCCCGGGTCGTCTTCTCAAGGAATTGCAGGGAGGTATGTTCTTATTATTGGTTATGAGTTTTGTAAATTGGGGGTTTTGAAAGTAAGAAACAAGTAATTTAAATGATAAGTAAAATAAATAAATAACTATAAAATAAACTCTTGGCAAGGTATGAAAATTCGGAAGTCATATCCTCATTTTTCTTATGAGAATTGAATTTAACCCCACTTAGTTAACCTTTACGAAAGCAAGGGAAAGTCAAGTGGACTAATTAGTTAGATTTCCCAAGTCCTAGCCAACTCCTAAGAAAAGACTAGAGTTAGTGGAATTCCGGTCAATTAGAGGAATTAATTAACAATCACGATAAGTTTAATAACTCAAGAGCCTCCAGTTAATCAATTAAAGCCACGAATATAAAAAAAGCTAAATAAGAATCATAAATCTGAAATACCTCAATTGCATTAATAAGAGAAAATCAATCTAAACATAAAGAGTTCATAAGCCAATTTGGTAACATAAGTAATTAAAGAAGATCATTGAAGTATCTGAAAGCAAAGGAGAAATATAGAGTAAAAGGAATATTGAACCTGAGAGGAAGTTGAAATAATAAAGTTGAAATAATAAGAAATCCTAATTCCTTTAAGAGGAATTCTAATCCTAAAATCTAAGAGAGAGGAGAGAACCTCTCTCTCTAAAAACTACATCTAAATTATCAAAAGTGAATAATGGAAGGCCTCCTGATGAATGGATGCATTCTCCCACTTTATAACCTCTAATCTGTGTTTTCTGGACTTGGATCTGGGCCAAAAAGGGTTTCAGAAATCGCTAGAGGCATTTTCTGCAGTTTCTGGTGCGTGGCGTCTCTCACGCGTCCGTGTGGGTCATTTGCTTCAGTCACGCATTCGCGTCATTGCCTTTTCGCGCTAGGCACGCGGCCGCGTCGTCCATGCGCTCGCGTCGCTGCCCTTTTCTTCAAAACTCCATTTTGTGCTTTTCTTCCATTTTTGTATGTTTCCTTTCCATCCTTTAAGTCATTCCTGCCTTAGGAGATCTGAAAATACTTAACACACAAATCACGGCATCGAATGGTAATAAAGGGTAATTAAAATTGATAATTTTTAAGCATAGGAAACATGTTTTTCACATACATCACATAATAAGGAAGGGAAAGTAAAACCATGCAATTTACATGAATAAGTGAGTGAAGGATTGAGTAAATCACCTAAATTGAGCACAAAATACATCATAAAATATGGGTTTATCAACCTTCCCACACTTAAATAATAGCATGTCCTCATGCTAAATCCAAGATGAAGAATAAGGTAAGGTTAAAGTGGTGGAATCTCATGCAATGCATTCTATTCTAAATTCAAACTACCTAAACGAGTCATGCAATTCTAGTTTTTTATTCACTTGTATATAAAGCTTACATGTAGTCAAATTAATTCATATCCTCAAGGAATCATATATGCATAGCCAAACCCTAGATAATGTTAAAGCACTTTTACAATTGAGATGGGTAAAAGTATTTCACAAACTGGCAAGACAATTAACAATTAAGCAGAGATATATGGTGATGAGCTATTGAACCCTCATTGGATTTTTTGTTTACTCTCTAGTCACTCAGTGTTTATTGGGTTAATCACTCTATTCTTTTTCTATCCTTACTTTCTATAACTTTGTTCTTCATCTAACCAATCAACAAATATGGAATACAGACATACAAAAATCATGAGGTCTTTTTCAAGGTTGTAATGGGGCCAAGGTAAAGGTAAGGGTATATGTATAAGGCTAAGTGAGCTAATAAGCGAATCCTTGATTAGTCTAAGATCTCACCTAACATACATACTTTATAAATCAAAGTTTCTTAACCTATTTGCCCAAATTTTCCTCTTTGTATTGCAAACTCATGCATTAAATTTTAATTTTGTCCCATGTGCGTTGATTCTTTTTATTTTGTAATTGGGGAATTTTTGTATCCCCTTTATTTGAATACTTGAAAAAAAAAATTTTTTTTTCATCAATGCAAATGGTAATTCAATTGTCTTGATTTCACATGAGCATGCTTCCCAAATTTATTTTTTTTAAACATCTTATTCTTTTTTAAATTCCTACTTTGTTTCTGTCATCCCATGTTCCCATAAAATTCATCACACTTAAATAATACACAGTTTCTATCTTAAGCTAACCAAGGATTCAACTTGGAATTTTTATTTTGTTTTTCTGCTTAAGGCTAGTAATATGGTTTATAGAACAAGAGGGGATTAAAAAGCTCAAGGGGGCTAACAAGGGTAATGTAAAAGGTAGGCTAATTTGGGATAAGTAAGTAAAAATTCAAATGATGGCCTCAATCATCTCTTGGTATGTATCTATATTCTATATTGGACATATAGATTAAAACAAGGTAAAGAACATCAGAATGAAAAAGAAGGGAAAAACACACAGGAATAAAATTTATGGTTTGAATGTAACCATACAATTAAGCTCAAAACTCACAGGCTGTGTGTTCTCCACCTCAAAAATCATATATCAGTTATATATGTCATGCAAGTAAAAATTAAGAGTTCCCATTATTCTCAATGTAAATCTTAGGGTGGCCCTTAAAATCTTAGTGTTGTTCCTTGATGAAATGTTGTTAACTAACTAACATATAATGCTATATATACAAGGTGTGTGGATTGTTTTGATTTACTAAAGTTTCTAGTTTACTTTCTTTTATTTTCAATTGAACCAAACTATTATATGCTAAAAGGGTAAACTATACTAATGAATCCACATATTCTGTAACTAATAAGTTTAGAATTGCAAACTAAGCTAAATGTCTAAGATATAAACTAAAGTGTAAAATGCGGAAATAAAGTAAAAATACATGAAAAGAACAATGTATAAGTACTGAAAAATAAAAATAAAGAGAAAAATAAACAAAATAAGATAAAAGAGTCTGTAGTGGTTCACCAAAAAGATACGCCAGAGATGGCGACCTCCCCACACTTAAAATAAAGCATCGTCCTCGATGCTCACTCAAGCTGGGTGTGAAGGAGTGTCATCACCGGAAGGATGGGCTACTGGAGTCTCTGTGGTGGCCTGAAGAGCTGCAGACTGGATAAGGGTAGGAGGATCTGTCTGCTGCACTGGAGGCTCTGACTGTATAGGAATCTCTGGATCTGCGGCCTGTATCTAGTGTGGCTCCTCCTGCTGTGGCGCAGCCTGCTTTGGTTTTGCCTGCTCAGCCTGGGCATGTGTCTCCTCTGCATGATCGCTTGCCTCCGCCTCAGATGTATCAGATAGGGTGTCAGGCTCGGAGGGGATGTCACCACCGGATCGGATCATCAACTTGAGGTGCTCATAGCGTCGCTTGTTGCGACGCTCCATACGATCCAAGCGGGCGAAGAGTCGATGCACCAAATGATAAATGGGCTAAGGGGCAGGTGGATGGGCAGTGGATGAGGCTGGTGCAGTAGTGGAGGCAGAAGGGGCAGCTGAAGATGTGGCTGCCTCACCAGAAGCGGGGAGGAATGGAGGTCTATAGCCTAAAGCCTAAAACTTCCTGCTGTGAGGGATAATCTTCTTGCAGTTTGCAGCATGTGGCTTCTCATCAGCAAACTCCCAAGGCATGTTAGCTCGACGACCTAGCTGGGTGATCAGATAGGGGAAAGGGAGAGTGCCTCTGACATGGACCCTGGCCATATAGTGCCGGATGAATCGTGGAAGATACAGGTCCTTACCCTCCATCACACACCAGATGAGGGTGATCATAGCAGCAGGCAGCTCTGTCTCATGAGTGCTCGACATAACAAAGTTGCTCAGGATCTGGTGCCAGAGCCGAGCCTCATCATTCAGATACATCAGCTTGATTCCCTTAGGCATCGCTGTGTTCTTTCCCATGACCCATGGGACAGTAGGATCAAGGGCTATCCTCTGCTTGACAGCATCCCAGTCAAATCTCATAAAGCGCATGTCCTCTTCAGCCTTTTGGTAACCGTCAGGCTGATCTGATTTAGGCTGAAGGTGGAGGATGTCCTCAATGGCTTCCTCAGTGACCAAAATCTGTTTCCCTCTGAGGTGCACTGCATCCAGGAAAGTCTTGAAATAGTTGCAGTAAAACTCTCTGACCCAAGAAGCATTGACCTCTGTCAAGTTTCTCTCCAAGAAGAACCAGCCTCTTTGTTTTATCTGTTCAGAGGTGTACTGCTGTAGTTCTTCTGGAATTTTCAGAGTTCTCTCCAGGTACAGGTTCCTGGAGGTGGCAAACACCGGATACTTCAGCTCATAATATCTGTTTGCAAATTTTACTGGATCTGTGGCAGTGAGGAGCTGGTCAGCCTTCTCCTGCGGGGTAAAGTGCTTTTCCCGCCAGGAGTCGTCATGCATAATGTCCAGGATAGACATAGAGGATTCGCCTCTTTTCCTTTTGCCAGTGGTTGCTTTGCCTTTTCCTTTTCGTTGAGGGTCAGATATCCTGAAAAGCAGAGAGTCTAGGATATAATTGAAGAACAAAGCAGGAAAATAAGTAGGCAAAAAGAATAATAATAATAATATAAGCACATAGTGGCAAAAGAGCAGTAGAATTATGAAATGAGCGAAGTATATGTGCATTATGGACTGTATTTGAGTTAGAAATCTGAGATGAAAAATCACAATCCAAAATGTAATATAAGTAGAATTCATGTTAATTAGGAAAAACAATAATCATGCCATGAGTTAAAAAAAGTTAAAGTAATTAGTGAAAAAGCAAAAAGAGAAGTTTGAAAGTTAAAATGGTCAGGAGTGAAAAAGGAAGTTAGAAAGGTAAAGTAGTGAGTTAGTGAAAAGAAGGGTAAAGTAAGTGGCATGAGAAGTGTTTCCAAGGTAACAATAAATTCTCAAATTTAAAGAATAATTAACTCATATTCAAGCAAGGATATCAGGTTATTGATGATGATTCATATAGATATAGAAATAGCAAAAATTAAAATCGAATCATCAATAATGCAATTTAGTAACCAAGAAATTGAAAGGAAAAAGAATGCTGGCCCGTGCATTCATGAAATGGTTTGGTTGTAGCTAAGTAGTGCAAAATTGAAAATTGCCAAAACCAATTTCTGAATGTAAAAATGACAGAATTTGCAGAAAATTGGGCAGCATTCTGGCTAAAGTTGGATGTTCCAGGGAAATAAACAGCAAGAAAAACAATTCATATGAATTTAAATAAAGTTGCAAATAGACACAAATAACAAGAGCATGAAAGAGCAGTGTAACAGCAGCATGAAACAGTAGAGAATAGCATATGAACAGTATGAACATCACAGCCAGATCAAAAGTGCAGAATAAGTAAAACAAGCAACAAGTACGGCGCAATTAACAGGCCTAAATCCACTAACCATATCCTAGCTACCTAACCACCTAGAATCCACTACAAACATGCATCTCTAACTAGCCTAATTTGAACATAATCGGAAAAATAAGCAACTAACTATGAAGGGAAGAGAATTTGGCGTTCGGCGGAACCTGGTATGTGTGTGAGCAGAGGTGAGGGCAGAGAGAGATGGTGGGGGTGAAGCGGCGGCGCTGGGGGGCACGGCGGCGCGGTGGTGGAGCAGGGTCGGGTTGGGGGTTGGGGTTTGGGTTAGGCGAGGGGGAGAGGAAAGAAGGGGGGTGAGGGTTGTGGGTTTAGGGGAGTGGTAATGGTGGGAGGCGGCGCTGGTGGCGTGGTGGTGGTGGCTGGCCGCGGTGGGGGTAGCGGTGGTGGAGGGAAGAAGAGAAAGAAAAAGAAGGGGAGAAAGAAGAGAGGGAGTGTCGGTGGTGTGGTGCAGTGGTGGTGGTCGGGGCTGGGTGGTTGGGCGCGGTGGTGGTGGTTGGGGAGGGTGGGTTGCAGAGAAGAAAGGAAGAAGAAGGGGGTATGGGGGCGCGACGGGTAGGGTTTCGCGTGACAGGGGGTTAGTGATTTTGAATCCACGCGAACGCGTGGAGCACGCGATCGCGTGGCTAGGGTGAAATGGGGTTGACGCGGTCACGTGATTGACGCGAACGCGTGGAATGGGTAAAAGATGGATGACGCGGACGCGTGAGGCACGCGGCCGCGTCGCTGGAAATTGTGCTAGACGCACAATTCCAGCGTCGTTTCAGCGCAACTCTCTATCTTCATTTAGGGGGCCATGATATCCACGCGATGCGGACGCGTTGCTCATGCTTCCGCGTGGGATGAGTGTTTTGCCAGTGACGCGTTCGCATCTGGGACGCGAACGCGTGGGCCGTTTTGTGCTAAACGCACACTAGCCGCACGATTCCAGCCTAGATTTCTGGGTGTTGGATTTTTACGCCAATGTTTAGATCACGCATCCGCGTGAGTGACGCGGACGCGTGGGAGGTATTTTTCGCAACTGACGCGAACGCGTTAGCGACACGGTCGCGTGGAACAATCTGTGCCAAAGGCACGCCTCCAGCCACGCTTTCGCGTGACTTTCTGTTCACTTTCCTTTACTTCTTAATGCACTTGTGACGCGGACGCGTTAGCGACGCTTACGCGTCGGGTGCATTTTTTTATATGCAATTATGCAGTATGCAATGCTGATGCAAATGCTATGATAACATTCAGGTTCAATGAAAATAATATAATATAAAAACAAACAACACGAAATAAAAATTGAAAAAGAAACGACCATACCACGGTGGGTTGTCTCCCACCTAGCACTTTTAGTTAAAGTCCTTAAGTTGGACATTGGATGAACTCCTTGTTATGGTGGCTTATGCTTAAATTCATCCAGAAATCTCCACCAATGTTTGGAATGCCAACAGCCTCCGGGGTCCCAAACTAGGCATGTGAAGCTTTTGAGCAGCTTCAAACAGATTCTTAGGCTCCCAGGGTGACGAATGTCAGAATATTTTTCAGGATCCCAAACTTTGTTTTTAAATCTGCCTTTGTCTTGATCTATATTTTTCCATCTGGGCGATTTAGAAATTAGATTCTCACCAAGATGACCAAACGTTTTCTGAGACCCATTCAATTGAACATGATACCAATCCGTGCACTTCGAATTGAAGCGTGGAACCTTATTGAATCTTGCACACCAGCTCTGAGCACGAGCCACTTCTCTCTTACTCTTAAAGCCGCAGAGAGCTCTAAGCTGGCCATCTGTTTCAAGCAAACCATATTCAAGTGGAAAAGTAAAGATAAAGGTTAAGGATTGTACCTACTTGAAGCTTGTATTAGGTGGTAATGGCCTTGGGATAGGTGTTTCCAGTGGTTCTGTCAGCTCTACTCCCTTGTATTCTTTTGTGAATTTCTCCACTTCTTCGCAAGGTTCTTCAACTGCAACTGCGTCCTGATCAAAGTCTTCTATGTCTTCCTCGTCACTCAAGTCATAAGCTGGAGGTTGAGAGAAATCTACCTCGACATCATCTTCGTATTCACTTGGATAAGGTTCTTCAGGTTCATGGAGTTCAGTTGCGGATGTAAGTTCATGACTAGGAGAGCTTGATTCATGATCATCACTGCTTATGAAATCAACTTCTTGGTCTGTTCCGTCCAATTTTTCACAAGGTATATGCTTTGGAGGTTGTGCACTATCCTCCTTGGCATCAAATTCGAACTTCTCAGCGGAATCCTTTACAGTTCTCGATTCCCATGGAGGTTCAGCATCTCCTAAATCTTCAACCACTTCTTCCTCTCCAACTATCATGGCTTCCTCTACTTGTTCCAATACAAAGCCATGCTCCTCATTGTCCACCGAGATTTCTAGTGTCTCATTCATGCTACGCTCTTCTTTAGATTCTCCACATGTGGCCATGGGAGTACTTTGAGTTCTCAGATGTCGGGAGGCTATTATATTTACTACCTCGGTTAAGGCAGTAGTGAGTTCCAGTACGGTCCTTTGCATCTTTGCTTGCCCTTGAAGAAGAACACGAAGTCTGTCGTCCATAGGAGGTTGGGGTGGGTATGAGGGTTCATTGGTTGGGAGAGAGGGTTCATAATAAGAATGTGGTGGTTCCTGGAAGTAATTGGATTGCGATTGTGGTGGATAAGGGTCATACGGTGGTGAATGGTAAAAAGGAACTTGTGAGTGTGGTGGTCCAAAGCTATGTTGAGAGGATGGTCTATAAGCACAGGGTGGGACTTGTTGGTAAATACAAGGAGGTCCACCATATCTATCAGCTTGGTATGCATTGTTGAGTGGTCCTTGCCCATGATATCTTGGAGGGTGTTGTTGCCTAAAGGGTTGATCAGATCCTCTTGGCTTCATCCATCTTTGATTGCTTAGACCTTGATGCATATTCCTGTTATAGCTTCCACTCCTTTCAACAAATTTAGAGCCAAACTCAAAGCGAGAGGGGTGAGAATTCATAGTAGCTAATAGAAATAAAAGAGAAAAACAAAAACAAATAAACAAGTAAAAGAAAAATATTTACAATAACCAATAATAAGGCACACGTTTGCAATTCCCCGGCAACGGCGCCATTTTGAAGAACGGATTGATTGACGGTTTAGAATTCAGAATAAATTCCCTTTGCAAGTATAGTTTCTAAACCAAGCAATCATCCTTTCTTACAAACGTTTTGGTTGTCACAAGTAACAAACCCCTTAAAAATTGATAACCGAAGTATTCAAACCTCGGGTCGTCTTCTCAAGAAATTGCAGGGAGGTATGTTCTTATTATTGGTTATGAGTTTTGTAAATTGGGGGTTTTGAAAGTAAGGAACAAGTAATTTAAATGATAAGTAAAATAAATAAATAACTATAAAATAAACTCTTGGCAAGGTATGAAAATTCGGAAGTCCTATCCTCGTTATTCTTATGAGAATTGAATTTAACCCCACTTAGTTAACCTTTACGAAAGCAAGGAAAAGTCAAGTGGACTAATTAGTTAGATTTCCCAAGTCCTAGCCAACTCCTAAGGAAAGACTAGAGTTAGTGAAATTCCAGTCAATTAGAGGAATTAATTAACAATCACGATAAGTTTAATAACTCAAGAGCCTCCAGTTAATCAATTAAAGCCAAGCATATAAAAAAAAGCTAAATAAGAATCATAAATCTGAAATACCTCAATTGCATTAATAAGAGAAAATCAATCTAAACATAAAGAGTTCATAAGCCAATTTGGCAACATAAGTAATTAAAGAAGAGCATTGAAGTATCTGAAAGCAAAGGAGAAATATAGAGTAAAAGGAATATTGAACCTGAGAGGAAGTTGAAATAATAAAGTTGAAATAATAAGAAATCCTAATTCCTTTAAGAGGAATCCTAATCCTAAAACCTAAGAGAGAGGAGAGAACCTCTCTCTCTAAAAACTACATCTAAATTATCAAAAGTGAATAATGGAAGGCCTCCTGATGAATGGATGCATTCCCCCACTTTATAACCTCTAATCTGTGTTTTCTGGACTTGGATCTGGGCCAAAAAGGGTTTCAGAAATCGCTGGGGGCGTTTTCTGCAGTTTCTGGTGCGTGGCGTCTATCACGTGTCCGCGTGGGTCACGCGGTCGTGTCATCTGGGAGTTTTCCTTATCACGCGTTTGCTTCGGTCACGCATACGCGTCATTTACGCTCTGCTCAAGACACGCGTCTGCGTCAGTCACGCGTTCGCGTCACTGCCTTTTCGCGCTAGGCACGCGGCCGCGTCGTCCATGCGCTCGCGTCGCTGCCCTTTTCTTCAAAACTCCATTTTGTGCTTTTCTTCCATTTTTGTATGTTTCCTTTCCATCCGTTAAGTCATTCCTGCCTTAGGAGATTTGAAAATACTTAACACACAAATCACGGCATCGAATGGTAATAAAGGATAATTAAAATTGATAATTTTTAAGCTTAGGAAACATATTTTTCACATACATCACATAATAAAGAAGGAAAAGTAAAACCATGTAATTTACTTGAATAAGTGAGTGAAGGATTGAGTAAATCACCTAAATTGAGCACAAAATACATCATAAAATATGGGTTTATCAGCAGCGCCCATTGTCCGCATTGCATGGCACCTCCGCGTATGCATGGTGTTGTAGAATTGCAATAAGCTGTTAAGTGAAAAATTCAGTTTTTGAACCCAATTTTCAAACCTTCATTTCTTTTTGTACAAAATTTATTTTTCAACCATTCTTCAACCGTTGGAAAGATCGATAAATGAGTTTTCATAAAAATCTAATTTTGAAAGTTGGCCAAAAATCTGTTTTTACCAAAAACACACATTTACCAATTCTTCCAATTGTTCACAAGACAAATTAATTTTAACACATCAAAAGGACCCCATACCAACTCAATTCATATATTGGTGCGTGGAAGAAGTTAGGCCAATGAAGAGATTATAATATCATAGAACAGCGTTGCAAGTATAGCTCTTAACCAGCTAAAATCCGCCTCACCAATTTAAAAAGAGTGTCACAAAAATTTAGAATAGAAAAATACTGGGAGTATGAGTCCCAGGTCGTCTCCCAACGAGTTGCGAGAAAGTATGCTATTTTATTAATTAGGAATTTCCACGAGAGTTTGAGAGTTGAATAATGAGCAATTAAATAATAGTAAATTAAATCAATAAAAACTAAGAATGATTATTAATATTCTAGATAAAAAGTCTTGACTGGGGGAATGATTAATTGGAAGTTCTATCCTTGTTGGGATCTCTTAAGTGTAGTATTAAAAAGGTTGTTGTTTTCACTTAGTTAACCCTTACTAAATAAAGGAAAGTCAAACGATTGAGCTAACTCTTATTCGCAAATCCTAGTCCTCTCCCTTGGGAAGGTCTAGCGTTAGTAAATACAGAACTAGCCAACAACTTCCAGTTTAAACAGCACTTAAGCCTTCCAACTCAAGTGTCTCCTTTTAATCAACCCACATGTCAAGTATGGAATCTACTCCATTGACATGAATATAACGCTCATAAAAATAATAGAAGAAGACATGATAAATTAAATAAAATAGGGATACTAAATTGATCAAAAATAAAAATAATCATTTGCACTAATAATTCATGAAAATAATCCAATTACTACTTTAAACAAATTAAGAATATAAAATAAATAAAAGAGTAAGTAAAGAAACAAACTAGAATAATGTCTTCAACGGAGGTAATGACTTCTTCAATATCTAAAAGCAAAAGCTATAAACTATGAATGTAAAGAGAACCTAGAGGGGAAGTAATCCTCTCTAAATTCAGATCTAAAAACCTAAAACTATCCTAATGAGAATATGTGAAGTCGTCTAAAGTTGCGTATCTAATCTCTGTGTCGAGTCTCTGCATGTTCCCTGGCTTTATTCTGTGTTTCTGGGCCGAAACTGGGTCAAAACGCGGCCCGAAATCGCCCCCAGCATTTTCTATTAATTATGCAGATCGCGCAGGTCACGCGTACGCGTCGTCCATGCGTTTGCGTCATTTAGCGATTTTCCTCGTTCACAAGTTCGCGTCATTCGTGCAGACTCCAATCCATGCGTACGCGTCAGGCACGCGCACGCGTCGCTGCAATTTTCTCTATTCCACGCGTTTGCATGGGCCATGCGCGCGTCGGTATTCGCTAGTCATCTCCTTAGTTTCTTGTGTTTCTTCCATTTTTGCAAGCTTCCTCTCCATTCTCTAAGCCATTCGTGCCCTATGAAGCCTGAAACACTTAACACACGGATCACGGCATCAAATGGTATAAAGGAGAATTAAAATATACTAAGTAAAGATCTTTAGGAAGCAAGTTTTTAATCATAAAACAATACTCTGAAGGGATTATAAAATCATGTAAATCATATGAATAAGTAGGTAAAGGTTTGATGAAACCACTCAATTAAACACAAGATAAACCATAAAATAGTGGTTTATCATATATCCACACTCAACCAAATTCAAACCTACTCCAATTACACAATTCAACTCAAATTACATCAATTTCACATCTCAATCTTCCATTTCCAATTTCCTAGCAATCATTCCTACTTTCCATACATTCATTATCAAATTTCCAGTCAATCACATACATCATCACACAATGCACCCATCAACTTACCGTTCTTACATTTTCTGGCCAATATTCATTAATTCAATATACACATAACTCATAATCATGCAATTCATTATTCAACATCAATTTCCATTAACACAACAATTATGCATCATCCAAATAATCAATTTTCACAACATACCTTCTACACATATCAAATCCATCCAAATACACAATTCAAACTTAATCCTAGGAGCATCTAGCCTAGGATTTCATACTATATTGTACGATATTTAAATGAAACTAAAATTGCACCTCTTGGAAGTCAAAATTCAAGCTTTCACTTGTGAATCTCTACCAAACCTTAGTTCCAAGCTCCACCCAACACTTCCACAAGCAATTTTCAAGTTTCAAAAGTGTACCAAATACTCTAATACACACAATTTTATACATGCTTCAACCTAAGGTTCATAAAATTCATGAATTACAAGGGTTTGAGAATTTCTTATCTTAACCCACAGAATTGGTTGATGAAACTCACCAATGGCTCATACTAGAGCACCTCTAAACAACCAAAACTACAAAATTTTTCAAAACCCAAAGCCCTCAAAATTGAATGGGAAATAAAAACTGGGCATGAGTTTCGAAATTTCTTAGTACAATACCTAGATAGACTTGAATAGCTCAACGAGAGCGATGCGTGGCTGCAAACGGCTCGTCGATTGGAGCTCCATCGAGGAAGTTATGGTGACTTGAATGATTTGGGGGTTTAGGATTTCTATCTCATTATCTCTTCTCCATTTCAGCACAATGGTGGAAATGAATGTGTTTTGGTGCTGCATGGCCTTAATGAAGGCTATACATAGGTTGGGATTGGGCCTGGTTGGCCCAATTTTGGGCTAAAATCTTTAAAATTAGTATTTTAATGTGCGTTTTAATTATTTTACCATCCCAATTACAAATTTTGACTTTTTAACATTTCTCACTCATAAATTAATTTTTTCAGCTGCAGTACCGGACATATCTCAGCCGGTACTGCCGGTTAAATTTTCGATTCATGTTTTTACGCAGAAAACTATATTTTTTGACTCAGAAAAATTCATTGAGTCCAATTATCATATCAAAACGGTCAAATTATGATTGTTACATTTTCTAATCATTTTCTCCCATATTTAATTTATTTCTTAATTACTTTATGGTTTGACCGGATTTTACACTGTAAGATTTGGTAATGTGTAACGGTGATAAAGATGGTTTATTTGTTTTTGATTTGCATATTTCGTCTAATTTTAGGAGTTAAATACATACATGGCAGCTAAGCTTGAATATTTTTCCAAAGTGGAAAATTCCATTCTTTAATTGAAGTATTTCTTTTTTTTTTATTTTGTGGTTATTAGACACTAATATTTATGTCTTTTAGTTTCATTCAGATATATAGTTGGAGACCATGAAAAAATGAAGCAAAGACTATTTTTTTTACAACAAAGATTGCAAGGCTAATATGGAAAAATGAAGCAAAGTCCGGATGCCGTTTAGGAATTAGATTAGTTTTTTTCTAATATAGAATTGTAATTTTTTTAAATATTTATTTTAGAAGTTGAATTCATTTTTTCTTTAACGTTTCATTCATATTTTATTATGTACATAATTCAATAAATCAATGGAAGATTAATGTTTTAGTATTTTATTTTAAAGATTAACTTATTAATATTTCTAATTTTTTTATTTGAAAAAATTAGGTCACGCTTTGAAAGCGTGGCTGTATGTCCATTTTCGTCATGTTTTAAAAGCGTGGCTATAGAGTATATATATGGCCACGCTTTTAAGCGTGGTAATCTGTAAAAGTATGGCAAAAAATAAAGCGTGGTGATAGGTCACCAAAAGCGTGATGATAGAGCAACCGGCACCCTTGCAGATGTGATCCTTTCTAAAGCGTGCTGGTAGCTCAAAAAGCGTGGCAAAAAGTTATCTCCAGACCTTTTTCAGCTTTTCACAACGCTTTAAAAGCTTGGTAATAGAGTTATTTGCTTGTAGTGAAAGTTACAAAAACAAGAACAAGAACTATGAGAGAAGAGAGAGGAATTGTGAAGATTTTCTCATTGAAGTAGAAAAGAAAATCACAAAAATTAGTGTTTTGTTTTATGACATGGTGAAGGCCGAACACCCGGCCCACACACAGAAAGACCTAAGTCCCAGACCTACTTGACCAAATCATCCTAATTTGAACTACGTCTCCCTCTCAACATTAGTCTCTCACCTAATACATTGAAGCAATAGAAGCTGAACCAATATATGTTAATTCCCCAAGGCTAACGTCTTGAGAGATGGAAGAGGTTGTCGCTATTGCATCTCGATTATTGAAGATGACCAGGCTCGCGCCTATGCTGCAAGAAAGATGGACGACGGAGATCGCACTACTGCTTTGATGCTAATGGAATGTATGCCTCTATGTAGCACTCCTCTGTTTCTCTAATTCAATGCTGCTAGAAGTGACATGCACTATTACATTTCCAATATTATTGGATTCCAGGCTGTCGCCTCTACTCCGGCAAATGTGAATTCAGATGGGATCGCTGCAAGCTTGCAAGGCTGAGACAGCTCTATGTTGATGGTGTCTTTTCCTTCTTCCTGATCCATTCCTCAAGTACTTGAGCTCTGAGTCTGCCTTCAATTTTGCTGATGAGAATTCCGGAGATGATGTCCAATTCTTTCCCTTCTAATGATATCTGCAATTTGAGGCGCGGGGGGGGGGGGTGTTGACCAAACAACGGGGGTTTCAGAGTTGCTAGTGAATGTGCCAGTCTGTTTCCTTCTCGAGAGGTTCAGGTGAATTCACAATTTGAAAGTCTTTTCTGTATGGATTTTATGTCTTAAATGATTGGATCTATCTCCCAATTTGTCTTTCCTGATTTGAGAGTCTGAACAATCTGTAGATAATTTGTTTTAATGGTGGCTTTTTGAATATTGAAATTTTTTACTAGAATTACATCTTCCCTTACTGCTTGTGCTTCTGTTGACAGGCTTGAGCTTGCTTGGATCTCTGTTGCTGATCCCCCCAAGATTTTCCTTCTATGGTCTCTTATCACTGATGTTATGGCCGTTGAATTGGTCCCCTTGGAAAAAGAAGCGTCGGAGTTTATCTTGAGCCATCTTTAAGGAGGAGGTCTCCATTTTAACAGGTATTGCATTACCTTTGTTATCCTCTCTGACTTTGTAGGTATTATCATTTGTTTGGCTATTGTACTCTTGCTCTATTTTCCTTACATGATTGATGGTAGACTCTGGGTTGGGCTCTATGTTATTGTATACCTGGTTGTTCCTTGCCTTCCATATTGTCCACATAGTGATGCCTATTCTACTCCAATTCTGGTTTGCTTCTGCTCTGCTAGCTTTTTTTGCAATTCTGGAACATTTGCTGTAGCCATTCACCCACTGATCTGAAGTTTTGCTTTGATGGCATACATTGTGATTGTAAGTTGAACCACACTACTCTAGTCCATTCCAAAACAAAAGAGTGTGCTCGCTGGTCTCTTCCTCTTGCAAACAGATCGGGCAGATACTATTAATCAATAATCTCTTTTTTTTTATTTTCTCTTACCGGTATGATGTTGTGTGCGGCCTTCCAGAGAAACATTTTAATTTTTTAGTGTGCCTTCATATTCCAAATCCCATCCCATAGATCCTCCATTGGGAGCTTGATGAGAAGCTATTGTTGAGGATTCTTTTGTCTTCTCTTTTTTTTTCCACATAGTATCCTATTTTGGTTGTGAATTCTCCATGCTTCCTGAAAGGCCACAATAACCTGTCCGCCTCTGAGATTCTGCTAATTGGAGTCTGAATTATTTTTTCTGCTATAACCAGGGGGAAACTCCTTTGGATTTTCACTCTATCTCAATCTCTAGAGGATGTGAGAAATTCTTCTACTCTTTGATTGTCAGTGCTTCCTCTATTGAGTGGTTTGTTGATTCCATGAATCCAGTTATCTCCCCAAACTTTCACTCCATTTCCTTTCCCTATGCTCCATTTTTCTTTGCATTTTAAAAGCTCCCTTCCTTGCAATAAGTTGTTCCATACCCATGTACCCTTTTGGTGTTTTGGCGCTTCCCAAAAATTACAATCTAGAAAATATAGGGCTTTGAGCACTTGTACCCATATAGCTTCCAGGTTCCTGATCACCCTCCAAGCCTGCATGGCTAATTGCGCTCTGTTTTAGTGGTGAAACTCTTTAAAGCCGAGTCCTCCTTCTTTCTTACTCATGTATAGCTTCGGCCAAGCCTTCTAATGGATCCTTCTTTCTTTTCCTTAGCTCCCTTACCAAAACTTCGTGACTTTAGCATTTAATTTATTGCAAAAGGACTTGGAAAACCTTAGAATACTCGTGGCGTATGTTGGAACTGCTTGTATGACTGCTTTAATGAGAACCTCCTTCCCAGCTTGATTTAACAGGCTTTCTTTCCATACTTCTATTTTTCCTTCCACTTTTTTCATGATCAACTCTAGAGCCTTAGCTTTTGCCCTCCCCCAATGTGCCAAGAGTCCAAGGTATCTCCCCGGGCTATCCCAAGTTGGGATACTAAGAATCTCTTCTATGTTGATTCTGGTTTGAATTAGAATTTGGTTACTAAAGATTATTCCTGATTTTTCTAAGTTGATCACTTGTCCAGAGGCTGAGGTGTATTGGTTCAGAATTTGTACTAGTTGATAGATTTCCTCCTCCTTTGCAGCTGATATATATACAGAGCTTAAGACTAAACCAACTATGGTTAAGCTAAGCTAGGTTAACTAACTTACTAGAGATACAACTTCTAACTACAGTAACTTACTAGAGATAACAATCCAAGTTTGCGATAACATGAGTTGAAAGGACTAGAGGCAAGTGTCTTTGTAAGTAGATTTACTATCTAATTTGCAGAGGTGACAGGAAGCAACTTCAAAATTTCTTCATTTGCCTTGTCTCTCACGATATGATAGTGGGCCTTTATATACTTATTACGTTCGGAAAAAAAACCAAATTAGCAGTCATGTGTAAACCTGATTGGATGTCACTATACAAGGTAAAAGGCTTGTCATGTTCAACTCCTAGCACTCTTAGCAATCGTATGAGCCATAGACCTTCGCAAGTTGTGTTTGATAATGATCAATATATATATTCAACCTCTGATGATGATCTTGAGACTGTCTGCTATTCGTTATTTTTTCATGACACCAGTTATTTTGAAGAAACAATATCTAGATACTGATCTCATAGTGTCATGATAGGATGCTCAATCTGCGTCTGCAGAACTAGTAAGGTAAAATCATTTGCTTTTTCAAAAAATAACAATTCATAAAGTGCTTTGTTAGTTCTATAATATGATATTTGGAATCATATTTATCAGAAAGATAGCATGGCTAATGGCATAGGTCTACAACACTACAAGAAAAATGGTGAGTACCGTCGAATTTATCGTTGTAGAGTAGCAGTGGATTTACCAGCGGTGAAGGCATCGAATTCGTCAGGTTAAATTATTATCGACGGATTTACGTTTCTGATGGTAAATTCGCCGGTAATAATTAGAGGAAAAAAATAGGTGCGTAAGTTAGTATCGGATTTACTATCGGATAAATCCGCCAGTAGACCTAATGAAAATATTGTGTTTTGGTAACCCGCAATAGTTTACCGTCAAATTTTTCTAACAGTAATTTTGTCTTAAATACAAAGCGCGAATTCTCTCCACTTCATTTTGAATTCGTCTCTCTTTTTTCTATACCCTTTCTTCTCCCCCTCTCTCTCTAACCCTCTCCCTCTCTGCCGCTCTGTCATCCCCGCCGTCAACCCCGTCGCTGCCTCCTCAATCTGTCTTACTAGTGCAAACTTTCAACGCTCACGTACCATATCAAAATCTTGAGTTGTGAAAGGTTACAAGAACAAGAACTGTGAGAGAAGAGAGACTGAAATGTTAACAAAAAAATAATTATTATGAAACAAAAGTAGAGTTAACACCTAAATTATCTAAAAGAGATTGGATCAAACCAAGTCGACCTAATATTTAATTAACATATATAGTTTTGAATATTATACCTGGCAAAGTAACAAAATCTTACATTTAAAATTGAAATTTTGATAGATATTATACACTATACAAAAATAAATGATATCATAATTATGAAAATAAATGATAGATATTATATTAATATTTTATTTTAAGTTACTATGTTAGTATTAAGTGTATTAGAATTGACAAACAATTTTAAATTTTTAGAATACAAAAAATGAAAACTAATAATATTGTTGAAGTGGCAACACTACAAGAAAATCATTGAATACGGTTAGATTTACGGATAGATTTATTAAAAAAATCTGTTGGTAATCTATTTATTGTCGAATTTAGCGGCGGAATATATTCGACAGTATAAATCTTATCGGTAATTATTTATCGGTAGATATTAACTTTTAATTAGCAAAATTCTGGAACTTATTACTGTCGAATTTATCTTCCGGTAAATTCGATGGTAAATTTAATTTTTAAAATGTTTAAAAATTTAAAATATAATTTTAAATGTTTAAATTCAATCATTTTTAAACTAACAAAATTCAAACTTTTATAATTTTACATAATAATTTGTCTATAATTTTTTGTTAAAAGTTCATAAATAAGTTCACACATCAAAGTTTAAGACTAAAAAAGAAAAATAATAATTATTCGTGTAAGGAAAAATGTAGCACTATAAATATATACTCTAAATCCAGAAAAAATGAACTTACATAAAGTTTGATATGAAAAATAAGATACCTCATAATGACTAAGTAAATTACATAGTTAAAGTTTTTTAGATAATAAAATGTTAAAAGGAAAAATTAATTATACAAATAAGACAAATTAAGATTATAAATAATACATGTTTATTTCAAATGGGACAAATTAATTATACAAAGGGGAGTGCATCAGGGGTGAAGCTACGTATAAAACAGGGGAGGCAGTTGCCCCCCAAAAGAAAAAATTTGTTTACAAATATAATAAAAAATAAAAGAATGCCTCCCACCCCCAAAATAATGTCTAGTCTTCCTCTCTTTTAAAATATGTATGGTTGTCCTAATTCTCATTCAATGCAGGAATAATTAAAAAGTTGTGTTATTTAGGCTATCGGTCATATACTTAGTTAAAAAAAATCTTAATTTATATTAGAAATAAAGAATTTGAAAAGGCAGCAACAACAAGCCAACAAATTACTTCTTTCATTCTTCTCTCTTTTTTCAATTAGAAAACAAAACATCATTCGATATTTTTATTATTATTACAATTTAGAAAATAATAAGTAGTTTTTGATCTTCCATTATCATCTCTCATTTTTCTTTTTTTTATAAGTTATTTTTTATTTTTTTTTAATAATTTATATATTTATTTATTTATTTACTTTATAATCTTATAATATTAATTTAGGTTTTAAAAAAAATTGAAGATGATGATCATGTAATTATAATGTTATCCTTGTATTATTTTTTATTTTTTCTCATTATTAATTATTTGTGACATTGATATTATTAATTTACAAAAAATAAAATAAATTGAGTTTAGTTAAGTTGCATAAAGTTTATCTTATTATCTATGTAAATTCTCAATAATAGATGACTTTGAATCAAGGAAAAAATGTCGAGCTCAATTGTGTATGTAAATTACAAATTTTAACTTATTTCAGCTCTAATAATATTATTATTAATTTTTTCATTGCATAAGTTATGGTTGTAATTTAAATTATTTACATGAAGTATAATATATTTTTTTAATAATTTTGTAGAAAACGTCTAAAAAGAAATAGAATAGTATTTGAAGATTCTAAAAGCAAGTATGTAACCTATATTTACAATATTTAAAATTAGTTTTGAGATATTTGTGTTTAATTATTTTAATATACGATATATTCAATTATCTTATAAAAAGTTAATTTTAAGCCTAAGTTGTTATTTTTAATTAAAATAAAAAACTAAAAAAAAATATTACCCCCTACTAAATATTGTCTAGCTTCGCCCCTGGAGTGCATGTTATAGGCGAACGAGACAAATTCACAAAGAATCAATTAACATATCCTGATACATTAAGATTTCAAGTAATCCACTAACATGCATATGTATATCTCTCAAATGGTATATCTATTTAAACTTATACAATTTTAGTAACTTACAAACTTAGTTAGAGGTTTTGCATCAGAAACCATTAATCTGTGGACAAAGAATTACTAGTACTGTAGACCTACCAGCTACAAGCGCATTTTCTGAAATAGCAAGCTGTACACTTTCAATTGCAAACTATAAATATAATCAACATACAAATTAAACTATAAACATAATTAACACACAAATTATAATTAAACAAATAAATCAAAGTTCATATATTCAAATGAATAAATTGCAACTCAATAAAATTAACAACAATCAACTCAGCAAAATTAATTCAGAAAATAATTAATTCAGATAATAATAAACTCAGAAAATTAACAACAATCAACAATAAGTCAATAATTAACTTAGAAAATTAACAAACTAATATTAACTCAGAGAATTAACAACAATCAACTCTAATAAACTCAAAAAATATTTAACTCAGATAACAATAAACTCGAAAAATTAACAATCATTCAAAACACCATCAACTCAGAACAAATCCTAAATTACACCCTACCTAACCTAAAATTATTTAATTTCTAATTATACTAAATTAATATAATAAACTCTAATCACACACTTCATTAAAAAATTTAATAAAATACCTCACAAAATTCTAAACAAACAAAAAAAATCTGAAAAAATACAAAAGCTATAGGAAAATTATCTCTAATGGTAGCTGCAATATGGTGGAAGCATGGTGGTGACAGGAGGTGGTAGTAAAACCTATAGTAGTGGAGCTAGGGTTTAGTAATATAATAAACAACCAAAAGAAAAAAATGGATAACAACCTTACCTTTGGCGCGGTGACGACGATAAGGTGACGACCTCCAACGGCAAGGGACACCAACAGCGGCAGTACGACAGAGGCTTTCTACGGAGACTCTAGCAACAGTGACGACAACGTGCTGATCTGCGATGACAATGTGACTTACTGGCGGTGATGATAGCTCCAGGTGGTTGCAGTGCAACCTTCTTCAATGGAGTAGAGCGAGAGAGATGAGAGAGAGACGTGAGAGAAAGAGAGAGAGAGAGAGAGAGAGAGAAAAGAAGAGAAGAGAGATAGAGAGTTTGTAGGAGTGAGGGGGAGGGATTTTTGAGTTTGAATTTTACCCAAATTTACCAGCGGATTTACCGCTGAAAATCCGACGGTAAGGTATTCGTTATTGTCTAAACACCGTGTTTTACTAAATCTTATTATTGTCAAAATTTTCGACGGAAAATCCGACACTAATAAAATTAATTTTCGCGCCTCTATTTACCGTCGAATTTAGTTATAGGATTTTAAATCTGATAATAGCTTATTCGAGGGACAAATTTTCACTTATAACCGTCGATAACGTCTGCCGCTAAATCCAACGATATTCAGCGCATATTTTGTAATATAGACAAAAACACCTCAAGTTAAGGGGTTTTTGTGATAATTAGTAGAAGAAAAGATTTTGAAAATTAATATAAATCTTATTTGTTTTGAAAATTAACTAATTTAAATATTTTGTTTATTAAAGAAAAAACTCTATTATATATACATGTCCTTTGGAAGAACTTCAGGGCATCACCAATAGCCTAAGTTACAGCAGTAATTCTTTCCTTGAAGAACTTCAAGTGCAACTTTGGAAGGATTACGAGGAAGTTCTAGCCCATGAAGAGCTCCTTTGGTACCAGAAATCTAGATGCAAGTGGATAGAGTTTGGAGATAGAAATACAAAATTCTTTCATGGCTCAACTATGGTTAGGCGGAGGAAGAATAAAGTTCGTTCTCTTCTAGATGATGGTGGTATTTTAATTACTGATAAGAATACTTTGGAGAGTATGGCCTTTTCTTTTTACTCTAACTTGTATATGGATTGCCTCCCTGAGTGCCCTTTTGTTCTCACTAATGGTTTTCCTACTCTTTGTGAGGAGGACCGAAACAGAGTGGGAGGAGATATTTCTAATATGGAGATTAAAGAGGCGGTTTTTGCTATGGGCAGCTTTAAAGCACCAGGAAGGGATGGTTTACAAGCTGTCTTTTATCAGAGCCAATGGGATAAAGTCGGGTCTGATCTTTGTACACTTATACATCGTATTTTCCATGAGCCTGAGAAAGTTCAAGAGATCAATAAAACTCTTATTACTCTTATTCCTAAGGTGGAACCTGTCACTAGCCTCAAGCAAATGAGACCAATCAGTTTATGCAATGTCTCCTACAAAGTTGTCACTAAAGTCCTTGCTAACCGTATTAGAAACCTCATGGAAAAGTTAGTCAAACCCACACAGTGCAGTTTTGTTCCTGGCAGACATAGCTCAGATAATATCATCATTGCTCAGGAAGTCATTCATACGATGAGAAGCAAGAAGGGTCCAAAAGGGTGGATGGCTATCAAGATTGACTTAGAAAAAGCTTATGATAGAATCAAATGGAGCTTTGTTAGAGATACTCTTTTGGAGGTTGGTTTCCCAAATCATATTATCAAGCTCATTATGTCATGCATTTCAACAGCAAGGATGCGAGTTCTTTGGAATGGTGAAGAATTAGATGAATTCTTCCCATCCAGAGGTATTCGCCAAGGCGACCCCCTTTCACCGTACATTTTTGTACTGTGTATTGAACGCCTCTCTCAACTGGTTAATGCTGCTGTTGATCATGGGTTCTGGAAGCCTATCAAATTGAACAGGGATGGTTCTAAGCTCTCCCACCTCTGCTTTGCCGATGATTTAATTCTTTTTGCGGAAGCTAATCTCCAACAAGTGGATATTATCAAGAAATTCCTCAAAGCCTTCTGTGATAGCTCTGGCCAGAAAATTAGCAATGAAAAAGCTCGGGTGTACTTCTCCAAGAACGTGGGAAACCAAGTTAGAATTGAGATCAGTGAAGCTCTTGAATTCGCTAGAACAGATAACCTTGGAAAGTATTTGGGTGTTCCTCTTCTACATTCCAAAGTATCCAAGCATACCTTCAATGACATCATCAACAAGCTCAACTCCAGACTAAATTCTTGGAAAGCCTCCTCTCTTTCGTTTGCAGGCAGAACTACCCTGGTGAAATCTGTCCTTTCTTCTATTCCTCTTTATACTATGCAAACTGCTTTATTACCTGTCTCTACTTGTAATGTTATTGATCGTAAATGTAGGAGTTTTCTTTGGGGCGATACTGACCAATCAAAGAAGATTCATCTCATGAATTGGGATAAAGTTTGTCAACCCAAGAAAGCGGGAGGTCTTGGCATTAGACATGCAAGCAAAATGAACCATACATTCATGATGAAAGCTGGATGGGAGCTAGTTGAGAAAAGAGATTCTTTATGGATCACTATGCTCCGATCCAAATATAAAGCCGGGAAGGATATCATTCCTAATGTTGAGCGAAAGCCTAATAGCTCTAACATGTGGAAGGGAATATGCAAGTCATGGCCAGATGTGAAACAAAACCATATCTGGCGTATTGGGGATGGCTCTGTGATTAAGTTTTGGCAACATAACTGGGTTCCCAATTTGGGTAGTCTTGATCAGCATGTGCCGCAGGTAAGAACTAATTATGTAGAGTATTCTAGTTCATTGATGGACTTCCTTGATGTTTCAGGTAATTGGGATTTGAACAAACTCAATAGCTGGCTGCCGGAAGATATGGTGAAGAAGATTGCTGCCATCTCTCCACCATCTCCATGGAAGATGCCGGATCATGTGGCATGGAACTTGTCATCGGATGGCTCCTTCGATCTCAAACAATCCTATCAAGTACTTTGCAACACTCCTCCTTCCTATAATGGGACGTTCAATCTGGTTTGGCGTTGGTGTGGTCCCGAACGTGTTTGATCTTTTCTTTGGTTAGTTGCCAATAATGCAATCCTAACCAATGCGGAAAGACAACGACGTCACCTCTCAACCGCGTCATCATGTCCAAGATGTAACATTCACAGCGAAACGACCCTTCATGTCCTTAGAGACTGTGCATTTGCATCAGCGGTCTGGGATAACTTGCTGCCTTTGGCATGGAATCAAAGCTTCTTCAGCTCAAATCTTCAAGATTGGCTGAGCTCCAACCTCTCTACTTCAAGAAATTGGCAATGTCTTTTTGGGGTGGTGACATCCTCTCTTTGGTTTTTTCGAAATAAGTTGATTTTTGAAGGAAACTTCACTACAGTGGCCTCGACTATAGCTCAAATTAGAGTAAGGTTTGATGAGTTCAACCGTTCGTCAAGATCTAAAGTGCACCTGAATGCTCCCTATGCCAATCATGCTCGATTAATAAGCTGGAAGCCTCCTAGCGAGGATGCTGTTAAGTTGAATGTAGATAGCTCCTATATGGCAATAACTAATAATGCTACTTGTGGTGGGATCCTTAGAAATTGTCTTGGAGGGTTCATTAAAGGCTTCTCTTGCAATCTCGGGAGCTGCTCCATCATGCATGCGGAACTATGGGGGATTGTCCATGGTCTTCGGATTGCTACTTCTCTAAATCTTTTTTGTGTAATTGTGGAATCGGACTCGGCTTCAGCGTTAAAGTTCATCACCCAAAACTGTCCAGCTACTCATTCTTGTTCCTCCCTTATTGAGGAAATCAAGCTCCAAGCAAACCGCATCCCTCATGTGTACTGGGATAATGTGCCTCGCGAAGCTAACTCTGTTACAGATCAACTAACAAAGAAAGGGCAGCATTTACCTCTTGGTCTCCATACTTTTGATTCAGCCCCTTGTGAAATTTCTCATATTCTAGCTTCCGATATAGCTTTTATCCCTCTGTTTAGAGGCATTTAGTTTTCTGTCTTTTTGGGTCTTTGACCCCCACTATCACCAAAAAAAAAAATATATACATGTCCTTTCTTTCTTTTACAACTATTTTATAGTTTATCCCTATAGTAGTGAAATCTAAGGTAAATTTAGCTGGCTTTAAACATTTTGTACATCCAAAAAACATTAACGTGCGTGGATTTGCCGTTACCGTGTTTAATACACTAATGTTAATGTATATTACAAAAAAAGTGGGTGGACATGGAAAATTCAGAAGTTATGACTTATCTGGTTTGTTACATTGATAACAATAACAATTAATTAATCAATAAACTTTGTGGTTAACATCAAAGAAACGTCACAACTCATAAACCAAACAAACCGATTACTGATTGATTGTGAACTGGGCATAGGCAGGCATATCTTACTTTCAAAATTTGTAGTTTTATTGTTCCCAGTTATCACCATCCCCTTCCTAATGTTGACCCAAATATCAGTTACGAATGCAATGCACTCAGATTGTTCCTTCAATTAAAAAAGAATCATATAATATTACTATATAGCTACAAGCCTACAATACAATCAACTTGAATATATTTTATTTTGCTCGTTTGTCTCATCCAATCAAAAGAAATCGAAATTATTGATTTCTCTCTGTAAACAAAATCCTCAAGCACAAAGATACTGACACAATCAGACAAGGAAAATGGCTATAATTGTGTAAAGTCTTACAAAAGTTTATTAATGTTGTTTCTTTCAGAGGGTTAATCTTCAAAATAATGTTTTAGAAATCAAGCATAAATTTATTTACTTTTGAAAGATATTAACATTCATCGAGTTGGTCGTTCCATTAATTTATTGTTAATATATTACTATTATTACTGATGTACATTGTGCAAGGTAAAAATTATCAAATAATATCGCTTTTTTAACATGAATAATGTTAAAAAATAATAATATAAAATTATTTTATTTAATTTAATATCTATAATTATATGTTTATTATATTTAAAATTATTTATTTATTTCAACAATAATTAAGAAATAAAAAACAAAGCACTAAAAAAAGCCAAAGAAAAAAGTTATCCGTTCCTAAACTAACTCTCAAACATTTTTGTTTAATATATTATGTAATATTTAATAGTGACGCATCAAAATAAAAACTTAATGGAACTACTAAATTAAGTCATATTTATATTATGTACAGTTTTGTTAGATAGACAATAACTTTTATAAATAATATGAATAATAAATTCTAAAATTGACTAACTAAAATAAAAAAACACTCCATTTTTAAATTATTTTCTAAATTTTAACATTAGGATAACCATCTGCACACTTAGTGAATTGAACATCCAATTGTTAACTGTGTATGAATAAATCGAATCAAAAGAAATAACTATCCAATTAAAAATAATAAACATAATCATCTGCATACCTATTAAATTGAACATCCAACATATCAATTGTTCACATTGTTTAATATTCTCATTGTCTACCTATACTTTTCTTATTATTTAAAAGAGGAATGCCCAATGAACAAGTTATTTTTGTATCCAAATTCAACAAAGTATTTTTTCTTTTTTTTTTTTGTGTATTTTCATTTTTTTTCAATTAACTTTTTATTGTGTTAATAAGTTATTGGACGAACTTAGTTACCAAATTAACTTGATTGGTAGGCTAAGGATTAATTCATTGTGGATTTGAGCTACATTTTAAAGGTCTATCGCTGGCCAATAAATTACTGCTTATACAAGACAGAATTCTAATACTTACTTAAGTGAATAAGTGAGTTGACTACTTAACCAACCCACATTAATTACCAAAATTCTAATTAGTGAAGATCTAACTTGGCTAAATATCCTAAGTGTAGAGATAATTCATAGGTCTTCTTTTCATTCCTTTAAAAATTAATATTCTAACTAATTATACTTAGGTTAGTAAGAATACTCCATAAAAAATAAAAAAAATAATTACTATTTAAATATATTATACATATTATTTTATTTTATTTTTAGTAAAAAAATAATTATTAAAATAATTAAATACGATATAATATAATATAATAATAGATAAAGTATATTTTGTTTTTGAAATTTGCTAAAAGTTTTAAAATTATCCGTAAATTTTATTTTATTTTAATTTTGTTATAAAAGTTTTCAGTTTGGATAAAAAACACACTTGACGATTAATTTTTTGAAACTTTAGGACTAATTCAGTAACAATTTTACTGGAATAATTTTCAATATAAGCAAATAAGACATAATTATCATGTATTATTGTTGGATTGGTCCTAAATTTTTTAAAAATTTAACTGTGAGAATATATTTGATGTAAATTGAAAATTTATAGAATAAAATTAAAACAAAAATAAAATTTAAAAGTATTTTTAAAATTTTTGACAAATTATAAAAAAAATATGCTTTGCCTTATAATAATTAAATATTTTTATAATAATATAATTAATATTTTATAAAAAAAGCACACAGAGAATATATATATATATATATATAATAGTTGACTTTAATTGTGTATATAACATGAGTTGTAAATTAATAGCAGCTGAAATATTTAAAGGAATTTAACTAAAAGTACTTTTAAGATTTAGTTGAAAAAATTATTTAAGACTAAATAAAATCCAAAATTTTAATATATTTATTAAAATAAAAATTTAAATATTTTTATTCATAATAATTCTAAAATTTTTTTAACGCATAATTACCTCAATCCTATTTTAAATAGTAGAAATTTACTCCATTGGACTTTGGGATTGGAGAGGGTTTGGACTTTGGGCTGTGTGGTTTTTGCCCCATTGAACACATAACACATAACAGCTTTTACAAGGTAGCTGATTGTTTGACTTTTGCCATGACTTCAGCCCGTGAGCCCCACCACCCAACATAGACAAAGGGAACCTCAATTCTTAAATTATTATTATTATTATTATTATTATTATTATTATTATTATTATTATTATTATTATTAATTAACTAATCATTAATAACGGAGGCAAAATCAGAAATTGATTTTAATATCACTGACCATTTGGCGTTTGCGAGAGTCAATGTCCCCTTCTCCCTTGTTGTTAAGCAACGGTTGAAACATAGTGGAGGCAGTGTTTTCGATCAAAGGGAGAGGGAGGGAGAGAGAGCACAGAACGGGGGTTATGCTTTAATTGAAATTTCTATTCTTTTTTTTTTTCCTTCTTACTTTTGTCATCTTTTTTCTTTTTTATTTATTTTCTTTGCTGTTTCTAGGAATGGCAACGGGTCCCCATGGGGGCGGGGACATGCCCCCCGCCCCCCGCCCCCGCCTCCATTATTCGTCCCCGTCCCCGCCCCATCCCCGTGACGGGTAACGGGGGCCCCATATCCGCCGGGGACCCGGGTCTCCGCGGATATCCGCGGATTTTTATAAAAAAATAATAAAAATTGAAAAAAATTAGAAAAAAATTTAAAAAATAGTGTATTGTATATAATTTAGTATTTTACTTACATCAATATCTACTTCAATATTATGAATTACATGTATAGCACTCAAATGCTTAACCAAAAATTCAAAATCAGTAAAATAATAAAAATTTTAGAATAATTATAACAAATGTTTATCCAAATCACAGTAATTATAATAGAAAAAGCAAACAAAGATAATGAAAATGATAACAAATGCTTAATTATAATCATATAAATTATATTTAACTTAATTCAATAATTATAACAAATGCTTAACAAAATCATAGTACACACAAATGGGGTATTCTAGTCTTTTTACATAAACGGAGTTTAAACGGGTCTCCACGGGGCGGGGACCTCTATCCCCGCCCCCGCCCCGTTTAATATACGGGGCCCCGTCCCCCGTCCCCGCGGGTACAAAATCGTCCCCATATCCGCCCCGTGACGGGTAAATCCCCGCGGATATCCGCCCCGCTGGGGATTTTTGCCATCCCTAGCTGTTTCCTTCGCCTTTTGGATTTCAATTTCAATTTAGAGAAGAAAATCCTACTGTGGAAGATACGAACCTACTTATCAATTATCATACCGGTATGTTTTGTATTTACTTCTCTTTAGTAAAAGAGCATTTCATGTTTTGAGGCGCTTTGCTTTAATTATGCTGCTCTGAAATAATTACAGATTGAGAGAGAGAGAGAGAGAGAGAGAGAGAGAGAGAGAGAGAGAGAGAGATCCTTGTGGAGTGCCTCTCCCTCCTAATTGAAGCTCCATAGTTACTGTTACTTGTCCTAGGATTCTTCTTCAAACCCATTTCTATTTATTTTTTGGTTGGGGAGAGTTTCTTCTCTTGTGGAGTGCCTCTCCCTCCTAATGTGAGAATTGCTCTGCAAAGTTTTGGGATCTGGATTTCTAGGGTTTGAGAGTTATGAGCTTTTGACTTTTTCTCTCTCCATCTTCGGCATCACACTTTCCTTTTGTAAGAAGTTGGGTATTGAAACCTATTCCAGGTAAAATGAACTGTTTTTTCTTTATTACTTTCCTTTTTCCCCGTTTTTTTTTTTTTTTTTTTCTTCTTGGTGATTGGTGTTCACTTTTCACCGGAAATGGTGAGCTGAGTTGTTTGTTCATTCTCTCAAAAATCACACCTTTCAGGATTTCGATCGTTGGGGAAATCCAGGGTTGTGGTCTTCGTGGAATTAGGGAGTTTTAGCTTAATTTGTTACAGGTCGATGGGCTGAACTTTACTTCTTGTCTGTGTTGTGTTCGTTCAAGTGACTCAATTCAAGCTTCCTGGTTCTCTCATCTGAAATTGATTTTTGAGAGCAGTGGAAGGTATCATGCATCTCTCACTATGGAAGCCCATTTCCCACTGTGCTTCTCTGCTCTTGGACAAGAAGAGCAGGAGGAAAGATGATGATTCCGTGGTCGAGATAAGGAGGAACCCATCAATGCTTCAGAAGCTGCAAGAGAACAAGCTTAGGGAAGCTCTTGAAGAAGCTTCTGAAGATGGATCACTCTTCAAATCTCAAGACATAGAGCCAGAGACTGTTGCCAACCAGGATGAAAGCCTTGGGAGATCCCGTTCCCTCGCCAGGCTGCACGCCCAGCGGGAGTTCCTTCGCGCCACTGCCCTTGCCACTGATCGCACTTATGAATCCGAGGAGGAAATTCCCACCTTACAAGAAGCATTTTCGAAGTTCCTCACTATGTACCCCAAGTACTCATCGTCAGAGAAAGTTGATCAGTTGAGGTCTGATGAGTATTCACATTTGGCACCTAAGGTGTGCCTTGATTACTGTGGCTTTGGTCTCTTCTCTTTTGTTCAGACTATTCACTACTGGGACTCTTCTACATTTAGCTTGTCTGAGATAACTGCAAATTTGAGTAACCATGCACTTTATGGTGGTGCTGACAAAGGAACAGTTGAACATGATATAAAGGTTAGAATCATGGATTATCTGAATATTCCTGAGAATGAATATGGCCTTGTTTTTACTGTTAGTAGAGGGTCAGCTTTTAAATTGCTGGCTGAATCATACCCTTTCCATACAAACAAGAAATTGTTGACCATGTTCGACCATGAGAGCCAGTCAGTTGCTTGGATGGCTCAGTGTGCCAGGGAGAAAGGTGCCAAAGTATGTAGTGCATGGTTTAAATGGCCAACCCTCAAACTATGCTCTACCGATTTGAGAAAACAGATTTCTAGCAAAAAGAAGAGGAAGAAGGATTCAGCTACCGGCCTGTTTGTGTTCCCAGTTCAGTCCAGAGTAACTGGTGCTAAGTATTCGTACCAATGGATGGCCTTGGCACAGCAGAATAACTGGCATGTCTTGCTTGATGCTGGATCATTGGGGCCTAAGGACATGGATTCACTTGGGTTGTCCCTATTCCGGCCAGATTTTATAGTTACATCATTTTACAGGGTGTTTGGGTATGATCCAACAGGTTTTGGATGTCTTCTGATCAAGAAATCAGTTATGGCAAGCCTGCAGAATCAGTCTGGGAGTACTGGCTCTGGAATGGTTAAGATTACTCCCGAATTTCCAATATATTTGGGTGATTCAGTTGATGGATTGGATGGATTGGCTGGTATTGAGGATGAGGAAGTCATTGCTGCTGGTGATAAGACTTCTGAAACTCGTCAGGGCTCTCAATTACCTGCCTTTTCTGGTGCATTTACGTCTGCTCAGGTCAGAGATGTATTTGAGACTGAAATGGATCAAGACAGCTCAGAAAGAGATGGAACTAGCACTATATTTGAAGAGACTGAAAGCATATCTGTTGGGGAGGTGATGAAGAGTCCTGTCTTCAGTGAGGATGAGTCATCGGAAAATTCATTTTGGATTGATTTGGGTCAGAGTCCAGTTGGGTCTGATGGTGTTGGTCATTTAAATAAACCGAGGATGTCTTCTCCCTTACCATCCATGTGGTTTAATGGGAGGAAGGCCCAGAAGCAACATTCTCCAAAACCAACATCCAAGAAATATGGAAGTCCTATGTATGATGACAGAGAGGTAAATCTAGGTCTTCATGATGATCGCCATGTATTGTCATTTGATGCTGCTGTCCTAATGTCACAAGAGCTAGACCGGGTCAAAGAAGTTCCGGAAGAAGAGCAGGATGAATCTAGTCACTATTCTAGAAATGGTAATTCATCAGATCATTTAGAAGCCAATGGAATATTGGAAGAACCTGGAACCAGTGAAGCAGCTCAAAATGGATCTGTTGCTTTGAAAGGATCCTGGCTCAATCAGCATCAAAGCTTCGAGAACAGCTCTACGTCTGAAATATGTGCTGATGTTAAAGAAAGTGCCATAAGAAGGGAAACTGAAGGTGAATTCAGGTTATTGGGTAGGAGAGAAGGGAATCGATATGGTGGTGGCAGGTTTTTTGGTTTGGAAGAGAATGAACACACCAGCAGGGGAAGAAGAGTGTCATTTAGCATGGAGGATAATCGTAAAGAGTACCTAAACCAGACCCTAGAGCCAGGGGACATATCTGCAGCTAGCTTGGATGATGAAGAGGCTGTCACAAGTGATGGAGAATATGGTGATGAGGAGGGTTGGGGCAGGAGGGAACCAGAGATAGTATGCCGGCATATAGATCATGTTAATATGCTTGGTCTCAACAAAACGACATCCAGGCTTCGGTTTTTGATCAATTGGCTTGTGACCTCCTTATTGCAGCTAAAGTTACCTGTTTCTGATGGGGATGAAAAAGTGAATCTTGTCCACATCTATGGCCCTAAAATAAAATATGAGAGGGGTGCAGCTGTAGCTTTCAATGTCAGAGACAGAAGCAAGGGGCTGATCAATCCAGAGATTGTCCAAAAGCTTGCTGAAAATGAAGGGATCTCTCTTGGTATTGGTTTTCTCAGTCATATAAGGATCCTTGATGGCTCAAGACAGCAGCGGGTATCCCTGAATCTTGAAGATACAACTCTTTGCAGGCCGATGGAGAATGGTCGGCGTGATGGAAAAGGCAGCTTTGTAAGGCTTGAAGTTGTGACAGCTTCACTGAGCTTTTTAACCAACTTTGAAGATGTGTATAAATTGTGGGCTTTTGTGGCTAAGTTTCTTAACCCGGCATTTATCAGGGAAGGTGGTCTTCCAACTGTTGAAGAAGGGTATGAGACATAAGTTAGCAGTGACTTTATCAGATTCTGGAAACTGAAATTGAACCTGAAACATCATTTATTTGAAGATCCCAACCGGGAGCAGCAGCTGGAAGAATGAATGTGATCATTTGTATGCTCTGCCAAAATGGACAGATGTTCATCTCTGCGTAAAGTCAGATGAGGCAAGCAGGTGGATTTCTTGATTTATGTTTCTTGTTGCTTAGATTTTTCATTTTTCTGTCCCCTTTTTTTTAGCTTCTTGTAGAGTTGGCCTTATCAGATTTGTTACATATTGGGGAGCCATGGTGTTGTTTGAAGCAATATTTTATGGGTAGAATCTCTATTGTTTAAAAACTGTTCTTCTGTTGCATACTCAACTTTTGTAAAAAGGGTAGTGTTCATTTTATGCTATAGTTACAGATCATCAATTTTGGTGCTTTCTTTGTTGGTCTTATATTTCATTATTTGTGCTAATCTATTGCATACTCAACTTTTGTAAAAAGGGTAATGTACATTTTATGCTATTGTTACAGATCATCCATTTTGGTGCTTTCTTTGTTGGGCCTATATTTGTGCTAAGTAGAAGAATCGAAACATTGAATTTGACTGGTAGATTATATTATAGAAATAGATCCAGAATGAGCTTATTGTGGCTGCTGATTGTTGGTAGACATTGTCTAACTGTTTGGTATTGTTGGAAATCTATTCTTTAATCCATCAGTATAATGGTGGAAAATGCTAGTTTGATGTGAGTAGGAAATGCTAGTGTAATGGTAGGAAATTAAGTCTAGTTTCATGTTTTGGATCCTTCAAATATTCTAATATAAGGCATAGCTTTTTATGGAATAACAAAAAGTCAATAGTTAAGTAATCTATAATGCCTAATTGCATGTCTCTCTTATGTCTTTCTCAATCAGATAATTAATTAATATATTATTGGCCATTTATAACTGTCGGATAATTGGTGGTTCAAATGATTGGATATTTAGTATTATTGGCGATGTATAACTTTTGGATAATTGGTTCAAATGATTTCCTTTCTGAGTAACAGTTAGTTTATTTATTTTATTATTTTCTTAAAATTATTGGCACTCTGTAAGTTTGTAATTAATTTAATTGGGCACCTCAACGCTCAACCAACGTGAGTAACCGAAGCTTCAAGAATGCATCTTTTGGCTTTTTCTGTAATTGATGCACCTTTTAATCTTTTGCTCTTGGTCATAGTAATTGCATTTTTCTCAAGAAAAAAACACTAACTACGTTTCTTGTTCCCTCATGATGTGTTTTTTTCTGCTTTTTATGTAGTTTATGTATCATTGTCAAAATAGTTTATATATTTTGTGGAACTTTTTTTTTTTTTTGTTATTTCTTATGAGTGAAAGTTATCATCATGGTTGGGCCTCACCTACTAAAGTATTGTTTCATAAAGGCCATTTGTCAACACCAAAAAAGATAAATACACAGACAGATAAAGGACAATTGTCAAAGATTACATTATGCATTTATGCTGTTTTTCCAACCAGCAATTGACAAATCATTGAGCCTACTCTTCAATTGGAATGAACAAATTGTTGGGTTTGGCATGAACTGCATTGGGCATCGAAGCCAACTCATGAGACGTGACGTGACATGTGTGAAAAAAAATAAAAGGAAGGAACGTGGAGAAAAAGAAAGGCCTTTGGCATCATCACTCGAGTGTTCCACTGTCCAATAATGGTCGTGTTATCAAAATTTCGACTTTTGTCGTTACAGTAAAATTCAATTTTCACTCAGTAGATGATATATGCGAGACATTAGAAGGTTTGATTATTTGAAAATAATCCGTATTTAACTATAGTTTCCGCTCTATGATTATCATGATATTGTGCATGGTGATGTGTGTTAAGTTAGAAATAATTTTTTATTTATTGTGATGCACATATATTTGGTTGGGTTAATTAAAGTTGGCTCCAATTTGTGTTATAACTAATTGTACAATTAAGAGTTTTAGGATTAGTAATTGGTTTCAATATTGATTTGGTTATAATTAGAAAAAATCAATCATCAAGAGCATAATACGAAAAGAATTTGGAAAAGATTGTTGCTGCTAATAAAAAAAAATTATCATGACAATAATGAAGAGTGATTGACAGCAATGGCTAGTAAGAATGACAAGCTACGGTTTTACTATAAGAAAAAGATCAATTATCAAGAAGCGGCAAGGAGAACATTCAGATACACAGCCTGCACATTTGAGTGTTATTATACTTTTTCATTGGGTTTCAATTTCACATATTTAATTTTATTTTTGGAAGTTTTATAGTTAAAAAGAAAAAGGATTATATTTCTGAGAGATTATTTTGAAAAAGCCTATGAAAGAAAAAACATGAACTAGGAAGAAAGGCCAAAATAATTTTAGGGGTTAATAGTCAAATTAGTCTCTGGAAGATAAGACATTCTTCAAATTCATTCCCAAAAGATTTTTTCAATCAAATTGGTCCTTCAAAGATTGCGAATTAATCATATTTGTCCTCCGGTCACTCCATTAACAATTTTCTTCAAAGGTTGATGTTGTAAAACATTAATTGATAGCATATATAATACCTAATATGTCTAATTCGATATTGACCAAATATGTTTATGAAAATGTATTAATTTAGTCATTTTTTCAATTACAAAAATCCTATTCCTAATATGACCTAGTGACTAAATTGATAGATTTTCATAAACATATTTAGTCAATGTCTAGTTGAACATGTTATGTGTCATGTATGCTATCAATTAACATTTCACATCATCAATCGTTGACAAAAATTGTAAGTGGAGTAACTGAAGGACAGATATGATTAATTCGTAATCTTTGAAGGACCAATTTGATTAAAAAAAATTTTCAGGGACAAATTTGAAGAATGCCTTATCTTTTAGGGACTAATTTGACTATTAACCCATAATTTTAGCTTAAGTTTGAATCTTTGTCATTAATTTTGTTTGGTTTTAGCGTTTTGGTTTGTCTTGATTTGTGAAACTCGGAATTATAGCTTCATTAGTCTTGAGGCAAAACATGTTTGGTTCATTTGTTATTGGTCTTGGTCCTTGAATTGGTGCTTGTGATCTTGGTGGTTGACATAGTAAAATTCTGTCATTATTATGGTAGAGACTAGACGTAGATCTAATTGCATTTCGAGATTGAATCAGAATACATGCTAGCGTCACTTTCTCTACTCTTTCATCTTTGATATTTTATTATTGCAAGAGACTAAACAAAAAATTTCTACTAGTTCAACAACACGTTTCAAATTTGAAAAGAGTGCCTTGATTCAAATCCTTTTCTCAAGGCCTATAAAACCTATAATTGGCATCAGAACTTAGGCTATGGGAATCAAGGTTAATAGTTTTCAAAGAAGACAGAGAATGGATAGAAGATGAGAAGAAAAAGTCTAAGTCAAATGCTAAGGCAGAAAACATAATGCATTGCGCCATAAGCTTCGAAGAATACAGAAAAGTCTCTCGATGTAAAACGGCAAAGAAAATACGAAAGAAATTTCAATTAACTCATGAAGGAACAAACAAAATGAGAGAAGCTAGAACCATGGTTCTAAAATTCGAACCAGACTGGCCGGTTCAACTGGGTTAACCGGGAACCGGTCAGTTAGCCGGTCCGGGTAAGCCTAGAAACCGTCTGGCAAAAAACTGATAAAAAAAATTGGTCGAACCAGAGATTAATCGGTGAACCGGTAGAACCGTCCAGTTTTTTAGAGGGTTTCCAGTTGGGAAATGCATCCTCTAAAACGTCGCCGTTTTTGTATAAAAATTAAAAAAAAAAGGGCAAATGCTGAAGTGAAAACCCTAAATCACCAATTGTCAATTGAAGCCACTCATCTCTCCTCTCTTCTCTGAGAAGTGAGAAGCTGAGAACCATTGCAGCCACCAACCCACCACCACCAGTCGAGCAGCCCACCGCCACCGCGTCCCGCAGCCACCGCGTCCCGCAGCCTTCGCGTCCCGCAGCCTCCGCGTCCCGCAACCACCGTGTCCAGCAGCCTCCGCGTCCCGCAACCACAGCGTCCAGCAGCCTCTGCGTCTAGCAGCCTCCGCGTCCCGCAACCACAGCAGCGATGGGTTTGACCACCGCAGCCTCCACCGCGTCCCGCAGCCGGTAAGTAATACTCTGTTATTCTATTCCTCCTCGCCGCCTTCTGATTTTCTGTTTCATAATTTTGAGATTTTCTGATTTATTTATTTGCTGGATTCATGATTTGATTTATTTGTTATTTGTTCATGATTTACTTGTTTGCTGGATTTTATGATTTTGGTTGCTGAATTCATGATTTTCTAGGGTTATTTTGGATTCATGATTTGCTGTTTTCTGAGGTTATTTATTTGTTTTTGATTTTCTGAGGTTATTTATTCGTGATTTATTTGTTTGCTGGACTTCATGATTTTGGTTGCTGAATTCATGATTTTCTTAGGTTATTTTGGATTCATGATTTGCTGTTTTCTAAAGTTATTTTGGTTGCTGAATTTATTTGTTTGTAAATTTGTATGTTACAGATGGAACAATCACAAAGTAACCCACAACCACAAGATAATCCTGTTCAAGATTCTCAAACTGGTTCTTCTAGGGGTAATTATTTCTTGCTGTTGAAAACTTGCTTGTAATTATTTCTTTTGAATGTAGAACATTATGTGCTTTTTTTTGTTTTTAGTAACAAACTTTGATGTTTGAAGTTGTTTGTGAACCTCTAATATTAAGTTATGGATAATTTATTATGTGAAATTTTAAATTTTATTAAGTTAGAAATTATTGAATTTATATATTTAAAATTATTTTTATGTTTTTTAATAATTTTATTTAATATTTAATTACTCCGGTTGAACCTCGATCGAACCAGTGAACCATTGAACCAGTAATTCCACCGGTTTATTGACCGGTCCAGTTCTTACAACCTTAGCTAGAACCGATATGCTAATGAAAGAATATGAATTATTCTTCATAAAAGAGGAAGAGTCCATAGACGAGATGTTTGTGAGATTCTCAATCATAATCAATAGTCTCGATGCAATGGAAAAATAATTCATTGAAAAAGAGCTGATTAGAAAAATTATGAGAAATCTCACCAAGACAAAAAGCTACTACGTACAGAAAGGAAATAATATTAACAAAATTTCTTATGATGAGTTAAAAGGGAAATTAGTAGAATACGAGACTACTCATTTGAAGACAAAAAAATTAAAAAAAAAAGTGTTACTCTAAAGTCAAAGATTGAAGCTGAATCTGATGATGATCTACCCAGTGACGATGAGATCGTATTCTTTGCAAAGAAGTTGAAGGGATCTCGAGACATAGACAAAAAAACAGGTTTTTCATCATCCAAAAAGGACAAGAAAGAAAATAACAAATTCAATTGTCACCACTACAAATAACCAGAACACTTCAAATTTGAATGCCTTTTGCTAAAAGAAAAGAAGAAACAAAAGGGAAAAGAAGACAATTCTGATGGCCTCTTAGAAAAACTTAAAAAATTACTCATCCGAAGATGATGAGGAAGAACAAAAAGCACATATTTGTCTCATGGCTAGGGACAAAGAACCCTTGAAGAGGTTTTTCTATCATCCGAAAGAAAGACATATTGTATATGGACAACGAATGTTCACGGTACATGACAGAAAACTCTGCATTCTTCATCAAATTTAATGAATATGAGGGTTGCTTTGTTACTTTTAGTGATGATGGTAAGGCTAACATAATTGCTATCGAAAAGTTGGTAAAGATTTTTCAACTTTTATAGACAATGTTCTTTTAGTTGATGATCTAAAGCACAATTTAATCAGTATTAGTCAATTACGTAATCTTGGCTATTTAGTTTCTTTCAATCATTTTGAATGCAATGTTGTAAATGAAAAAACTAAATCTGTTTTATTTACAGCCAAAAAGTGTGATAATGTGTATAGTCTCAACCTAGATGATTTGGAAAAAGAAAATGTACAATATTTCACTTCTTTTTATTCTAAAAAATAGATTTGGCATAAAATATTGGGATATGCCAGCATGTTTCAAATTTCGAAACTGATCAAGAAAAATTTAGTTAGAGGTCTTTCTAACATCAAGTTTGACGAAGACATTATTTGTGATACTTGTCAAATGAGTGAACACATAAAAATCTCTTTTAAAGTTAAGGAAGATGTCTCAACTAAAAAATTTTTGGATAAAGACAATCATAGTTGTAAATATTGGATTGGATCAACCGGTTCGACTAAAAAATCGGTGAACTAAATTCCCAACTGGTCCGGTCCAGTCTCAAGACTATTTAAGGACGAAAATCGGTAAGAACCGGTCAAAGCCAATGAAAACCGGTCAAAATCGATAGAAATCGATGAAAAACCGATCCAATCGAACCGCTCAAGAGAAAATTCCAAAATTGATGAAGATGTGGTTTAAACCCGGGTCCTCCTTGTTACTACATACTCCCCTTGCCACTAAACTAAGTTATTCCTTGTTATTTTATATGCTAATTATTAATTATATAGTAAAAATGCACAATAATTTTTTAGATATTATTTTAATTTTATACTCACTTTTATTTAAATTAATTATATTTTTTATTATTCATAATTATTAATATAAATTTTATTAAACATGTATAAATAAAAAAATCAAATGTTTTTATTAATTACAATATAATTATCTTTTTATGATTATATAATATTTATTAGGTGAATGCTACCCAACCCCCTCTAAAATAACATGTAAGTTACCCTTCATTATGTGTCACATTGTAATTGGTCCTTATCTTAACCATAGTTGGAGCGCCAACGTTATCGCCATCTACTGCCCTCCCACACAGCCTCTCTTCCCAGTATAGCCAGCGCCTCTTTTTTGCCATGGATCACTCCTTACACACATAATTAATGGTTAATTTGGTTATTAAATTTTTTTATTAAAAAAATATATCTTTATTTAATTATGTGATGGAACATATATTTATATGTAAAATATAATTAAATAATAAAGTACGAATAAATTAAAAATTAAAAGAATAAAAATACTATAAAAAATACTTGTAAGAAAGTTAGATTTTATCATTTTAAACTTGTGTTATTAATTTTAACAATTTATTTTTTTAAAAATAATTTATGTACGATAAAAAATATATTTTTTCTGATTTTAATTATACTTTTAAGTACTCTAAATAGAGTTATTATATTATATTTTACATATGAATATATGTTCTATCGTGTAATTAAATAAAGATTTGTTTTAATAAAAAAATTTAATAACCAAACTAAACATTACTTAAGTATGTATTTCATATTTATCTCTTAAATATTTATACAATTTATTTTTTAAACTGTTATATTAGTCTCTTCTCTAATATAATACATAAAATAAATTTTCATAAAAATAATTTGTTTAATTATTAATTAAATAATAAAGTACTAATAAATTAAAAATTAAAAAAATAAAAAATACAGTAAAAAATACGGTAAAAAAGTTAAATTTTATCATTTTAAATTTCTGTTATTAATTTTAATAATATATTTATTTTTTAAATAATATATGTATCATAAAAAAATATGTTTATTTGTTTGGAGTACAAATTTTATTATTATATTATATTATATTTTACATATAAATATATGTTCTATTACGTAATTAAATAAAGATATATTTTTTTAATAAAAAAATTTAATAACCAAATTAACCATTAATTATGTGGGTAAGAAGTTATCCATGGCAAAAAGAGGCGCTGGCTATACTGGGAAGAGAGGTTGTGTGTGAGAGGGCAGTAGATGACGATGACGTTGGCGCCCCAACTATGGTTAAGATAAGGACCAATTACAATGTGACACATAATAAAGGGTAACTTACATGTTATTTTAGAGAGGGTTGGGTAGCATTCACCTATTTATTAATATTATTTTTAATAAATACATATCATATATAACAATATAATAAATATAAATTAATTAATTAGTTGTTAAAATAAAAAATAGTTACTTTAATATAAAAATAAAATTAAAAATCTTTTATTATGATAAAATACTAGAATTTATATATGTATTTAATAATAACCGGATTATAATTTGTTGATATTTGATTGTTTTTAAAATATTAGTGAAGATATGTATTTTAAATTTTAATTTTAGATTTTTGACTATTTTATATATTTTTTTAGATGCGACTGGTTCTGTCGGTTTAACCAATAACTCATCGATTAAACCAATAAACTAGTAAACTAGTAGTCTGATTGGTTCAACCATGATTTAGTTCTGACAACTGGAGACAATTATATCTTTAGATTATTTTCTCATTTATTTCTTTCTGATAAACATATTTCCTCTTTAATTACCTTCGATATTCAAATTCTTATTAATAATATACCTTCATCTACAATAAAAAAATTTGTTGCTGGAGATCTCTAATTCAGTGTGATGGATGCCTCTGTTATTTATCATCTCCTATTCTTTTCTAGTGTCACCAAACTATTTGTAAATGATAGATAGCATTTGAAAGATTCATGAAGAGAGGGTGGGCTTCCATTGCACAATGCTTATGGAAAGACTTCCTTTAAATTCCTACGTGCAAATCCAAGGTTCAATAGCACTTTACCATCATAATGCACAAGACCCTTAACAATTACATTGACTTTGAGAATCTCTAATCTCTCGTTGATGGTGGTGGTGATACCGACGTTGTTGTTAACATAATTCAGTTCAAATATCTTATTAAGGCCATTCATTTTGAGTTATCCCATGTCATTGAGGAAGCTCTCTCTATGTTGTTTAAGACATGTTTATTAGAAGACTTACTGATGGTGGATGAATAGGTTGCAGCAATCTTTTTGTTTTTTTTTTTTTGGATTATAGATAAGGGTCACTCTCCGATACAGATCAAAGTTGATATAAATATACAGAGACTCGTTATTTGGTTGACGCGTGTACTGTCATTGCAGGATGGAGCAGGCTTTTACCAGCAATTGTCCCCCTAATCCACGGCTTGATGGTGAAGCCAAATGTAACTCACCCCTCTGTGTGTTGGCCTCTGTAACGGGCAAATTGGTGAGTTGGTGAGTTTGGGTTATGGGTCTCTTTGTTCGTTCGTTTTTGGGCCATGGGGATAGTCTTAAAAAAGGTGTTGGGTTGGGGAGGAGGATAATTGATGAAGTCACCGTTGTGTTCCGTGGATTAAGCAGAACCGCTAGCTTCGTCGTCGTTCTTTGCAGGAACTCTTCTTCTCCCTCCTACATGGATATGCACCAGAGCTTTTTGTGTTGGAGGAGACCATACCCGGCGACTTGGAGCATCATCGAAAGACTCATCTTTTGTCATGTTCAACTTCGGCATTTCCGGCCTCGCCGCGCAGAAGGTGAGAACATTTACTAAACGTGGAGCAGATTTGGTGGCAATGGAAACTAAATCAGAGCTACTCCTTCTTCTGCGTTGTAAAGAATGATAGAACGAGACAGAAGCACGGTGAGGGAGAGGAGCAGACGGAGTCGCCAATTGAAGGAAGAGCGAGCAATCATTGGAGCGCATCAGAAAAGGCACGGGAAAAATGATAATTTGGGTTGAGGTTTGTTTAGGGATAGCAACAGATCCTACTCATGGGGGACGGAGACATGCCCCCCGCCCCGTGGCTCCAAAAAGCCCCCGTCCCTGCCCCACATCCGCGATGGGTAATGGATACCCGATATCCGCCGGATGGATATCCCTCAGATCTTTCTTAAAAAAAATTAAAGAATTCAGATTTAAAAAACAATGCAGATTTCATAATAATGCAGATTAACAATATAGATTTTAGAAAAATTTAAAAAATCCCAAATCTATCATCTATATAATGCAGATTAACAATAGATTTCAAAAAAAAATTAAAACACACAGATCTGTAGATGACGAGGCAGTTGCAGTCAGCAGTGACGAGGAGCAAACCCGAAGATGAAGTAAACGGTGACAAAAAATCGGCGATGCGCAAATAGCAATGCACAAATCTGTGGTGGAGACGGCGACGGGCAAATCTGTGGCGCTGATGATCTAACGAGGAGGAGGAGGGATGGCGCGCGAGGAGGAGCTCTGATGGGAAAAGGGGAAAAGGGAAGGCAGAACTTGATGAGAAAAGGGGAAAAGGGAAGAGGGAAGGTGAGGCGACCTTACCGAAGGAGGAGGAGCTCGCCGGCAAGTCTAGGAAGTGAAACGGAGGTGGCGGCAGTGATGAGGAGAGGATCTGAGAGTGAGGCTCGGGCAGAGAGCGTGAGTGAAATGGGAAATTGGGAATAGGGTTTGTTAAAAATATATGTATATACTGGGAATATTTTGGTAAATTGATATTTATGGGTATTAAACGGGTATCCATGGGGTGGGTATCTCTATCCCCGGCCCCGCCCCCGCCCCGTTTACTAAATGGATACCCATTCTCCGTCCCTGCTGGGGGAAATTACCATCTCTAGGTTTTTTGGGGATGGGTCTTTTTGTCTGGGTCAGGTTCTTCTTTGATGTTGTGATCCGGCCCAGTTGGACTTCTCTAACTAGGTTGTACAATTAATGCTGATTGTGTTAATACTTTTGTTAATAATACTGAATTTAATAATACTGGATTTATCGATTGTCAGATTCTGAGTTGTCGAGTTAATAATAGTTAATACTGATTCTGTTAATTTTTACTTGTTCCAAGCTGCTGATTTTTTAAAATAATAGTTGAATTGAATAATTCTATTAAACTTTTCTTAATACTCGAGTGATACACAACTATTGAGATTGTTGCTTCTTAACTTTGTTGAACTTGTGATTCACTGAGATGAAATTTTATTTGTATTCCTTTTTTTCTGAAGCACAACAAATTTTTCATTTTAAAGCTCTTGCATTTTGACTTTGTAAACAACTATCATGGAATATTACGTGTTGGAAGTTAGGTTTTGCTCTTTCATATTAATTAAGGCTAATATTAGTATATTATCCTTCTAAATATTTATTCCATTTCTGAATTGCCACAATGCATACATATATATCTTTTGTTTATTAAATCTACAGATTTGGTAGAAGAAGATATGTTTTATTTAATTAAATGTGAGTGTTGTAAAATTTAAAAAAATAATAAATAATTAGTCAATAAATTAATTATTTATTCAAAAAAATAGAAAATTAAATTTGATAAGTTAGAAGAATAGAAATATTTAAAATATGCATTTTGACATTAATTTTAAAAGTTTTGACCAAAAAACGGGCTAACGGGCCAAACTGCTTAAATTGGGCCCAAGGCCCATCATATAAAAGCCAACACTTACATCTTCTTCCCCAAATGAAAGTGAGGCACGCTGAAGAAGAGAGATTTCAGCTAGAACCCTAACCCCAAACCTTTTCCAACTTTAATCCCACATATCTTCCAATCCGAAACTCTGACCGTCGCACCGTTTGTGGCCGCGCGACCACCGCGTCGAACTTCTCAAATTCATCTTAACAAAGTGGTAAAAACTTTGCAATTCCTCACCCATCCTCTTTCTCCCTAATTTCGGAAATTTTTAGGGTTTTGGTATTGAGGATTTGTGTTTTGGTGATGTTAGGTGTGAATTAGTTTTGAAAAATCATTGGGCTTTACCCCCAATCATCTGCAGGAACGGTAAGAAACCTTGAACCCTTGTACCCTATTAAAATTAGTAAACCCTGTGTTGATTTTAGTGATATTTGTGTGGAATTAGATTTAATTCTGTGTTTTGGAGACAAATTGACGATATTGGGAGCTTGAATTTGAGTTTTTTTTGTGGCTGAAAATTTTCGTTTGGAGAGGAATTAGGCTTCGAATCTTGACGAACAGTGAATATTTGAGGTGTTCTGGGTTTAGGGAGGAATCGGTTAAGGTATGATTTTGGTTTCTCGTAGATAATATATAATTTCACATGAAAACTTAGGCTAGTTGACCGTTGGATAAGTTGAATTATATGAATTGTTGAGGATTAGTGATTATTGTTGGTTATTGTGAATGGTTTGAATAGTTGGAGTGATGAACTTAATGTTTATATGTTGATGTAGGTGATGTTCATGATGATTGGTGTGTATATGAATGATATTGGTTAAATTGTAGATGATATTGTGTTGAATGAATTATTGTATCAAGTGGTTGGAAATTTAGAATGTTGATTATGTAAGTAAATGAATGTTTGATATAGAGTAGGAATGATTATGTTGGATGGGATATGATTTGGTTGGTTTTGGATTGAGGTTTTGGAAAGAATGAGGTTTTGAACTCTTTGGTAAAAACTTATTTTTGAGCAACTTTGGCAGGCTATAATTTGGCTTCCGGACCCTCAAATTTTATCAAACTTATTTCAAATAAAAATTGGGTTCGTGAAGTTTACGACGTTCGAAGAATGGATTAAAAATAATTTTTAACAAAAAAGTTATGCGCGTTTGAGATTTGGTGTCAAAATCTGAAATTTTGCAGACTTAACAGCTTTTTGGAACCTTGGTTGGGCTTCTGTACGCAAACATGCACGCGACGCGGACCCTGGGCTCTGCCTAGATGTCACGTGTATGTTGGCATGGTCTGTGTACGCGAATCTGATGAATTTTCACCCATGCGTACGCGAAGATGATGTATTCAAACTCACACATACATGACTAACAAGCTACGTACGCGGGAACCCAATTTTGTTTCATGAGCTCGCGTACGCGGACGGTACTTGCATACGCGACTTTGGCATTTTTACACCCATGCGTACGCGAGCATGGGCATGCGTACGCATGATCCCTGATTCTCTAAAAAGTGTGTTTTTGAATTTTTAACCTATTTTCTAGCTTTTCAAACCTCTATAACTACCTTCTAAGACTCAATCTCTAGTTTCTAAGCATAGGGAGAAGAGTGGACCCATAGAGAGAGGTTGTGAAGGGAAGACTTGAATTGAGAATTTTAAATGGAGTTAAATATGGTATGAATGATGATAATACTAATATTGATTGATTGAGGAAGTGCGAAATGTTGAGATTATTATGAATGAATGTTGTATTGATAATGATTGATTGATATTGAATGATTATGGCATATGCACTTCTATTATCTGAGATACAAATTTTTCAGGGTAGACGTAGTGGCTTGCCACCACTTACTCCAAGTCAAAACTCGATACTCTGTTGATCTTACGTTGCAAAATGTGACCGGACACTTTAACTTCCCGGATTTTTTTTCCCAATGAGATGATAATGAATGATTGTGGTTATATGCATAGACTCTTAGGGATGCGCGCACAGAGTGACTGTCTAGGGTTAGCTACCGGACATGTCGGGTTTGGCTATATAACCGACAGATGAGACTCATTAGCCATAGGACAGGCATACATCATATGCATTTGTATGTTTTGCTTGAGTGTGCATTACTTGTTTGCCTAATTGATTAGTCATGCTTATCTGCTATTTGTCCTACTTGCTGTAATTGCATCATATCTGTGTTTTCTTTGTCTGTCTTATATGTCTTTGCTACTGAGAGATCCCTCATGTTGATAGAGGTGACGCTGAGGGTAGTTCCACCGGTGATTAGGAGGTTTGGGTTGACAGGAGGTGAAGAGTTAGATTAAACCTAGAATCCACAAATAGATTCCCGAATTTATGGTTTAGTATACTTCTTTAAGTTTAATTCTGGGTGTCAGAGTTCTACGAATGCCTCTAGCTTTTCCGGGACCTTATGCATTATTTATGTGGGCACCTTATGCATTATGTGGCTCACTCGATACATATATTGTTGTTTTTCAGATGCAAGTCGAGAGGCACCTCGCTGAGCATCTAGAGATCTCCTGAGCAAGCGAAGCTTTATTTTGGGGATGTTATATTTTGTTTTTATGCTATGTATATATGTAAATAGATATTCCTCTGTACATATTTTATGTTTGTCCCTCTTAGAGGTTGACTTGGAGAAACATGTTATCGCTTTTCTGTTATTGGGATATTTTGGGTTGTGTATATATATAGTTTCACTTCGACCGGCCTTAGCTTCGCAGGTCGAGTTTGGAGTTTGATATTTTGTATCTTTTGGTATCCTACCCTTTATGTATATGAGCTTTATCTTTCCTTTTTATCTGGTTATCCTTTTATGTGTGCGATGTGCTTTTCTTTTTGCAATTTTTGTTTAAACTTTTCTTCAAGGTTCCTAGTTACGAATTCTTTCAACCATATCTATCTATATATATTTTACTTTTAGAGGTCATACCTCACCACCTCTGTTTTACGACTTAAGCGTAAGGTTCTGTGTGGTAGAGTTTTACAAGTGTGCCTTGATGAAGATATTTATGCTCGTGATAGAATAGAAGTGTTTTTATATCTGAAATCTCACTCTTTTGATGGGTTGTTTAACACCTCAAACCTCAGATATAGTTGTTCAGTTCTAGACTCTAGTTTCCTTAAACTTTTCTGTTACTGAAACAATGAAGAGAGTTTTTCAAAATACATGTATTTGTATCACAATATGTAATTATTGGAAAAAATCAGGGGTTGATTGTTATTTTTGTTTTGCTTCAATTATTGTTGATTGTTGTTAACTTTCTTACTTAATTTTGTACTATTGTTCTGATTCTGTGTTAATTTTTTAGTTGTTGCCTTGTTGATTAGAAACTGATTAGAAATTTTTTATTTTGAAGATGAAACATTATGTATTTTGAAATTATATATTGAATTTTTAATAATTTTGTTTTATATTTAATTAAATTGGTTCAATTACAGTTCAACTTCGATTAGACCATTAAACTATTGAACCAGTCACTTGATCAATTCATTGACCGGTTCGGTTTTCACAACCTTGATTTCAACCCATAAAACCAAACATAAATATCACTTGTGTTGTTCTCTTCTTTTCGGTGAGTCCTTCTTTGTTCTGGCCAAAGCTTCAAATTTAGTGTCCCAAGGATCTTCAATTCAGTTTTCAATCCATGCCATCATTCCAACACCATCAGGTTGCACTCTCAGTTGAACTCTCACTCATTCCAACAATGCCGTCGCCTCTACCAAAAGAAACGATAACTTCCACTCTCCATTGGTAACTAACTAATTAACTATTTTCTTCACTCGTCATTCTTCACTACCTTCTCTTTAAGTTCTTCACCCTTGTTTGTTTGTTTGTTTCTATGTGTGCTTATGTATCTTGAATATGTTGAACAGTTGATTATTAGAGTAAATTTGGAAATTTGATACATTTATAATTCAATAAATCTGGTAATAAATTGTATAATTGACTTATGAATATTCCAAAATTTACAAAGTGATAGATATTGTGAAACACAGTAAGTTGAGATATATATTTAGATGAGAGTACAACACAGTAAGTGATAGATATTTCCAAAACTTATTGAGATATATTTATAATTCAAGTATCATCTAAATATATATCTCAATAAGTTGAGAGTACAACACAGTAAGGTTGCTTTTTCAAGCAAATTGGTCACCTTAAAAGATTCAAATTTCTATGCTAATAGTGTATCAAAGTTGATCTCTATGATATATATACAAAGCAAAACTTGTAATACAAGGTGGTGTCTTCCATCTTCTCTTTTTCTGCTTCATATTCTGAAGTTAGCAATTGTGTGTCATCAAACTTAGATTGGCAAGAACGCAAGCAAGGTGACTCATCACCGTCTGATCACGATATCACCAGGTGACGGCAGATATCATGGGGATTGGACAAGCAACTACGATGTATCATTGCAAGACCTACAGTTACAGGATTTGATTGATGATAATGAGCAACACAAGGATGCATAACTATTCATCAAACTCAACATTCAAAAGGTGGTTCCAGAGTATTTCATTTTGATGTTTGAGTAGCAACTTAGATTCAAATTTGTTACTGACATGGTATTGAAATATGTTTACTTGTGTGTTCATACATTGACCTAGAATTCATGCTCCAAAATTTTCAAATTTAGTCTGATTAGTCACTTGTCAATGCTTGTGCATGGTAATGCCAGCATGCAAGCTTTGGCTTATTAGTGGATGGAGAGTTATGACATCATTCATTAGAAAGTGTGGCATCTGTATGTTCACAATGTGGCATTCTCTTTCTTTTTTCTTTTTTTTTTCCACTCAGATTATTATGCATGGATCATTGTTGGTTGTTATATTTTTTTTGCAGTATTTTTGATATTATGAATTTGATCTCTACCCTCTTCTCTTTCCCATTTAGTATTTGAGAGAGTTATATTAGAGTTTAGAGATGTAGGCCTGCTACATATACAAGCATTTTTGGCTTACAAGTTATACAAGTTGGCCCAAGTCCAAGAAAAAAACACGTGCACTACTCCTTTAAATTGAGCGTCCAACGCACGCGCCTTACAACACGTTCATTATGCTGCACTTTTCCTCTTCTTCTTCAATCAAAACGCAAACCGTCAAGATTCAAGCGACATTCGAAACAAACTATGATTCTGCGAAGAGTAGAAGAAATCAAGAAGAAAAGATACAAATCTCCATAAAAAATCACCAGAAAAAATGAAGAAACATTATTCAAGGTACTGTTTTACTGTTCTTCTAGGTTTTTTTTCTAGATTGTCTCTGCCATGTGCCTCATCCTTAACCAGCAAAATATTAAAAGATTTCAAGAAGAACTGTCTCCCCTTAATATTGGGTGTATTTCTTAAATCCTTTGGGTGTATTTCTGTAATCCTTTGGGTTTATTTCTGTAATCGTTTGGTTTATTTCTGTAACCGTTTGGGTGTATTTCTGTAACCATTTGGGTGTATTTCTATAATCCTTTGAGTGTATTTCTGTAATCGTTTGGGTGTATTTCTGAAGTTCCATTATCTTCAAAACAATTTCAAAACTTGATTTCACAAACCATGAAAATCGAAAAAAACAGAAGGAAATCGAAGGCAAAGAGAGAACGCACAAAAGAGATCGAACAAATTTGGCAAGAAACTTGAAAAAGGAAACAAAATCTTTTGAAAAATGGAAGTTATATATTCACGCGTTAATTGATTTGGATTGATTTAAAAGTTTATTAAAGAGGCCCGTAACATAAGCAGCGCGTTTATGTGGTTTCGTTCTCTTCAGACTTGTAAAGCTTGTAAGTGCAAAACACTTATATGTAGAGATTAATTCTTAGATATATAATATTAGTGTACTTCTTCTTGTAAACTTAAACTTTTGGAAGAAGTAGTTCATGACATACTATCAAAACTTCTATGATCTAAAGGTTTAGTCCTTTAGAGTTTGATCATTGTTATTAAAAATCTCAGCATAAAACAAACAAAAAGAGAAAGAAAAGAAAACCTATACAAAATTTATGCAAACCCAAAAAGAGGCTCTTGCATGAAGGGACGTGTTTAAGATTTAACCATGTATGATCTCCTTCTATAAACCTAAGCTTTTGGGAGAAGTGGTTTTATGATAAGTCATGCCTACATCTAAACCATTTCTTTCCCCTAGATGAAGTGATTTTACCAAGCCATATTCAGGTTTTGGTACAACTAAGGATAAATATCTATGTGAATTTGGTAGAATGAAAATTTCATATATTATTTGGCTACTAAAGTATTATTGATTGGTGTTTTTGATGAATTTATTCTATTTTGTCCCCATTTCTTTTTTGATGATCAAAGATTGACGCAAACTTTAACATATGGGTTCTCATGGCAAATAGAGATAACCACAAGATACAACTACCTGAAATTGGTGGTGACCCTTCTGTGAGTCTCTAAATACATTGAGTTTCATCATTTTTGGGTCTCGCTTTATGCATATAAATTTGAAAAGCTTGCTTTGGTTTTTCCTTCTTCGCAATTCCAAAACTTAGTAAAACTTTTCAAAAGAATATAATATTTTATTGTCAACTTAAGCTATTATCTATGTTGTGACATACTATGCTTTGAATGGATACAACTTTTACCACCACTATATTAAAAGATTAAGGCGGAATAATTATGCCTCGTTATGTATACTCATTGTTCAATCATTGGAGGCTTTTGAAGCTATCATGCCTCACAACAAAACAGCAAAAATACCTTGTCCATTGTTTCAGATTCAAATATGATTAAGTCAATCTAACCCAGCTGATCTTTTCAATACAGGTGATATGTCAGACCAGGATCTGAAGTTAATCTGGATTCTCTTGTACAAGATGCTATCAGGCTAAACTCCACAGTAAAAGGTGTGTTCATTAGAATTTCAAATCATTAAAAGTTCTTATTTTAAAAACTTTAATTTCTTTTTTCACGTATTAATTTGCAGGATACTTGCTCTGAGTTGTGCGAGAAATCTGAGGGTACAATACTATGTAAGCACCTCCAATTTTCAAAATGAAAAAATTGAAAACTTAACAATGAGGCCACTGTTTATTGCTTTTCAAATTTTCTTACCTTTTTTTATTGCTATCATACATACAAGAGGCACCATGTAAAATATTTAGCTAAAACTAATGAAAGTTTGTTTTGGTTTTTCAGTTTCAAGTGGACAAAGTCAGGCCTATGTTGATAAAAAGTGGTTTTCTAGATTACTGGAACTGAAGAAAAAAAAAAAAGAAAACTCACGATTTATACAGCATGGAAATTAGAAGTTCCTTGTACATAGTCAATTTGCAAATAGATTGTATGTATAAGTAATGACTCATCAACAAAATAATATCACACATTTACTTAAATTTTGCATATTTTCATACTTACAGAAGGTGAATATCATACTCTAAATCCTTACACTTAGCCATGAACATTCTACTCTGAGTCATTGTAGTAAGTCAGCATACTTAAGACTGAAATTAACTTCATATAATCCAAATACTACATTTCAAATGGCACTCAAGTTTATGCTATAGGAACTTTTATCCAAGGAGGAGATATTATTGGTTTGCTCTCTTCATATAAAAAATGTTAATAACTTCAAATTCTCAATCATTGTCATTACCACAAAAAAATATGTAAACAATTTCAATGTCCATCCATATTGATTACCAGACGAGCTTTTAGAGAACATGATCTGCAGGGAAGAATAAGTGATCCCAGCAAAGAATTATTGTTCAATATAGATATTCTACTTTCATCCCTCAACAAGGAATACCCCATTTTTTGCAATTCCAATGAGTCTATAGAGAAGTAATCTCCACATCTGCACTGATAAAACAGTTCTAATGCTTCTCCGTCATCTTCAGCCATCATATCCTCTAAGCTTAAATCTTCTGCAACATCAACAGCCGAGACATCACGCCTTGAACTTCGAAGCTCATTATCATAAAATAAACGAGAGCTTGAATCGCCAAGAACTTCCCATGCCTTTTGTACTTTGAGAAATCTATCTCCACTAATTTGATTGCTGCCGGATGCATCAGAAGATTTCAATAGCTTATCAGGATGTAAACTGAGTATGGCGGAGCGGTAACTAGCACGGATTTCTTCATAACTTGAATCTTCCTTGACATTGAGAACCTCATAATGCGTTTCATGAATGACATTCTTGTCCAGAAGCATTGTTACTTGTTGGACGTTAATTTTTACTCAGAAAGGCAAGGTTCTCTGCATTCAAGAGAGAAACATCAGCAACAAGGAAAATGACATATTATTATCAATTTAATGTTATTGTGTGGACAGTTTTCAGATTAATCTATTATCTATTATATATTACTAATTTTACAACCAAAATGTGCCACATGTCACGCCCTCATTACAATTAAAATCAAATTTTTTCCTCCAAAATTAAATAGTTCTTCCCTCCTTCCTACTAATTTTATAACTAAAATGTGCCATATATCATTCTCTCATTATAATTGAAATCAAATCTTTCCCTCCAAAATTAAAGAGTTCTTCCCTCCTCCCTCTTCTTTTATCTATCCCTTTCATTTTTTCAACCACTCTCTCTTTTATATATAGTTATCAATGACTAATTATAAATTTGACAATCAAAATGTGCAACATAACATTCTTTATTAAAATTAAAATTGGAATATTAAAATTGAAATTGAAATATAACTATATTATATATTATATTATATTATATATTACTATCTAATTTAATAACAAAATGTGTCACATGACACTCTTATTAAACTTAGGAGAAAATATTTTCTTCCAAAATTAATAAACCCTCTTCCTAAATTCTCTCATCTACCTCTCTCCCTTTTGTTATTTCTCTCTATCATTCTCACTCTATATATAATTAATTATATATTTATATATTATTGTCTAATTTAATAACCAAATGTGTCACATGACATTTTCTTATTAAAATTAAGAGAAAATATTTTCCTCCAAAATTAATAAACTCCCTTCTTAAATTCTCTCATCTATCTCTCTTCCTTTTTCTATTTCTCTCTATCCATCCCACTCTCTATATAATTTATAATTTATATTAGTAATTTGAGAAATCAAAATCTATCACCCGATATTTTAATTATAATTAAAATAAAAATTTTTTCTTTCAAAATTAACAAACTTCCTCTCTATTCATTTTATTCGAGGCTAGTTCATTTTATTGTCTTCGTTCTTCTTGGTCTTAGCTTGAACGAGTGTTGCTGATACTAAGTTTGATCTGCCTGCGTGCTCCCACTCCCAGGGGAAGATGCACGTCTTCGGCTGGACTCGAGGGTAGTTCATTTGATTGTCTCTGTTCTTCTTGTTCTTAGATAGGACAAGTGTTGTTGATACTACCAAGTTCGAGGGAGATGCACGTCTTCGGGTGGACTCAAAGGTAGTTCATTTTATTGTCTCTGTTCTTCTTGTTCTTAGCTTGGACGAGTGTTGCTGATTTTGTAATCATGTGCGGGGTTGTTTAAAGAATATATGAAGTTTTGTCTCTAATGGGTAAATACAAAAAATAAATTGGGACAATTCTGTAAATATTTAAGGCAGCTCCATCAAATGTAACTCTTATAAAAATATGCATCAAATACTTTGTCCTCGTAAGTATATCACATGGATATATATGGTTCTTGTAATCTTGTCATTATTGACATTAGTTCCACAAACATTGGTGATAAATGAGGGAGGAAAAGAAAAAGAATAACTACTGACCTCTACTAAGTAGTTAGGTTTATAAAGTTGGTCCATCTCCTCTGGCTCTTTCTTATGCATCATTTCCGACTTCCCTGAACTTCAAAGCATGTATCCGATCAACCTGAATCCCTGGCATTCCAAATGCTGGTCCGTTCTTCCATTCCTGAGGAATTGAAGTTGCCGTGAGATGTGACATCCAAATTCCAAATAGCCCATAAATTGTTTTCAATAACAAAAACAATTGGCAATTTCCATGAAGCTTCCATGTTAAGGCATTTTTAGAACCATCCATTATTACAAGTTCTAGCTCCGGCAAACACCAATGTCACATGAGCAGAATCTTCCTATTTCAGCCACTAGCCAACTACCTCTATAGTCTACACTTACAGGAGAATGCTGCACAGCTTCTCCAGTAGTCCAGTATCTACGGGAACACCTTCACTGATGCAAGTAGGCCCATCAATCAAATTACGCTAGTCAAGAAGACAAGAACATTTGCCTTGAGCCACATTGTCCTCTACAGCACCTTGTGGCCTTTCCAAAGTGCTCACTCCTGATGTTGCATGTTGGGGCACCCTTACTGAGGACAGCTTGTCCTAAGACGTCCAAATGTCTCCCTCTTATGATTCTGAAATTGCCTTTGCTGAGCTGAAGGCCATCAAGCTGACTACATTTTGTTCTGCATTATAATGAGTTCATGCATCTTTGCAACATGGGGGACAAAAACCTGCATTAAGATGCTCTTGGATTGGCTCGTATCTTCCTAATTAAGTAGTTCTCTAAACCAATTCCAGCATCCACTATTCTAGTATGACCTGTTATTTCAATCTTGAGAACTTGCTCCAAAACATCTCTGCTCCTCACAACATCATCCACTTCACATATTAAAGGTATTATGATTGCCCAGGTATCCATATGAGGAGCTTCCCCATGCTCAAGCGATTTGGTAAGAACTCCACAAGCTTCCTCAATCTTACCAACATTGCAGAAACCCTTTACTAGGCCATGAATAACAGCAAAATACGGAGAAAAACCCTTAGACAGCATCTCCTTCATGTAGTTATTTGCCTCATCAAGCATTCCTTTGTCACATAACCCACCAACCAAAGTTCGATATGACACAACATTAGGCAAGCACCCATTGTTCTGCATATCAGCAATAACTTTACAAGCATCATGGGCGCGCCCTTCTCTGCAGAACCCCGATATAACAGTATTATAATGAACTATGTCAGGATTGCACCCTTTGATCTTCATCCTACAAAGAAGCTTGTAAGCTTCTCTAAGCTTCTTCTTCCTACACAAACTGTTCAACAAAGTGGTGTAAGTCAGAGCGTCAGGAACGAACCCTTTGTTCAACATATCCTCCAACAAATCCACAGCTCCATTCACTTGATTCTTCCTACACATTGCCTGCATCAGAATCCGGTAACACTCGATATCAGGAACAATATCTCTCTTAAACATTTTGTTGAACAGGTGGAAGGCAATGCTAATATCTCCATTCAAACAGAAAGCCCGCATGAGAATATTGTAGGACTGAGTATTGGGTGACACACCGTGCCTATGAGCATCCCTGAAGAGATCGAATGCAGTTCGAACAAAGTTACGGTGGGATACAAGAATCTCAAGAATGCGGTTGAGGTGTTTGGGCAAAGGTTTGAAACCGTATTGAAGCATAGTGTAGAAGGTTTTGAGGGCCTTATCGGGTAAATCAGCTTCGCCATAGACTCTGATCAAGTAGGAGAACAAGGTAGGAGTGATTGGGTAGGATTCGGATTTGAGGCGGCGAACAAGGTCATCGACAAGGGAGAATTGCCTTGAGCGGCCCAATTTGAGGATGAGAATGAGGTAGGTAGAGTAAGAATGGCAAAAGTTGGGATGGCGAGAGGCGCATTCGAAGATTTTTTTGGCAAGAAGAGGGTCCGATTGGGAAGCTATGAGCTTCTGGACTCTAGATGGAGACCCAATTGGGGAATTGGAGCGAGAAGAATAGAAAGATTGTTGGTTTGGGTTTTGTGAAAAATCGAAGGAGATGATGCGATGGGAAGACAGGGTGATTAGGGTTTTGGTGGAACGGAGAAATGATCTGTGCAGACTCGGTGAGGTCATGGTGGTGGCTCAAGAAGGTGAGCAGGCGAGGGCAAGTCAATGCTAATTGTGGGTGTATATTCGTGGTTAGTGTCCTTTGTTTCTGTTGAGGAGATATGGACACTGTGGGTGTTCGCAACGCGGTTTGGTTTGGTTTTTAGGGAAAAAAAAAAACATCCGATCCAATTGTAAAAAAATTAATTGGTTAGGTTTGGTTTGATTTTTTCCGAGGCCAACCAAACTGAATTGAAATTGATTGATTTGATTCGATTTTTCGATTTTTCACCATGACCTTCATCAACTCACCTTCTGTTTCACCAATGTTGTCACACTTTACTATTATCAAATTGCAGAAATATCACAAAAAAATAAAATAAGAACACTAGAACAGAGAACATTAAACTAAAATTAGAACTGCACAAATTAAAATTAGAACACTAAAATTAAAACAGCATAATTTGAAACCTCAAACCACAAATTAAAATTAAATAATTGAAAAACAGCAACCACAAAAGTTAAGTTAAATGAGAGAACGTTAATGGGGTCGAAATAGTGTTTCTTCGACCTTGTTTAATAGAAGACCTTAACATTCAACAAAGCATGATTTTCTTTGATTAGTGTCACTAACAAATAACGACGTACTAACACAATCACAATTAAAAACCTAGTTATCAAAACTAAACCAACAACCGATCGAGTTAGAGTACTTGGTTAATGGGTTACTGATTCAACCGTTAGATAACTGGTTAAGCCGGTTATAATTAAATAATAATATATGATATTTTTTTTCATAATAAGTTATTTTTATTTTATTGCTTTTAACATTGAATACCACTGAACTACTTTAGATGTCTACCTGATCAACAAAGTATAAACTAAAGAGTGCATATAAATGTTAACAAAATTTTTAAATCAATATTTTAGAGCCATACAAAAAATACAACAGAGATCAGTTCAGGAGACAAAACACAAAACTCCAATGCACATCTTTAAGTATTTATTACTAAAAGGTTGTGAGAATCGAATCGGTTAAGTGACGGATTCAATGATTCAATAGTACAACCGAGATCGAATCATAGTTGAATCGATTTAATTAAATATACAATCAAATTATTAAAAATTTAATATATAATTTCAAATATCCAAATTCTATTATTTCTAAACTAATAAAATTTAAAATTTTGTAATTTGACATAATATCTTATACATATTTTATCATTAAAAATTCACAAAATAAAACATTTCTAAATAATTTCTAAGTTCTAATTAAGTAATCAGCAACAATACTTATCAATCAACAACAAAAACTTAGAATAAAAAAATTTCAACGATAAAAAATATAAACTTACACAAAAACTTAAAACATCAGCAACTAAACTCACAAAAAACTTTCAACAGACTTCTAATAAGTATTCAACAAAAAAAAAACTGAGAATCCAAAAACAGAAAACTCAGCCTCCAAAGCCAGAAAATCAAAAAAATTAAGCAAAAAATCTAAACCAAGCATCCAAACTAAATTCAGAATAACATTAGTAACAACCCCAATTCAAAATACAAAATCAACAACAACCATTCAAATCAACCATCAACCCCAATTCAGAACCCCATCAACAAGATTAACTCAGACAAATTAACTCAGCAAAAAAGCAAAAAAATTCAACAGAGTCATTTAAATCAACCATCAACCATTATTTCAGAAAATCAGCAACAACAAAAATTGAAGCGTGCTTACCGGCGACGGAAGGAGGAAGGAAAGTGAGCTCGGAGAGAGAGAGAGAGGGGGGCTCGAAGACAGAGGCTTGATGACGAGGACAGAGAAGACGAGTTCAGGGCCGACGACGGAGACTGGCTTGACAACGACGACAGAGACTGCGACGCCAAGAACTCTGAGCAGACCTTCTGGCGATGTCGAAAAGAAGGGGATCCAGGAGGCGAGGGCCAATCAGACCTTCATGAGGCGACGACGGCAACCGCTGTCTGTCACCGCCGGCGGCGAAAGTGGTGGCGTTCTGATAGGGTTTAGCATGGGCAGGTGAATTGTGAGAGAGAGATAAGGGGGGTTTTGGTTGGTGAATTGTGACTTATGAGAGAGAGAAGGCGTGTTCTGATTTTGTCTTTTAGAAATTCAAAAAAGGTCAGGTGCGAATTGACTTTACGTGAATTTGATATCTAGCGACTCTTAGTTATTAACTTCATGTGAAATCGACTGCACCTAAATTTTCACCTTCAAAAAATCAAAAATCTTTAAAAGTGGGTTGATTTTTAGCTATTAACTTCATGTGAAGTCGACTGCACCTAAATTTCCACCTTCAAAAAATAAAAAATCTTTAAAAGTGTGTTTGAAATACCTTTGAATAGAATTTTCAAAGGAAATAATTTTTTAGTTTGGAATGCGTATTATTTTTGTTGTGATAAAGATGCATGGGGTGTGGATACTCGTTAATATTTGGATAGCTAATTTTTTTCAGTAAAAAATTCACACTATTAAAAAAAGACTGAAATTAATTATATTTAAAATTTTAATTTTTGTACTTATAAATAGAGAGTTTGATATAAAGTATAACACACAATAATAAAATAATTTCCTTTTTCTTTTATATTACCAAAACACTTTTTTCTTTTTTTATATACTTTACTACATATATTAGTAAATATATATATATATATATATATATATATATTATATTGAGATATTAATTGTAGTGAATATTATTACTAAAATTATTTAAGTATGTTTTTTATTTTATATTGATTACCTCTTCTTTATTTATTTATTTATTTATTTTACAACATGTTATCAGTACGAAATTCTGATCAAATTTTAGGAAGACTCAGGTAATAAATTTTTAATATATCGAAACTCTCTCATCTTAAATTTAATGCTCTTGATATATCTGGAAACAAATATTTATCATAGATACTAGATGCTAAAATCTATCTTGATTCAATAGATCTTGAAAATACCATTAGGGCTGAAAATAATGCATCCTAGAAGAATAAAGCTAAAGCCATGATCTTCCTTCATTGTCATCTTGACGAAGGATTGAAAAATGAATATCTCACATTAAAAGATACTTCAAATCTGTGGAAAGACCTTGAAAAGACCTTGAAAAAAGGTATAATCATCAAAAGACAGTGATACTTTCTTAAACCCGATATGAATGAACGCACTTGCGTCTACAAGATTTTAAATCCATAAATGAATATAATTCAACAATGTTTTGAATCATCTCACGAATGAAATTATGTAGGAAAAATATAATTGATAATGACATATTAGAGAAAACTTTCTCGATCTTCCATGCCTCAAATGTACTCCTGCAGTAGCAGTATCGAGAAAAAAGATTTAAAAAATATTCTGAGTTAATTTCTTGTTTTCTTGTTGCTGAACACAACAACGAGTTGCTTTTAAAAAATCATGAAACACACGCTGCTGGCACCGCCCCATTTCCTGAAGCGAATGCCGCAAATCATTACCTCAGAAGAGGTAAATAGCAAGGTGTTAGTAACAAGAAAAAGTATGAAAGGAAGAAGAATTATGTTCACAAGAAAGGATCTCACCAGAAGTGGGATAAAGAATGAAACACTGGGTAAAATAAATCAATAGAAGATAAATATTTCTGTTGTGGTGAAAAGGGTCATTGGTTACATACCTGTCGTACCCCAAGGCATATAGTCGATCTTTATCAAGCATCTTTGAAAAATGACGACAAAGGAAAGGAGACGAATTTCGTTTCAAATGATGCTGAAAATGCCACCACTCATTATGATGTATCTGATTTCTTTGATGATCTTGAAGGAAATATTGGTCATTTGATCAATGATAGAATAGTTTAATATGTGGGATTTATTAAGTAGTCATGTAAATAAATAATGTAAGAAACTTATTGTTAAGTTTTATTTTTTATGCATCTGAATTTCAAGTATGATGTATAATAAAATATTTATAAATTTTAAAATTACTGAATATGACAAGAAACTAATAATAAAATTTTTAGTATATACTATATTACTTAGAAAAATATTTTCAAACAAGAAAATAATTTTACTGCACAAATATTTTTACTCATTTTATTATTATTTGTCTTTGAAGAAAATAGCAATGATATATAACGAAGATGTATGCTTTGCGAATAGTGCAAGTTCGCACACCATTTTTAAAAGTAATATATACTTTACTCATCTTGTGCCAAAAGAAGAATATGTTAATACTATTATTGACTCAGGCAACGTGATAGAAGGCTCCGGAAGAGCTATAATTTTATTTTTCGGAGGAACAAAATTCATAATAAATGATGCAACTATTGTCTACTAAGTCTATAAGAAACTTGTTGAGTTTTAAAGATATTCGTTGAAATGGATATCATATTGAAATAATGAATGAGAAAAATTATGAGTACTTATGTATCACAACTCATGATTCAAGTAAAATGTTATATTAGAAAAGTTACCCTCACCTTCATCTGGGTTGTATTATACTAGAATTAGTGCAATTGAATCACATGCCATTGTAAACTCGAAGTTTACTAGCCCAAATGAATTCATAACTTGGCATGATCGATTGGATCAACCGGAAACAACCATGATGCGGAGAATTATTGAAAACTCCTATGAACATTCACTAAAGAACCACAAGATTCTTAAATCTAGTGAATTTTGTTGTGCTGCATGTTCTCAAAAAAAGCTAATTTTAAGGCCATCACCAGTAAAAATTGGATTTAAATCCTCTAAATTCCTAGAAAGGATTGAAGGCGATATATGTGGACCTATTCATCCACCATGTGAATTGTTTAGATATTTTATGGTCCTAATAGACGCATCTTCGAGATGGTCACATGTGTGCTTATTATCTTTTCGCAATCTGGTGTTTGCGAGATTACTTGCTCAAATTATTCGATTAAAAGCATAGTTTCTAGAAAATCAAATAAAAACAATTCGTTTTGATAATGCTAGTGAATTTACTTCCCAAACTTTTGATGCTTATTGTATGGCTAACAGAATAAGTGTTGAACATCTAGTAGCTCATGTTCACACACAAAATGGGTTAGCAAAATCACTTATTAAACGCCTCCAGTTAATTGCTAGACCCTTACTTATGAGAACAAATATCCTAACTTCGGCTTGGGGGCAAACTATTTTACATGCCGCAGTACTTATTTGTTTGAAACCAACAAGTTACCATCAGTTCTCTCCTATGTAATTAGCTTTTGGCCAGCAGCCAAATGTTTTCCATTTAAGAATATTCGGGTGTGTGATTTATGTTACCATTGCACCACCTTCTCACACCAAAATGGGATATATGATTCTCCCTCTATAGTGAGGTATCTTGAGATACAAACTGGAGATGTATTTAAAGCCTGATTTGCAGATTGTTATTTTGATGAATCAAAATTTCCAATATTAGGGGGAGAGAATAAGCTTCCTGAAAAGGAACTTAATTGGAATGCATCGTCCTTGATGCATTTAGATCCTCAATCAGGGCAATGTGAAATAGAAATTCAAAAGATTATACATTTACAAAGAATAGCAAATGAATTGCCTGATGCATTTTCTAATACAAAGAGGATAACCAAATCTTATATACCAGTTGAAAATGCCCTAATTCGAATTGATGTCCCAGTTGGACAAGTGGCCACTGAAACAAATTCATGCTGAAAGCGTGGTAGACCTGTCGATTCTAAAGACAAAAATTATCGAAAAAGAAAAGAGATAAATACTATTCATGTTGAAAAAGATATAGTAAAGACCCCTGCAGTTGTCCAAAATTTTGATATAATTTTGACACCAGAAGACGTTCAGATACCTGAAAATTGTGAAAATGACGAGATCTCGATAAATTATGTCTTTACAGGAGAAAAATGAGACCGAAATAAGACAATTGTCAATGAAATATTTGCATATAATGTGGCATTAAATATCATGCATGAAAGTAAGGATCTTGAGCCAAGAACAGTCGAAAAATGTCGACAAATGAATGATAGGCCAAAATGGGAAGAAGTTATGAAGGCTGAGCTAGACTCACTTGCAAAACGTGAAGTTTTTGGACATGTAGTCCGTACACTAGATGATGTAAAACCTGTTGGATATAGATGGATACTTGTGAGAAAACAGAAATGAGAGAAATGAAGTTGTATGCTACAAAACTCGACTTGTGACACAAGGTTTTTTACAAAGGCTCGGTATAGATTATGAAGAAACATATTCCCCTGTAGTGGAGGCAATAACATTGCATTATTTGATCAGTTTATCTGCATACCATAAACTACATATGCATTTAATGGATGTGGTAACAACCTATTTATACGGATCATTAGATCGTGATATCTATATGAAAGTCTCTAAAGAACTAAAGATATATAAATCATCCAATGAATATTCACAAGGGTTATACTCAGTCAAATTGCAAATATTTTTATATGGTCTAAAGCAATTTGGACGAATGTGGTATAATTGTCTTACTGAGTATCTGACCAAAAACAGATTTAAGAATGATGATATCTACCCATGTGTTTTCATAAAGAAATCTGCATCTGGATTTATTATAATTGCTGTGTACATTGATAATTTAAATATCATTGGAACTCCTGAAGAGATTCCAACAATTATAAAAACTCTAAAAGAAAATTTTGAGATGAAAAAACTTGAAAAGACTAAATTTTGTCTCGGCCTGCAGATCGAGCATACAAAAAATGAGATCTTTATTCATCAAACAATATCCATAGAAAAGTTCTTGAAGAGATTTTATATGGATAAATCACATCCACTAAGTACCCCAATGATCGTAAGATTTTTAGATGTGAAAAATGCAATTCCGTCTTAAGGAAGAAAATAAAGATATTCTTGATCCTGAAGTACCATATCTTAGTGTCATTGGAGCACTAATGTATCTTGCAAATAATACACGACCCAATATATCATTTTCCGTGAATTTACTAGCAAGGTATAGTTCTTCTCCAACCAAAAGACATTAGAATGAAATTAAATAAATCTTTCGAAATCTTCATGAAACGGTTGATATGAGATTGTTTTATCCCTATGGATCCAAATCACACTAGTTGGCTATGCAGATGCAGAATACTTATCTGATCCACATAAAAGAAGATCTCAAACAGAATACTTTTTCACATGGTGAATTCTATCATGTAGAAGAGATATTCTTTCTATATATGTAGAAATTTGTTGTCCTTCTCCTAGTGGAACAAGTGTCTAAAAAGAGAGTGCATTTAAAATTATAGTGGAAGACAAAAGCTGCTTTTGGTGCAGGGTGTGAACCCACTGCAGTAAATGAATTAAAATATTTAATAATGTAAAGTTGATTAGTTATTAATTATGAATGATAATGATGGGCTGATTTTTGTTTTTGTTTTTTAATGGATTTAAGTGTTTGGGCCAGGCAATTTTTTTTCCTGAATTTGGGTCTTAATTGATTCTTTTTTATGAAAAACGAAAATAATAAACATAATATTTTATGGATTTGGGGGTATTTGAATTTTTTTTTGTTTGGGTCTTAATTGATTTTGTCTATGTAGATGTAAGTGTTGATTGTTTTTTTTATGAAAAGTGGACAATTTTTTTTTGTCATGAAAGATGTATTTTTGTGTTTTTGAAAATATTAGTTTAGTCTTATTTTCACATGTTATTTTTATTCTAATACTCTCAACAATCTTATTCTTAATAATGTTTTAGACTATAATCATTCATTAGTTATGATTTTATTATTAGTTATATGGTAAATTTTTGTAGCAGGATAAATATTTACGTTATAAAAAAATTATAAGAGTGCACAAAAATAAAATGCTTTAGCATTTATAATAGTGCACAAGAATAAAATGCTTTTGTCAAAACCATTAAATCGAAACCTATGAATTTGATTTACCTTGAGTGTGATTTGATTTTTATAGTTTCGATTTATCTCCATGGAAGTTGCTCCTATTAAATCGAAGCTATTGGATTTTTATAGGTTTTAAATTAAATTCAATAGATTCGATTTACATGAAATAGTCTTCACTAAAATATTTTTTCATAGTAAACTGATTCCAATGAATTCGATTTACTAGTACACTTACTAATTCGAATCATATGTAATTGAAACATTCATATAATCAGTTTGCATTTAGGACATTCATGTAAATTTAAAACGCATTCCGTTTATTTATGTGATTTATCCTTAAAATGAATTTGTTACCACTTTTATACATTCAATTAGTTAATATAGAGATTAACTAGAGTATTATCTATTATCGAATATGATATGATATCATTCCTTCATGATTTATTTAGGTGAATTTTATTGTTATTTGCCTATTTCTTTTATTACTCTTTTTTTTATATTTAATTTGTTCTAAAATTATGAAATGATAAGTATTATAAAAATGAATCCTTTTAAAAATGAGCCTTATAAAAAAATTTTAAAAAATAATTATTTACTTTGCATTCATAATATTTAAATAAAGTCTAACATATTAAAATTGGATTAAAAGTCATTTAAATTATTTTTGTTGTTTCATTATTTTTAAACTTGTGAATAAAATGGTTGAGTTATTCAAATTTATTGTTACTTGATTTAAGGTTAGTGTAAGATGCTTTAGGATTTAGGTTTTAGTGTAAAAAACTTTATTAGAATTCAGAATTTAGAAATATATTGTTTAGAATTTAGGGTTGGATGGTTTAGAGCTCAGGATTGGATAGTTTAAGTTTCATGACTAAAATATCAGAGTTTGTGGTTTATTGTTTAGAGATTAAAATTAGATGGTTTAAGTTTTTCATTTTAAAATTGGATTGTTAAGTATTTTACTATTTAATGATAAAGGATTTATTAGTGTTTAGATTCACATTTTCGATAAAATTTAAAAATTAGGTACAGTGTTGATGACTAGATTTTTTATACTTAACAATGTTAATTTAGTTGTTAATTCATTTATGTGTAGGTTAATTTAATAATAACGTAAATTATGTGTAGGTTAATGGTTAATGTGAACAAAAATATTTAAGTAATTGTTATTTAAATTTTTACTTGCTAGTAAATTAGTTTTAAAATAAAGATACGGTGAATAACTGAATTTGTAAAAAATTATTGTTTTATTGGTTAGAATGGTTATTTGAATTTAGAATTTAATTTTTCGGAAAAGCTCTGCATACAAGCCCTAATGGCTTGTATGCTTTACAAGTTCATTAAACAATAAAATCAAAATACGCGCTGCTTCAGGTACGTTGATTACACGCGCTATATAACATCGCGCGTATATCTAACTACCAGATTTAAAATATTTCTTTCCTTTTTCGTTTTCATTATTTTGAGATTTCGTTGTTCTTCTTCTCGCGCGTCTTCCCTCCTTCTTCTCCATCGTTCTTTTCCTCTCCTTTTCTCACTAGCATCTTCTTCGTTTAGGTTACCTTTTTCTCTCTCTGCAACTCGAGCTTCGTTTTCTATTTTTGATTTGTTGTTTTCTGAAATCAAAGTTTGATCTCGTTTTGAAGATAATGGATCATTCAACCTCAGATTCTCAGCTGAATGCAGGCGAAGTGGATTATGAGTCAGAATCTAACGAAGTTCCTGAGGTTTGATTTACATAGGATTAGTATGAATTTTCTTTCAGTAATTTGTATAGCATTGTGTAGTTGAAAAATTGCTGAACATTCACTGTGAAAGTAACACGTTTACCTGAATCTGTCGATTCAATGTATTAGTTGTGATTAATTACCTGGAATTTGTAGCAGACGCTCGGGTGTAGATCAATTCTTGTTTGGGTGTATTTTAGCTAGAAGTGTGGGTGTATCTACACTTTACTGGTTTTTTGTTATTTTAATTGACTTGTTGTTGTTCAGGTGTATTATATCAGACATGATTGGGTGTGTTTTTAGTTTTTGAGATGGTGTATTCTGCAACCTGTGTATTTACAGTTTATGGCTTTAAAAGTCATTCTGTAGTTGAGTTGTTGAGGTTCGGATGTATCGTATTAGACATGATTGGGTGTATTTGAATCATATCTATGGGTGTATTCACAGTTCTGACACGGTGTATTTTGCAGCCTCTCTCGGTTGTTGATGACGAGCTTGTTCCAAAGGTCGGAATGACCTTTACCACCCTTGAAGATGCTGGAAAATTTTACAGGAACTACGCCAAGGCTTCAGGTTTTTCTACAAGAGTTCGGTGCACAAATAGGAAGGGAAACGAGATTAAGAATCAACTGATTACATGTAGCGGAGAGGGAAAATGGAAATCTAAAATATCTCCGACCGAGAAGACCAATCCGACAGCCGGTCTAAACTGTCCTGCAAGAATTTATATACACACATTGAAGGATGTCGGTGCTTGGATCATTTCAAAGGTTGTGCTGGATCATTCACACCCCTGCTGTCAAAGCAAAGCAGAGATGCTCAAACAGCACAGGGAACTAAGCATGTCCATTCGTTGTACGATAGAGAACAACGAGGAGGCCGGTATCAGACCAAGCAAAACCTACCAATCATTTGTTGCTGCTGCCGGGGGTCACCGTGAGTTAAATTTTATCGAAAAGGACGTGAGGAATTACATTACCAGGGAAGTGCGGAATGTTTCCGAACAAGAAGATGCAAAGGAATTCGGGAAATATTTGTTAAGAATGAAAGAGAAGAATCCGAATTTCTTTTTTGAGCTCCAACTCGAAGAGGATCAATCGATTAAGCTGGCTTTTTGGGCCGATGCAAGAAGCAGAGCCGCCTTTGAGTATTTCGGAGACGTCATTTCATTCGACACCACCTACAATACAAACAGGTAACAAACTGCCCCTATTTATGATGCTAAATTAATTTATTTTTACTAATCCGCATCAGAGGTGTATATTGGCTGTTTCATTGGGTATATGCTAACTAATGATTTTGCATTTTGGACCATGGTAATTTGTTTCAGGTATAATTTGGTCTGTGGTTCTTTTGTCGGGGTGAATCACCACGGTCAGTCAACACTTCTCGGATGCTCTTTGATGAAGAACGAAGAAATTGAATCATTCAAATGGTTATTTCAAAGCTGGCTTCGTTGCATGGGAGGAAACGCTCCGAAAGGGTTTCTCACCGATCAGTGCGCATCCATGAAATGGGCTTTAGAGGCCTGTATGCCAACAACAGTTCACCGCTGGTGTATTTGGCACATCATGAAGAAGCTTCCAAGCAAATTAAACGGGTACAAGGGACATGCCGATATCGAACAAGAAATGAGCCAAGTTGTTTGGAACTCTCATAGCAAAGACTCATTCGATAGGAATTGGAACGATTTTCTGCTGAATTTTGGTCTTGCGGACAACAAGTGGCTTTCAGGTAATGTCTTTTTAAAATCTGCAGCAGAGGTGTAAATTGTATGTCCCCTCGGGTGTATTTACAGCCTGTGTTTGGGTGTATTATGCAGATCTGTACGAAGATCGTCACATATGGGTTCCTATCTATCTGGATCACCACTTCTGGGCAAGGATGAGAAGCACACAAAGGAGCGAGAGCATGCATTCATTTTTTAACAAGTATATCACCCGGAACAGCTCGCTTATTCAGTTCGTCAAACAATACGATAATTGCCTCGGAAGCAGGGAGCAAGCAGAGAGAGAATCAGATGCTGCAGATTTTCATACGCTTATACCGTGCGCAACCAAATCCTGCATTGAAGCTCAGTTTCAAGATGCGTACACTCACGCAAAGTTTAGGAAAGTCCAAGCGCAATTCAGAGGAAAGGCGAATTGCATCACCAGATTAAAGAATTCCGCTCTAGGCTATTCAGTATACGACGTCGGAGAACAAGTTTCCAGCTCAATATTCAACAAGTTCGTGGTTACTTACGACTCAGTGGCAGCCGAGGTAAAATGCCAATGCTTATTATTCGAGTCGAGAGGGATACTGTGCCGTCACGCACTAAGCGTGTTAAGCTTCGAACAAGTAAGCCAAGTGTCACCGAGATACATACTGGAACGATGGAGCAAGAAGGTAAAGAGGCGACACACACACATCAAGAGCAGCCACGACGAGCCACTAATAGAGCCAAGAAGCAAGAGGTTCGACCAATTGGTTTTTCATTCGCAAAATATCTGCGAATTTGCCTCCGAATCGGAGGAGCTGACTGCAATTCTGCACCGTGCGTACGATAACGTCATGGCCGAGATGGAATCATTAAAAGCCAAAAGGAAGGGGACATCTTCTTTATCCCACGAAGACGCCAACTTGGAATCCGTTAACGAGCTTCAAAGCCCGCCAAGGATTCGAACAAGAGGACGTCAAAAAAACAGGCTAGGTTCAAAGCTGGAGAAACAGATCGCAAATGCCACAAAGAAGAAGAAGACGAAAGTTTTAAGCGAGGTAAAAGTACTGTTCTTTAAATTTGTGGCGATTGAGTTTATTTTTCTCGTTAATAGTTTAGGTAATGTGTGTGTGTTATATTTCAGATAAACCTGTTTGATTCTGCATCAGCGGCGCATTCAAATTGCAGCCAATATCAAGGACACGTTATGAGTTATCAGTTCAGGGTACCAGCAGCAGGGGATAACTTGTTGGGTGTATAGTTTTACAGAATATGGGTGTAAAAGCACTGTTATTTTGGGTGTATTTTCGTTAATTCACAATTTACATATAGACACATATATAGATACATATAGAACAAAAGCTGTAAAAATTCTCAGGTTATGGGTTTATATTTGATTTGATGTTTTTCTTCATATTTTAGTACATGTAATTCATACATTTTGAATACAGCACAGACAGTTTGGGTGTATATTTTATGCAATCTTGGGTGTATTATTAGACTTGCGTTGGGTGTAACAGTTTATAATTTGCGTTTATATATGCCTTGATTTTTTCCTTCATATTTTACCACCTGTAATACAGCTTTTGAATACATCACAGACAGTTTACCAGCACAGATAGTTTAACTATGGGAAAAAATATACATGGAATAGAAGTTGTTGATAAATGGCAAATATTTACATCATTTGTTCAATTTACAAACTACCAAGCAGTTGGATTACCCAGTTTCTATATCAGCAGAATTAATCTGACAAAACGGACTTAATAATACAGAGGATGGCTTCGACAGCCTTATAGCACTACTCTCTCTAATTGACCGATCTCTCTGTGTATTCATCTCACTGAATAGTATTCGGGAAGCGTACTCCACTCTATAGTGGTCCACCTCCTCCTACAATTAAAAAGTATATTCTGTTTAAACAGCAATATTAATTCAGTAAAGTAATACAGAGTTATATGGTTCTAAAGACAGTTACCTGTGGCCAATTATTCCATTGATACTTCCCCTTTTTTATGTTTTCCGGCTCAATTAACTCCATCCACTTCATAATGTACACAGCGCAGTCATAGCTGAAAACGAAAAAAATAAATTACAGTTCTCATTTACAAAAGTTTAATGTTTAGAGTCACAAATTTATACCTTGTTTTTTGGCCTGATATTTTAACATATGGTGATTTAATTTCCTTCTCCCTCTCCCCTTTCTGCAGAGGTTCCCCGCCGGCATATGTTATCAATCTTGAAAATACGTATCCCTTAAATACGAAAACAAATCAGTAATACACCCGAATGAATGGACAAGATACACCCAACTGAATGGACAATATACACCCATCAGAACTAAAGAAATAGACCTATCTATTAAAGTAAAGAAGACAGAGGCAACTTACAGTGAATTTATTAATGGCCTTTCTCTCATCGGTGGGAGCTTTTTTGTGTAGCGGGTCAAGTATTTGACATTTCCGCTTTCTTGTATTTATCAGCCATAACCACCAATGCCCCGAGTAGCAGACAGGGGCAAAAATCTGAAGGATTGCCACACGTGAACAGTGTGTTATTTTATTTTGCAAATAAGTAAATAAGCGTACTAACAAATTTAGCAAACGAAAACTTACATATGGGTGCGAAGTCAATTTTTTTCTATCTATGAAGGGAATGAAACTTGGGTAGGCTTCCACCCTGAATTCCTTTTTCGTTTTCGGTGATACGAATTCCCCGTTTGGGTGATCCGAAAGTGCCATGCACTGCAAGAATTGCGAAACAAGAAATGAAATACTAAACTTACACCCAATGGAACGTAAAAAATACACCCAAATCAATACAGAAAATACACCCAAAGTTCGGAGAAGTAACACTTACCACAATATCGGGGGGGAGACAGTATATTTGTTCTTTAAACCTCTTTTCATTTTTGTTGTTGAGGATGAGGCAGATGGCAGATACAATCTAGAAATATATGTCAAAATCAATTTTACATTAATAAGCATTGTAATTGACTTTGGTGTAAAAAGATTAATGTTATTCTAATATTACCTGAGATTCTATATCACTTTTTGCCTGGAGGGAGGCAAGGTGCATTCTCATCAAAATGTATTCTCCTTGGCCAATCAGAGTGCACATTTCCTCATACTCGTTAGTATTGCCATCTGCATCTTCCTTCAGTCTCGTCCCCCAGATGTAGCACTTTTGTTTCATATCATCTGGAATTTGATTCATTCCCCCAGGAGTTTCAAACTTTGCAGAACTTTCTCCCCCAGTCTCCCTCTGAATTTGTGGACTTGTGTTTTTTCCCTTCGCCGCACTGCTTGCTATTCTTTGGACCAAACTGTCCAATTGTTCTATCAAATTCGCAGCTTCTGGAGATTTTTCCCTTTCTGTCTCCTGTGTTGACGCCCCCTCCTGGCTTGAATCAGTCAATCCAAGGCTGAATGATGGCACCCCTGGATCTGTTTTAGGAATATAGGATGCTGTCCGTGCCATCATCAACAGGGCAGCAGCGTCTTCTACGTCTGGATGACTGCATCATCATGTATAAGAATAAGAATAAGAATAAGAATATACCGATGATAAGCAAAGATTGATTTTAGTCTGATGGACTTACATTTTAGTTGGAGTTGGGGGAACCATGGGTGTGGTCTCTTGAAGTTGTTTGGGGTTTCAGGAGTGCTGCACAGTTACAAAAAATTAATCACGGCGTAGAAAAAACTAAGCAGGAACAATATACACCCAAACTATTAGCTAATATACACCCAAACTCTAAACAAATATACACTCAATACTATTTCTTACGTTTCTGTAGTCCCTTCAATCTGTAGCATAGGGGTTGGTTCAAAATCTGTCTCAGTGGTTGTTTGGGATGCCGGCACAAAAACCTGAATCGGGACTCTAAACAAGAAGAAAAACGAAAGGTTAACAACGCCTTTGAAAATAATAAGGTTATAAGGTTGAAATATTATTGGAAAACTCACATTGCAAGCGCTTCCGACGGTGTCTGTTCCCTCACAACCATCATATTCGAATCAGACGGACTCAACCTAAAATACACCCAAAGAAATTCAAGAAATACACTAGAACAATTCAAAAAGAAGACAGGCTTTGTTTTTTTTGAGAACTTACATACTTGCAGTTTTTGCTTTTTTTTCCTGCCTTTTTTTTCTTGAATAAAATAATAAAGGGCTTTTTTTCTAAAAAAAATATATACAGAATTAGAAGTAGAAGGGTAATAAAAGAACAAAAGTAACGGTTATTTGAAAGAGAAATTACATGCTATGTGACGGCTGGTTTACACTACTCTATTCTGTGCGTCCTTGAGAGGAAGGAGCATCACTTCCCAAGTTCACAACCGGCATTCTAAAACAGATCTCATGTTATTCAGACAAAATAAGATACAGGTATAAAATACACCCAAATGAATGCACAAGATACAACCAACCGAATGGATAATATACACCCAACACAACAAACTTAATATCCCAACTTATTAAACAACATACACCCAACTTGATCCACAAAATACACCCAAATGGTTCCACAAAATACACCCAAATTATGATAACAAGATTTTATTAAATAATAAAGCTTCTTACGTTTCAGACGACACATAGCGACCTTCTGTCGATCGCAGGTCAGGTTGGTTCTCGCTGCGAAACAAGAAACAATTATTAGCAAACAACACACAACAAAATCTGAAATAGACACCCCAGCAAGACATACCCCTCTGCAGCAGATTTATCAACGTTTTCCCTTAGCCATTCATCCAGTTCGTCACTTGATATTTCATATGTCTCACTACATTCATAAAAGAAGATGTTAACAAAAATAGCTACGATGATAGACGGTAATATAGCTTACGAGGTACTGTACCCGTCAAAGTATTGGTCTTCTTTAGGAGGTGAATCCTCCACGACAACTTTTTTCTTTTTTGGTTGTGTTCTGGGTGGAAAAAAAAGAGTACCAATCAGAAATAAAAAATTAATTTTATCACAGAATATTATGCAAAGAAGTGCTTACTTTTTTGGTGTTGTTTTTGTTTTTTTTCTTTTTCTTCTCCTTTTCTGCAGGTGATGATTCTTCGCTCCTATAAGTTAATAATAGACACTTCAGTTAATACACGAAATCTTTATAATGAAGCCAAAAGAAAGGAGTAATAATTTCAGGACATTACTCATCACTTGGTTCAGATTCAGATTCTGAATCAGAATCTGACTCCTCTTGCCTCTGCTTTCTTTTTCTGGAGTCCATTCTAGAAGGCAAACAATGATTATTTAGAACATACTAAAAATACACCCAACGTGATCAACAAAATACACCCAACACGAAAAAGAAATTACACCCAAGTATGGTACTTACTTTTTCCCCTTTTTGCTGGGGTGTTTTCTTGCTGAATCCTCTGAGTCTTGTTGAGTCTCAGACTTAGAGGTAGAAGTGTCACTGTCAGTAGCTGTTTCTGTCTCCGAAGACGATGTTGGACTCGCCTTCCTTTTTTTGTTTTTTTTTATTTCTTGTTTTTTTTTTCTTTTTTTTCCTTTTTTTTCATTTTTTCTCTTGCTCTTGTCTCCGCCATCTTCACAATCCCCTGAAACATGAGATATTTTAGCTAGCAGCATTCAGGTAAATAAAATACAACCAACATATTATGTTTACTTACCAAAATTTCCTCTCTTTCTGCAGTCATTCTTTTCACCAACTGCTCCTTAGTCCAGTTCGCAATCCAAGACTTTGGTGGTCTTTCAGCCCTCTTCTTGCCTTTGTTTTCTGAAAGATGAAAGTATATTATCATCAGGGCAAAGAGGCAGCCATCAATTGCCTTCTTCTTCTTCTCCTGGTAGTCTGTGATGCCCTTGATTATGAAGGTCAAAACATGTCCCCCCCAGTTTCTCTCCGATATGCCGTCCATCTTAAAAATTGGGGCCAGGTGCACAGGTAATATTTTGTTTATCGTCGTTGGCAAAAGGAACGCCATCTGTATGTAGAGGATGAATATCCTCTTGAACATCAGGAGTTCCTCTTCGCTGCCAACGCCGATTTCCATCATTTCATTGGTAAGACTTTTGAGGGTCTTACCCTGGAATCTTCTATAAATTATTTTGTCATCGTCAGAAAGTTGCTTATACTCAACTTTCTCAGGAAACAGATTTCCTACAAAAAGGAAAACAACAAAGTATGAAAATCGGTTCAAACACACCCAAGCATCAACCTTAAATACACCCAAGCATGAACTTAATATACACCTATAATTTTGAGCTAGTTACCTGTTGCATTGATGCCAAGCGCATCACCTATTGTCTTTGGTGTTATTTGGAAAGAACCATATCCTGTCTTCAGTTTGTTCTCCCCAAGTTTGAAGTTGTTTGCCAGTTCCCTTAAGAGTTGGTGATCCACCCTTAGTGGTGGGATGTGCATCAACCCTCCAAATCCGAGATCCCTGACAATTACCTTCTTCTCCTCAGTCATGTTTCTGAACTTATCACTCAGGAGATGTGTGGCACACTTAAGGTCCTTTGTTTGGTTTCTTGCTGCCATTTTGTCTGAAACGAAAAATATACCCAAAGACATCAGTAATATACACCCATATATATGAGTCAGATACACCCATTAATAACAGTAAGATACACCCATAGATATGATTCAGATACACTCATTGATAACAGTGAGATACACCCATAGATATGATTCAGATAAATCCATATATATCAGTCAGGTATCACTCAAACATGCTTCAATATCAAATTAATTGAGATATTAGTAAGATACATGCATATATGAGTCAGATACACCCATTGATAACAGTAAGATACACCTATATGTAAGAATCAGATACACCCATTGATAACAGTGAGATACACCCATTGATATTATTCAGATACATTCATATATATCAGTCAGATATCAGTCAAACATGCTTCAATATCAAGCCACATTACAAGTTCAAGCAGTATTCACCCCCCAATCTACGGAATAAACTCCCAAAAATCAACAACAATAGCAGGAGAACTTATTAGAAGAACGTAGAACGACGTAGAACTTAGAGGAACAACGTAGAACTTGGAAGAACGACGTAGAACTTAGAACAGTGTAACAAAGAAGCAACAATAATAGTAAACCCTAGAAGAACGACGTAGAAGAAAAGTAAAATATACAGTAATCTTAATGAACTTACGTTGAGTGTTGTTGCTTTGTTTTCTCTTCAGATTCTTCACGGAGAGTTTGATGTTGTTTTGATGGAGGTTTCGAACACCGATTTGTATATTTTGAACTTTGATTTTTGCTCGAAAATGGGAGCGTTTCCTTGTTTTCGAAGCGTTTTGAGAAGTGGAAGAAGTGGAAGAAGTGGAAGAGTCTGCTATACGTAACCGTTTGTGTTGAGCGCGTGATTTTGACGTGCCATGTTATGTTTCTTTATGCGCGTGTCTTCGATTTGGGCTGGGCCAACTTGGATGCTTGTAAACTTGTATGTGTAGCAGGCCCGTTAATTTTTTGTGTGTTAGTTAAATTTAAAGCAGTTAATCTTTGATGATAGGTATACTTATTACTTGTCAAAATTTTATTTTTGCGTTGATGGAGGATTGTTGGGACGTGACAAATTATAATGATAGTAACATGTTGAGTGTTGTTGACGAAAAAATATTGAAAGTGATTCTCGTTAAGTAGGAGGCGCTTGAATTAATGAAAGAAGATATATTTTAATTAATAATTTATATTAGATACATTTAAGGTTAATTTAATAATGTATAAATATTTAAGTATTTTACTATATATAATTATGTAGATATTTGTTGTGGTGTCTAAAATTTTTGGTCAAATTGTCAAAAAAAAATTAAATGGTTTATTTTAAATTTAAAAAGATAAAATTAAAATAATTATAATAATTTAAAAATTATTAGCAAAAATAAATCAAACAAAATTAGGCATCAATTAAAAAGTATGGTATAGGTGGTTAAACTATGTATATATTAACATGTAAGTAATCACTTAATAATATGTAGATAGACATATTTATACCAATAATTAAAAATATAAAATATTTATACATATGTAAAAGGTAATATAAATTAAATTAAATGACTTTGGTAGATATTTTTGTTTAAAAAAAATGTTACAATACAAAAATTTTATCACGTACAAAAAATATTATCATCAAAATAAATCCTAAACGAACCAAAATTAAATTCTAAATGCTAAAGCATTTTATTCTTGTGTACTATTATAATTTTTTTATAACGTAAATTATTTATCCTGCTACAAAAATTAACTATATAACTAATAATTAAGCCATAATTAATGAATGATTATAGTCTAAAACATTATTAAAAATAAGATTATTAAGAGTATTAGAATAAAAATAACATGTAAAAATAAGACTAAATTAATATTTTCAAAAACACAAAAATACATCTTTCATGACAAAAAAATTGTCCACTTTTCATAAAAAAAAAATCGATCAACACCTACATTTACACAAAAAAAAAATTAAGACCCAAACAAAAAAAATTCAAATAACCCCAAATCCATAAGATATTATGTTTATTATTTTCGTTTTTTATTAAAAAAAATTTAATTAAGACCCAAATAAAAAAAATGATTTGGCCCAAAAACTTAAATCTATTAAAGAAAAAAAAAACAAAAAACCAGCCCATTATTATCATTCATAATTAATGACTAATCAACTTTACATCATTAAATATTTTAATTTATTTACTGCAATAGGATCCACATTCTGCATCAAAATCAGTTTTTGTCTTTTACTATAGCTTTAATTGTACTCTCTTTCTAAATACTTATCCTACTAGGAGAAGGACAACAAATTTCTACACATATAGAAAGAATTTCTCTTCTACAGGCTGAGGCCTCTTGAAGCCGTCTGATCGCGGTCTCTGACTCGTGAATCTTTTTCTCTACCCCCACCAGGTCATCGAAAACGGCGTTAAGCATATTTTTTATAAAAAACTTAAAAAGCTCATCTCCAAGCCTAGCCTACTCTACATTATCATATGGTTTCGCGGGCACGTCCAACCGTATCTTTCCAGCGGAGTCGAAAGCTTTCATTTCATATTTCCGCTTTGGCTTCTTCCTATGACTGATTTGCTGCTCCTGAATTTCTAGGGATCAATGCTTGATAGAATTCACCATTATATATATATATGTAAAAATTAATTTGAACACTACACCTTGATATGTGCTGGCATGTTTTAACACAACATATACTCTAACAGATATCTAGTGTATATTACAACTCAGTAGCCTGTAGAAGGAATGTGCTTCCACGTCATTGGCACTGCTCCCTTGTAAACATTTATATGTACACAGATAGAATGCAAGTCATACATGAGTTATGTATGGAGTATGGACTAACCACCATGAACTGAACTAACATTCAGTGAAAGAGAATGAACTGTCCTCAGTGCTATACATAGAGTTATCACTTAAACTAAAGTTTAGTCTCTCTTGATTCCATTTTACAATCTCTCTAGCATATTTAAGTGCTGCATCAACACTATCTGGCTCCAAGCCTTTCACCAGAGACACATACAACTTTCTACCTGTAATAGATGAATAAAGCCTCTTGAACTTAACTGCTATGTGATGGGACGCTAGCTGAGCAAGAGAAGAGTTATTGTTAATGCTGTTTTTGTTGTTGCCAGAACATTGACAGCTAATTACAGGGTGAAAATCAGCGAACCATTCGCACCGAGTCAGTGGAACTTGTTTTATTTTCTCCTCAAACTGATCTAGTTTGTTTAGTATCAGCAGGAAGTCCATTTTCTCAAAAGTTGGATGAGTAACAATGGTTTCAAAAAGCTTCCTGCTTGATAACATCTTGTTAGTGATGCAACCATTTCCTTCGGCAGAAAATTGATCGTAGTCACTCAAGGCAACAGAGAAGACGACCATGCCAACATCCTCTAACATCTCTAGCCACTTGCAATTTTCTCCTATTCCTCTTGCATGCGCTGTAATTAGTTGATACCTGTAAACCAAACAATGAGTGAAAAGCACACTACAGATCAGAAAGCTTTCATATCCGCTCTGCACATGTCATTCTTTCCACTAAAAAACCTTTCATTTATGAGGGCATATTTAAGTTCATAAAAGTAACATTTTTCAGATGTTTAAAGGTAGTTTTCCAAACATTTAAACGCATCATTCTTGGAAACATGGATCAACTTTTACACAATAAACCTGACTGTTGCATTTTGATAGCATGCCTCTGTGATCTAAGCATCAATGAAGTAAAAGAAGAAACCATTCACCAGATGTCATTTGACTATAAATACATTCATGTTGGTAGAAAGAACCTCCATTTTGTTTGATAAACATAATAACAGCAATAGAAGAGAACCAGAGCATAACACAATCACTTTCCGATGCATTTATGATGGGGATAAACTTTCCATCAACTTCATAGACACCCTACTCCTACAGTAGGTACGCTGTATTATGCTAAAACATGATAACAGCAATAACAGAACATTTCTCACATATCATAATTGGCAACTAGTTAGGCACAAAACTTTTGGCTTACCTAGCAAAAGAATCATGTAAACCGATGGTATCAACAGTTTCCTCAGGAGCTGATGGGGGAAATGAGAACTCCACACAAGCCAGTCCATTGGATGAAGTAACTCCTTCAGCATAGAGAATATCTAAATCTGATGGCTCATAATCAGCCCTCAATATCTCAACAACCTTAACAAAGATTTTACATGTCATAAACATTATCCTTGGGCAGCACAAGATTCTCAAGCCACTCATCAAACAATAATTTTCAAAAGAAAAGTAAAGAAATATATGCAATAATTATAAGAATAGATAGAAACATGGCGCAAGAACTTCATAGACACTCCTGATGAAAAAATATTCGCTTAAAAGAAGGAGAATAAGTTTATTGGTTTGGCATCATATAGATTATTTAGCTAGCATAACTAAAAGCATAAAAGAAAGGGGTTGAGGACCAGCCAAATAATTGACCTGAGAAAGTATAAGCATATGCTAGGCTCATATAAACTCTCTATATGGAACTTAATGCTTTCTATAGCACAATCGTCACTTCCTTTGATTAAGGTTCTCTATAATAGAATGTTCTGAATGCAGTAACCAAAACCTTTGACTAGAATTAACCTAAGCAACAAGTAAAAATCATTATCCCTACCCTCCATCAGTTTGCTCATTTTTTATTTGCACAGGGTCCTAATTGATCAAAGATAAATCTGTTTGATATAATAGATAGAATTTCCTAAACTACCAGAATCAGACAAGATATTTATATATTCAAATAAATAATAATTACTCTTTGGAACAAAATAAACATTACAAAAAGATTATGTTGTGAAAAGTTATTGACATTTTGAGATTTCTTATACCCAGAATTTTAACACAATATCATCCATAAGAAATTCTTGCCTAAGCACAAATTTACCAGCCTGGAATTCTTAAAGAGTGCCTTAATTAGCTGTTCCCTTTCATTCATATCATAGAGTTTAATATTTATTTATCCTACTCAATAGAGGACTCCAGTATCTAGTCACAAAATCCACCCATGTCTTTCTTAAAGTTCTCTCACCGCCACCAACTCAAAAGACATCCTGCTCTTAGCATTTTCATCCATAAGCAAGCAATTATATAAATATGTAAATGTCAGCCATACGATCATATGCAATCAAATATGCAATCAAAGTGTCAAGAGCACATATACACACTAAATATGTTAATTAAAAAAATACAAAAAAATGAGCTCATACCCGCTCTAAGAAATAACTAGCAACACTTGGTAGCATTTCTATTTCTCTTCTTCTTTTGTAGGTAGCCTTAATGGCTGCACTACTCCACATCTCCTCAATCAATGGTGCATATTCACGAGTAGCTGCAGGAAAGATGGCATCAAGTTTGCCCGAAGCCATAGTTCTCAGCAGCCAATCAGAGAAAGCTTTTAGCCTTGTGCCAATGGAATAGATTGTCTTGTTGTTTGAACTGACTCCTGTTGTTAATCACAATGGAATCATCCAATCTTTAGTACAAATGGACAAGCAAAATTTGATATTTCTCTGCTTGATATACAGTATTTCCTTTTTACAATTTTAAATTTAATTCGAACAGCATCCCATAGTAGTAAACTCCTATGTGTGTGTGTGAGACAATTTTCAATGTTCAGTCTACAGTTGTCACTTTGGATGGAACAAGGTAAGATATAACTATTTCATTTTAGTACACACTAAAAGTTGTGACCCATAATGGCACTTAAAGACATTTTAGACACTAATAATACACACCAATTCTGCACATATAGTCTTGCATAACTGAAGTAACTACCAATTACTCAAAACAGAATTGATAACAGATTGAAAACAGAATTATGGAATTGGTAAGCCTCAGTTGCTTGTCTCTGAAGGAAGTCTCTAAGCTTCATTACATTTGGATGACCAACTAGATGGTGACCATTTGATGCATATTAAACCATGTCTATGGTGCTTTAGAAGGAAGAAAGCTAGGCCAAGTAGTCAATTTAGTAGAAGAAAAAGGAGAAATTGAACTCATACCTGTAGAAGAATCAAGTACATCAGATTGTCTTTTCTTCATATTCCACAGACTTTCTTCCTCAAAACGCTCACGACCTTCAAGTAGTAAGCCAATATAGGAATATACGTTCGTTTGAATGGTCAACTTTATACTTTCACGTTCTTCTTTTGAGAAAGGGATGTCTTTGTAAAGTATCTTGGCCTGCCATAACCATTTACAATTCTCTAACTATATTTATTTCTTAGCTTTTAGCAACAGATATCTTATTCGCGAAAGAATCAGTACAAAGTAGGAAACTGTTGCCCAATCAACAACATATCACAAAAAGAATTATGACTAACTAAGTTTGTATTTATGTTTAAACTTTAGACTACTAATCCCAAAAGCATTTCACATGTCAGTTTTATAAGTTACATGAATTATCATTTTGGTTGAGCACACTTACCACCCACATTTGTCCAACATAATCTTCCCAACTAGTAAATAACAAATGAAAAATCACCTGCTTAAAAATAGTACTTGTTCCAGATCCACCATAGCCAACTAAGAGGAGCTTCTGAACTATTCCATGCTCAAGGTAATCAGGAACTCTTTTGCTAACTGGACTGGAGGTTCGTTCCCCACACAAAATTGAACATTTAGAAGGAACTGGCAGGGACAGTAAAGCACATACAAGCTTCGTTCCAGACTATACAAGCATCAGAATAGTGTGTTATAATGAAAGAAAACAAACAAAATAAGACAAATAGTCCTCCAAAACAAAAAATAAATAAAGAAATAAAGAAAAAAAAAAGGAACATCACCTTTCCCCATATATTCCCTCTTATATTTTTCTGTCCCTCTTCTTGGTATGAACCATCCTCATTAACCCAAAAATGTGGGTTACCAGCGCATTGAACTCCTGCCAACTGCCAAACAACAACAATTTTGTTTAACAATGAACAAGTTATTAAGAGTTTAAGGCACATCCTTCTAAATTCCTTCAAAAAATATTTTCTTTTCATATAATTATGGAATATAATTTCAACCTGCAACATTCGGAGCTCGACTTTTGTTATTTCCCTGCCATTGATGTAAACCTGCGTGTTCCCATTGCTAGCATCCGGCTTGATTGGACCCCCAACATTCAGATGGGGACTGATAATTCTGCAAGGCTTCTGTCCTTCCTGTGAATTTCACAGAAAACAATCATGATCCACAACAAATCACAAGCAGTTAACCAATAATCAATGATACAAATGCATATACAAAAACAGAACAAACATACCTCTCCCCAAAGACCAGATACTTTATCATACCAATAACTCCCCGGCTTAAGCTTCTTCGGAGGAGCAGCGCAGTTCTGCAACGTAACCAGTTCCTCAAACGAAAGTGGCCTCCCATTGACACAAATATACTCCGGAGGAAGTTGATTCACCTCACAAAACCTCTCAGCCTTCATTATCTGCCGAACCTCCAACTCATTAAGCAACCTCCTGAAAATCCTAGAGCACTTCCCTAAACTCTCTCTTTTAGACTCATCAATTGGATAACCAATACAATCAACACACTTTCTTCCTTCAGGCATTGAACCCATAGCATCAAGCACGCAATTCCCACAATACTTTGCAGAACAAACCAGACACACCTCTTTCTCCGTGAACCTGCTACCCTTGAAACACCGGTAGCACAAACCTTTGTTTCCTTTAGTCACAGAAGCCGGCTTAACCGGTTCACATTCATCGACCAAAGCTTCATTACGATTACCATCACCATCAACATCATTATCTGAATCATTATTAACAGTGAAAGTAAGAATAGGTGCACGTTTAACATCACACGCATATTCACGTTCGTCGTTAAAATCTGCGTTCTTTGCAGATGACTGACTAGACGATTCGAAATCCAAACTCAATAAGGAATCGGTGAACGCCCAATTTGAATCGTTGAAATCTGAACTCTCCTTCACGCCATGCAAGTTTCTCAACTCGTGCGAGTGTTCCTCGCTGCTGAACTCGCCCGCGTCGTTGCTCCGACCGGCGCCGTGTTCGAAGGCGATCACAGAGGTCGGAGACACGGTGGTATTGCCGTCGCCGGAACCGGCGTTGCTGCTTCGGTTGAAAGCTCTCATGGAAGCAGGAGAAGACGCTGGTTCTGTGCCGTACGGTTTGAGCTCCTTGGAGAATCTCGTGCTGCAGTTCGCCGGCGCCGGCATCGGATGCGCCATCGGAATAGACATAATGTCGGAGAAACGGAGCCGATGGAGCGCAACCGCCACCGGAATCTTGTCGACGCTTAGCGACACAGCCCGGGGAATATCGAGCCAAGATTGATGAACGTAACGTAACCGTCAACATGGAAAATAAAAAATGAAGCTCTTCAAGCACATCTAAGGTTCGAACCAAAACCACAAATTAACATTTCAAAATAAAGGGAAAAAGTGTGAGTTTTCTTTCTTTCTTTCTTTATTTCTAAACCAAAAAAAAAAAAAAAAAGTCGCCTAGGAGTTTGGAATCTGATGTAAACAAAGAAAAAGAACACCGACTGTCAAGTAAGAAGAAAGGTGACGAGTGAAAGTGAGAATGAGATTTTCTCGAAAAGCAGTGTAAAGTATGTTTGTATATGGCATCATATATATACATACTGGGTGTGAAGCCGTGAAGGCTAATGTGACTAGGTGAGGCTCGAGGATTTGGGGTCAGCCATGAACCTGGCTCCTTTTGACTTGCTACTGCAAGTGGTACAAGTTTTTAGCACTTGTAGATCTACCTTTTGACCACACAAGAAAATTAAAAATAAGGAAAACACTATCGAATCAAAAGTCAATATTGTTTTAGGATAAATTATCATTTTAAAGGCTCTGATTTGGATGGTCCAAAACATATCAGACTTTTATTGGTCTGGTTACAAAAAAGAAAATTTTTTATTATTTATTATTCATTATTCAAAATTTCAAATTTTCGGCTCATTTTTTTTGATATTGAAAACCTGTGTGTGTTATGCTTTATTATGGATACTAGGGGTGCATTACAGCCATGTGGGACAGCTTTACTTCAATCTTAGAAGAGAGAAAACGTACCGTCCGTTTTCTTTGAAAAAAATTTTTGGTGTTACAAATCGGACGGTCCGATTTGTAGAAAAAATTTTTCGAATTTTGGACATTGAAATCGAACCGTCCGATTTCAGGGGATTTTAATTTTTTTATCTTGCAAAATGCAAATCGGACCGTCCGAATTTAGTATAATATGAATATTTTAACCATCCAAATACAAATCGGACCATCCGATTACTCACCCCATCTTCAGACCGTCCGATTTTAGTTACCTTGACACCATACATCAGTATTGCACCCATGTACTCCATAATAATGTCTCACACCATTCCTAGCCCCATAACAAGAATAAAAAGCGCAAATTTTCCCGGTAAGTCTGTAACCATTATTAGTGTATCAATTTAGCACTTGCTATATCATTGATTAGTTTAACATGAATCTTTTAAGGTCTCCTTTCTTTTTAATGCATCATTGTAATACCAAATCACTATCTTTTGCCATGGAAGTTTATTTCAGGATAATAATATAAGAAAATATAGGACCAACATTTTTAGCGGATAAAAATGAGAAATCGACTAGTATTGATTCATAAATATATAAATTAAAAAAGATTAATTTTATGGTATAAAAATAAATTTTTTTTTATACATAAAAAGGTCAATTTGATATGGGTTTAAGAATGACACCTATCTTTTGTTATTATTGCTTTGTTCAGATTTCACAGACAAATACATAAAAGTTTAGATTTTATCTTTTTTAATTAAACACATTGATTCTAATGAAACGTTAATTATAGATATATTTTTGTTGTATTGAGCCAAGAAAGTTTAATAATTTTTGGGTTGTAATAGATTGTTATTAAAGGAACATATTTTATTGTGTTTACTACTTTACTTTATCAATAAAATCAATCAATTTTTATTAAATATTCTAAGTATACAATAAATAATGTTAAATATTACAAACAATAAATATTAAAAAATAAACATTTAAATTCAAAATTTAGTCTCTAAATTATTGTGTATAATACTGAACATTTTTTACATTTTGCATAAGAAACTAATAGATGTTATTTTATTTTGTGAGGATAATTTTAAAAATTTTTGTCATTTGATCTATGAATGACTGATTTTTATATGGAATTATTGTTGTATTATTTTCAGTTATGGAGAAGTGGTATATTTTAATTTAGCATAAAGATAATCACAAATTAAAGAGTCTGATTTGTATTTTAAAAAATTAAAGTTTCCAAATTAAAGAGTCAAATTTGTGTTAGTTTAGAAGCCAGAGAATCGGTTCTATGTAAGTTCACAGATCTAAGGGTTGGTTTTGTATTTTAAAAATTTTAAAAAATTAAAATTCAACCAATTGGAGGATCAGATTTGTATATATTCACAAATAGGAGGGTTAGTTTTGTGTTTGAAAAATTTTTAAAAAGTTAAACTTCACAAATCGAAAAGTCAGATTTGTGATCTTCATATGAAAAAAAACAAGGTTGCAAGAACTGGACCGGTCAATGAATCGGTAAAGTGATTGGTTCACTGATTCAATAATTCAATCGAGGTTCAATCAGAGTTCAACCGGTTTAATTAAATATTAAATAAAATTATTAAAAATTAAACATACAATGAAACATCTAGCATGACTTTTTTTTTTTTTTGTTACCTTAACAATATCTGGTAAGTAAACTAAAATCTGATCTCTTCTTTTTCTTTTCAAAATTAAAATAAGGAAAATCCAAACTAACGTTTAATTTCCTAAATTTAGGGTAAGAGGAGAAATTAAAGAAAGAAATCATTGTAGAATTAACAATGCTGAAATGGAAGGGAATAAAAATGAGGGCACGAGGGTGAAGATTTTATTCTGTTTCTGGGCATGTCTTTTGCAACCTTTCTGTTGGGTCTAACAAATTTGTATAAAGAAGCTGTAACACATGTATGTCCTCATATGCAGATCATGTAAAACACCATGACAAAATTAATCATACCACCACCAACTCTAATTCAGAAGTCAGAACACAACAAATAGAAACAGAAACAGCAACAGAAAAATATCAACTCACCCCAATTCAGATTCAGAACACAACAAATAGAAACAGAAACAGCAACAGAAAAAAATATCAACTCACCCCAATTCAGATTCAGAACACAACAAATAAAAACAGAAACAGCAACAGAAAAAAATATCAACTCACCCCAATTCAGATTCAGAACACAACAAATAGAAACAGAAATAGCAACTCAAGAATCAGATCTCAGATTTCAGTAACTCAGTAAAATTAACAAAATACAGAACCATAAATTGAAGCAAACAGAGTTGAATCTTTAAAAAATAGAAAGTCAAAATCATAGAAATTAACAAAAGAAAAAAAAAACTAAAGCAAAGCTATCGACAGAGGAACCAAACTGACGTCATGGAGGAACGAAACAGGCAGCAAGGGAGGAACGAAACAGGCAGCAAGGGAGGAACGGCGAGACAGACGGGATCGAGCAAACTGACCAACAATGGAGGAAGCCAGCCGACCGCGCTTCGATCTGCAAGTCCACACGACGAAGACGAAGACGATGAAGAAAAGACGAGGATGGACGGCCAAAGGCGGCGACGTGGAGGAGACGAGGATGGACGGCCAAGAGCTCGAAGCACCCTCTATCTGTCACTGCCGGCGGCGAGGCACCCTCTGGCTGACTAGAAGAGTTCGGTGACGGGGGAGGCGGTGACTGCTGTTGCCGCTGGCTGAGAGAGAGAGAGGCTGCTGGCTGAGAGAGTGAGAGGAGTAGCGCCGTAGAGGTTAGGGATTTTTGGGGGGTTAGGGCTGCAAGCAGTATACTATTTATATTATCTATTTTCTTTTTTTTTTTAATTCTAAAAACCGTTAAAAAACCGGTCGGTTCTACCGGTTCGCCGGTTTGACCGGTTTTTATACCGGTTTTTTGCCAAGCAATTTTATACATCAATCGAATCGGTCAGAGAATTGGTTTCCGATTAATCCGGTCGAACCGACCAGTCCGGTTCGATTTTTAGAACAATGAAAAAAACACACCAAATTTCATACGTTATTAAAAAACACTACTATGAATTCAATATCAAAATTAAAAAGCTTTTACGAATTAGTTAAAAAAATTCTTTAATTCATGAATTATTTATTTTTTAAATTAATTTATAATATTTTGATTTATAGTATGCATAATAATTTATTTAAAATTACAAATATAACAACAAAGTTAAATTTAAAAAGATGAGGAAAAAAAATTTAAAGAACAAAACTGAAGTCTGAAACATAACTAAAATTATTTGGTGCGTATAAATATTTACTTATGTTCCAGTTTTACATATGAATATTTTTTTATCTTTTTAAATTTAACTTTGTTGTTATATTTATAATTTTAAATAAATTATCATTCTTATTATAAATCAAAATATTGTAAATTAATTTTAAAAAATAAATAATTCATGAACTAAAGAATTTTTTTAACCAATTCATAAAAAATGATAAATTTTCTTAAAGCTACTCTCACAAAATAAAAACAACATTTAATAGTTTTTTATGCAAAATGTAAAAAAAATTGGTATTCTACACAATAATTTAGAGACTAAATTTTGAATTGGAATATTTGTTTTTTTAATATTTATAGTTTGTAGTATTTAACATTATTTATCGCATACTTAGAATATTTAATAAAAACTAATTAATTTTATTAATAAAGTAAACACAATAAAATATATTTTTTTTAATAGCAATCCATTATAGTCCAAAAATTATTGTTTTTTCTTGGCCTAATACAACAAAATATATTTGTAATTAACGTTTTATTAGAATCAATATTTAGTTGAAAAAGACAAAATGACAAAATCTAAACTTTGTCTGACAAATCTTAACAAAGCAATAATATCAAAGAGTAGGTATCACTCATAAACTCATGCCACCTTAGTTTTCTCATGTATAGAAAAAATTTTATATTTACACTATAGAATTCACCTAAAAAAAATGATTACTTAGAGAAAAAACTTATATCTCATTAGTTTTTGTGTTAAATAATTAAATTCGATTCTTACACTTATGAATGAAAAATACATGGCCATCCATATATGGAAGAGAGTGTATTATTTTGTTTATTAATGATCTTTCATTTTGTAAGCTACTTGCCTCCATGTATCACAATAAAATATGTGTCTCATTTTATGGATGTTCTTTTTTTTTTTCTTTAGTTTTGTGAGGTATCAAAAACTAAGATGATAAAGAAATGATGAATAAAAAAAGAAAGGAAGAGAGAGAAATGAAGAAGAGAAAGAGCTACTGTATTGAGTGGTTTTTGAATTTGTATTTTTTAACTAAATTTTACTTTATAAATTTGTACTATATATAGAATTGCTTAAAGGATTCTAATTAATTGTGCTGAGTTGGACATACAAGCAGACTTGCTAATTAACTTTCTGGTTGCTGCACATGCTTCTCACTCTTACTACTTCTATCACCAACATCTACCCGACTACTTGGACTTCTAACATTGTTGTTGACACTTCTATTACTAACATTAGCCCTACTATTGAGACTTCTATCATTAACTCTGTCTGAATTTGCTATGCTCTTTTCATCAGTTTTACTCCTTGGGATCTCTACACTTCTTTCCATAATTCTGAACTTTTATATGAAATTACTTGACAGTGATTTTGTTAGTGTGTCTGCAATCTGGTCTTGTGAGAAAATGTGTTAAATGTTTACCTTCTTATTACATAATCTCGAACAAAGTACAAATTATCCATGGACAACAACCAAAACACCACGCTAATCATTAGAGCTCCAACAAGCCCACTCAGTCAGAATGCCTTCGTTGCGTTCTCGGCCATAAAACTTCACGATAGCAATTTCAAAGCGTAGAAGAAGCAAGCGTTAGCATGCATCAAAGTTAACAAACTACAGAAATCACCTAGATCCAATAAACATCCCAGTCAAGTTCACCTCAGAAGCAGATCAAAGCCGTGGAATAGAGACTTCAAAATACGCAGAATGGGAGATCCAGACCAATGGCTTGTAGCGTGGCTCATAGCATCCATGGAGTCAAACTTTGTCATTCGAGTAGTGGAGTATAAATACGCATATCAGATCTGGAATGTTCTTGAAGAGTACTTTGAAGCTCGAGTCAAATCGAAAATTAAACAACTGAAAATGTAGTTGAAATCATTCAATAAGCAAAGTTCAACATTCACTGAGTATATGGCCAAGATCATGAATGCACTAGGAGCACCATTTTCCAGTGAAAAGTACATTGAAGCTGCAATAGGAGGACTCAATGAAGAATATAGTGCCTTCATCAGAATGGCAAACGACAAAATCAACCAAATGTCTGAAAAGCGAGTTTGAATCACAACTGCTAACACAAGAAGAATTGCTAGACAGATTCAAAAGAATGAATATTGGACCGGTTCAAGCAAATGTAACACAAAGAGATGAGAGTCAAGAAAGATCATAAGAAAGAAACTACAACAACTACAACAACTATAGCAGTAGAAGAGGATTTCGAGGTACCAGAGGCAGAGGCGTCTTGGTGGCAAGGCAACATGCTTCAATGCCAGCTTTTTGGAAAGGTTGGCCATACGGTAATGCAATGCTTTCACCGATTTGATCAGGAATTTATGAATCCACAAATGAAACCACTAAACACTAATGGTGGTCCACAATGGCTCGATCTCACAAAGAACTCAACAAAATTACCCAGGAATAAGGCCACAAATGCATAATTCAACAGCATCATCTCCCATTCCGCAAGCATTCCTCGCGCTGCCTTTGACAGTTCCAGATATGGTGTGGTACCCTGACTCTAGGGCCTCCCACCACATCATGTTTGACCAAAAAAATCTCATCACGGGATTTGATTATGAAGGTGCAGAGAAAGTTTATGGAGGTAATGATCAAGGTATGAAAATTGAACATGTTGAAAGTTCATTAATACATGCATCATTGTCAGATAGACCTTTTAAGCTAAAAAACTTTCTACATGTCCCTACTATCTCCAAGAACCTAGTTAGTGTAGCTAAATTTTCCCTGGACAATTGTGTGTTCTTCGAATTCTGGCCTTACTTGTGCAATGTAAAATGCCAGATAACCAAGAAGATTTTTCTTTAAGGACTACTTAAAGAAGGAATGTACAAGTTTGAAGGAGTCCATATAATTTTCAAAAATATCAAAACCAAAGAAACCTTTCCTGATAAACCAACTTGTCACAATATAAATGTTGAAGATAGAAGAAATCTCACTAAAAAGTCAATCAATAATAGGGATGATGCTGCAGAAGTTTGCTTAAGTTCACAAGCTAATAAAGCTGCCAATTAAGAGTCTGATGCTTACACAGCAAAATGAATAACAGAGTCTATTTGAGTGAAGTTGCTAAGCCTAAGCCTAATGGTAATGGAATTGTACACACAGAGTCCAAGAACACATAACAAATTAACAATTCAATTGTTAAAGTTACTAGTTCAAACACTGTTGTTGAGTCTGCTAATAATGTGCTTTGTCCAGTTATTAGCATTGTTGCACATCTTAACTGTAAAAATGTAAGTCCTATAGCTCAATTGTGGCATAGAAAATTAGGTCATCCATCATAAAAGGTGACTAAACTTGTAATAAAATAATGTAATATTTCTGATTCAATGAATAAAGAAAGCCTTGATCCATCTCTACTCAACACTTGCTGCATAAGCAAAATCCATCAATTACCTCATCTCAACTCACATACAACATATGATCCTTTAGAATTAATTTTTTTCTGATATTTGGGGGGCCAACACCTGTTTGCAACAGAGCAGGTTTTAGGTTTTACATCTGCTTCACTGATGTTAGAACCAGGTATACAAGCATGTATCTGTTACAAGCAAAGTCCAAAGTCTTTAATGCATTTTAGCAATAAAAAACAGCCATGGAGCTTAAGACAGGTGTGAAAATCAAGGCTCTACAAACAGACAATGGTGGTGAACATTTGTCTTCAAGCTTTAAACAATTTCTGGCAGCAATAACATAGGCTCACATGTCCCTACACTCATCAACAAAACGGCATGGTGGTTGAAAGAAGACACAGACACATTACTGAAACCACTTTAACCTTACTAGCCCAAGCCAACCTTCCTCTAACATTCTGGGATGAAGCCACCCTCAAGCCACATATCTAATAAACACACTACTAACCTCAACTCATAACAACCTATCACCACTTGAAGCCATCACCAAAACCAAACCTGACTTCAACCTACTCAAACCATTTGGATGCACATGCTATCCACTTCTTAGACCCTATAATACCCATAAATTTGACCATAGATCCCAAAAATGTATCTTTATAGGCTATGCAATAGATTACAAAGGCTACAAGTGTCTTTCATCTAATGAAAAAGAGTTTATCTCAAGAAATGTCGTATTCAATGAGCATGAATTTCCATACAACCAGTTGTTCAACCTTCAACCATAACAAGTATTAGCAACACCCCAATCCCAACACAAACATCCAACAGTCCATCCACTCCCAGACCTCACCAACTTCATTATCTCAAACCCCCAACTTTATCAAGAACCTCAACCCCCAGTAACTAGACCTTCTACTCAACCAACACTAACCCAACTACAAACAACCCAACAACATCTTCACCCACCCAACCCACCTCACTCATCTTACAATGCATTACTTTCATTACATGAAACTCCCAATGATGCTACTCGCATATGTGCACCATTATCTGTCATAACTAACTCTGATACCATGTGAGGTATCAGAAATTGAGATGATGAAGAAATGATGAACAAGAAAAGAGAGGAACAGAGAGAACTATTGCATTGAGTGGTTTTGGATCTGTATTTTTTTAACTAAATTTTAGTTTACAGGTTTGTACTATATATACAGGGTTGCTTAACAGATTCTAACTAATTATGTTAAGCCGGACTCACTAACAAATTCACTAACTAACTTTCTGGTTGTTGCACATATCTAACTGCACATGCTTCTTACTGCTTCTATCACCAATAAGTTTTGCATGTATTAAATCGTATCTTTGTTGCATAGTCTCAATACCATAAAGAAAGAACAATAACTTATTTAAATACTTCTCATTGAGAAGACATCTTATGCAAGCAAAGCAATCTTATTTAACAGCAAATGAGTGTATCATGGATAAGAATGATGGAAACTAATCTTCATACTTGCATGCTTTATTGGTGCATCTGCATAATGTTTTTTAGTTTTACTAGTTTTTAAGACAATTGTCAAATGAAAAAGTATAGGGTACCAACATATTATCTACCAACTTATTGTCAATAATAATTAATTATTATATTTTAAATACATATATAAAGAGACACATCCAGAAAATATATCTATAAAGACACTTCTATTAAACACAATCATAAAAAAGACATTTTTATTAGACACATCTACGAAGACACTTCCATGAAACACAATTATAAATAAGAGTTGGCAAAAGTTGGCAGATATGCTGTTGGTAAGTAGCGGAACCATTGTCAAATAGATTATATCTGCTATCTTTTTTACATTTTCAAAATAAATATACCTCAAATTCTTCGTGGAATACAAAATCCCAACTCTTTAGAAACTGATTGCAAAGTCACGCATTCACCGATTATGAAAAAGTAGAACAACACTTTGTTCGTCTTGTCATTTTCTCTATTTTCATCCTCGTAGCTTTCAGTATTAGAATTTCGGTGAGAACATTACTAGAAAAGATTTTTGAAGTGAAAATACATAGAGATATCAGATGTAACATTTTTCTATTAACAGAATACTATGTTTAACTCATGATATTTCTGTTAGAAAGGCTACTATAAAACTTTTTTATTTATATATATTTAATATAAGAGCATTTACGTTATTATTTCAATGATGTTTATAAGAATATCTGACAATTTTTTTTCAATTATTCAAATTAAATATTAGTCATACAAAAATATATTCAAACAAATATATTCAAATAACCAATAATGTATTATATATATATATATATATATATATATATAAGAATAATATAAAATACATATAAAAAGCAATTATAAACAAAAAAGACAAGAAAAAAAGTTTAGGACATAAATCCAAATCATGAGGAATCTTCTACTATCTTCAGCTTAATGATTCATCTTCTGGGCTATTTTCTAAAAAATGTGAAAATATATTGGACTGGGAATTAAAAGTCCCGATAGAAAATGAGAATACCATAAAAATTATAAAAATAATTACAAATAGTTTCCTCATATCTCACGAATGGTTATATTTATCAAGTCTCTAAGTCTTTTAAATTTATTTAAGTGAGTAAATAATCATTATTAACTATAAAAAAATTCAAGTGTGGACAAATCTTTCCTACAAAAAGATAAAATTGATATTTTACTTATGAAAGATAGGATATGGTTGACAAAACTACTTAAATCATAAAAAGCTCTTCAAAATTCCTAAACTATTTCTACTAACCTAATCTAACTTAACCTAAACTACAAAATAACAATTGATTCATAATTCATCATAATTTCCAATCAAGCTTACAAAATCTATATAAAAATATTTCATATATTTTGTTATTATTCATACCATAGTCCAAAGGGATTCTCCCAACTCTAAATGGACTACACCAAGCCATCAACCCAAACCAAGATATGAACACCTCTACTCACGCAAATCAATATACCCAGGCGGTCAGCAACTCGTTGGTTACCAGGACGGCAGGACCCGAGCCAGACTAGACTTGGAGAATAAGTAACAACTCTCTCCCCACAACTTAGGTTATCATCCTTAGAGAAGTAGCCAACTAGACGTGGATTAACTCTCCATGCAGTAAGGAAAAAATCACCCACTAACTTTAAAGGAGATTAGGGGTGTTCATAGATTGGATCTAATTTGCGTATCCGCGATGTTTATCCAAATTCAATCCAAAATCTATGGATGTTGATTTGATTCAAAAACTGCAGATATTAATCCAATTCGTAAGGCTATCGGATTCGATCCGCACACTAATAGGATCAGATTGCGAATTTTAGGTTGGTATCCGCATATCCGCGGATCTGCAAAAATATATAAATAAATAAGTAAATGTTTTTTTATTTTTTATTTCAATTAATAATTATCGTATATATTGTATTATTTTATTTTTATTATTTAAGAAAAGTATGTTTAATAATATTTTAAGAGTAAACATGTTTAAAAGGGTGAAAAAAAAAAGAGATTTTATTGATATTTTTTAATAAACATAAACATTTTAAAATATTTTCATGTTTTCCTGATATATCCGATCCGCAAATGTGCGGATTGGATCAAATCCAAACTTAAAAACTGCTCATATTGGATCTGATCCGATATTTTAGTGTGGATTTAATTGAGATTTTGGTTATATCTGATCCGATTCAATCTGCATTCATCCCTATCTCCTTAAGTGATGATCAAGTCATCACCTCTCCCTATAAATACCCCAACAGTTTAGGTATTCTCAACCTAATTCTCACTTAAGCTTGCTTAAACTCTTGCCGATTTAGGTATTTAAGTCCCTTGTAGGTACTCTCCAACCTTCATCCTAGAGCTGACGTGAAGGTACTTCAGCCGCATTCATCACCACTTTTGACTTCTTTCTCCTATTCAATTTATTTTTTATCCATTTTAAGTATATTTTGGAACAACTATCATTTTTGCAAAACAGAAAAATAATAAATATAAAGTAAATTTTTCATCATTGATAAATAATATTTTTTATTTAAATAAAAGTCCCAATTTTTTTTTTTAATAGTAATCGAAAACTAAGCCAAATTCTATCCTAATTTTCTCTCAAAATGTGTCAAAATCCCAAACTCTAAATAGTGGTAGGTGAAAATCTATGCATAGATGTCCTTCAAACAGATATTGCATTCATTCACTGTTACATTATTTATGGTTTTCTCTTCATAGATTCCAATTCCAAACCTCAACATCTCTATTAAAGTAACTAATTTCTCCTTTTCTCTTTTCCTCCTTGTTTTTAACATTTAAAAAATTAAATATTTTTAGAATGTCTTAGGTGTTGCAGTTGCAGGTAGCAATGTTTAGACCTCAGCAGTAAAGAGAACAACCATGGCTACTGAGTCAGCAATGAAAACTTCTTTCACTAAATATGTTAAATATCTAACCTAACCCTCTTAGATCCTCTAAAGTAAGGGAGTTAGTAAAGCAATAAAGTGAGAAATTAATTACCATTAATTTTGTAATTTCTATCATATGTGAGTCCTACTATCTTGATTTAACAGTGATTAACTCCTCACTTTCTCACTTTACTAACTCCCTTACTTTAAAAGATCTTGATCTCTAAAATAATGTAAAGAGAAGGTGAGTGTGGTTGTAGAAAGAAAAGAAGAAGAGAAATTGTGGGGTCGAATGCAATGGTGGTATAGGGTTAGAAATTAGGAGGTGGGTTAGAGAATATATGAATTTCCTTAATTCAGTTGTTGTTTCCTAAACTGTGCTTATCAACTGCCACCAAGTAGTGCTCTTCAAATTCCTCTGAAGAGTAATTTTTTTGTAAATTAGAGTCTTGAAATCAACCAAGAACTTGGGATCTTTTATGTTCTCGCATGAATTAGGAAACCTTTGTCAAATAACTTCCTTCACGCTGCATTTGGTTTATGATTGGATTGAGATATAGACACAAAAACATGGACATTGAAAATATAGACACAATGAGACACAAAAATTTTAAGTTGTTTGGTAATTAAATACAGAGACAGAACAATAAATAACAACTATATGAAAATATCAATATTACCCTTATAACAAATACCATCATCCTATTTTTTCTCGACCACCATTTAAGCCGTAAAATCATAAGTTTTTGAAAATAAAAAAAAAGGTTTATTTTATTCTTTAGAATTTAAATTTCAGAAAGTAATTTTATTTAGAGTAACTAAATCAAAGTTACTTTCTTTAGAGTAACTAAATCAAAGTTATGATTTAATTGAGTTCAATATTAATCAGGACTCATGATTTCCATAACAATTGGGTTTTTTCTTATAAAAAATTTAAAGTTTTGGTAATTAAAAAATAATGTGAATTTTATATGATTCAAATTTTATAATTAAGATTCGGGACTTATACTTTAATTTTACGAATTAAAAGAAATTATATTATCTCTAATTTTAAATTAGAGTACATATTTAAAAACCAATTTGTAAGTTAGTAAATAAATAATATTCTTAAAATTATTTTTATTGAGTTAAACTTGGTTTTAAATTTATCATTCTATCCTCCAATTTTATGAAAACACCTAAAATACCTTTTTTTTTTCTTTTTTCTTATCAAAACCCTAACTCTAATTTTTCCTAACACTCACGCTCTCAATACCACTCAACTACCACCCACACTCAAAAAAAAGAAAGAAAGAAAGAAAAGAAAGGGAGAGTTTGAGAGAGTGAGGGAACAGGAAGAGAAGAAAGGAAGAAGCAAGAAGAAGAGAAGAGGAGAAAAAGGGAGACCGCGCCAGCAGTGTTGGGACTCGCCGTCGCCCTCGACATCGGCGAGAGGAAAAGACGCGCGAGAGAGAGATTGAACAGAGATGAGAGAGACATAATCGTGAGAAGAGGAGCAGGAGTGCGACCCGCCGTGAGAAGTCGTCGTCGTCGTCGTCATCATGGACTGCCACTGTATGCGCTGTCGGCGTCGCCGTTGGGTCCGTTGCCGTCGCAGTGGAGGAAGCCCGAAGATAGAGAGAGAGAGAGAGAGAGAGAGAGAGAGAGAGAGAGAGAGAGAGAGAGTCACGAATGGAGGAGCCATTCACCGTCGTCACGTCTGTGTTGCTGCTGCGTCGCCGTCGGAGCTCCACGCCGCTGTTCTGGCTGCTAGAAACCACCACTGGAGCCCTGTCGTCTTGGTAAGCTTTAGCCTTGTTTCGGATTTCCTCCTATGTTCATTAAAATCATTGTTACCGTGAGGGTTGTTACTAAAGTTGTTTGTTTTTATGGAAAAATGGTTACCGCGAGTTACTGTACCATTGCTGCCTGATGCGAGCGAAACCGTCGGTTAAGAATTCCTTCTCGGTAAAGGAAAAATAACCTCGTTGAAAGTATAGTTCTCATCCAACAAGTAATGCTCAATCAAAGTTTACAATTTCTAATCTAAACCGAGAGTAATCAAACCTCGGGTCGTTCTCCTTAGGAACTAATGCCAATGAGTGCATACAATTTTAGTTGTGAGAAGCAAGGATTTTCAATTATTGAAGTAAACAAATAAAGAAATGAAAGAACGAGACAAAATTGCAATTAATAAAGCAATAAAGGAATAAAGGAACTATGTTTGTAATATGGACAAGTAAAGCTAAAAAATAATGGGAAAAGTGGTTCAAAACATAAATAAAACCTTGACTTGGGATGAGTTATGGAATCCCTTCCTTACCATAACTACAACTATGATAATTATGATGGATTAATCTCACTAAGTCAAAACTTAACATCGAAGGATAAGTCAAGTGAGCATAGTTGTTATTAATCCACAAATCCTAGTTAATTTACCAAATTAATTGGTAAAAAGCTAGCATTAGTGGAAACAATAACAACTAACAACCCAAGAATTATCACTAAATGTTGGACATTATGGCTCTAGTAATTGATACACTCATTTCCCCCAAGTCAAGGGGTACAAATTACCCCATAATCAAAATTGGCATTTCATCAAACACATAGTGGGCATAAACATAAAACATGGCAAGATTGGTAAATTAAGGAAAGCTATGAACCACAAATGCTCAAAATCAATAAAGGCAACTCAAACATCAAATTAAACAACTAGGAATCCAAAATTGCAAGGCTATCTAAATGTTGATAAAGGAGGTGAAAATAAAGGCAAGTGTAGAATAAGTGGAATAATAAAAGAGTGAATTAAAGAAATACTTAAAATAAATTTGCTTTAATCCCAAATCAAAACTTGAAGTAAAAAGTGCTATAAAATCCTAATTAAAATCTTAAGAGAGAATTTTCTAATCTACACTACTCCTACTCCTACTATGTGTTTTTCCTATTCTAAGATGGCTCTCTTGTTATGTGTTGACATGCCCTTAATATAGCCTCTCAAACCAGCCTTCAACACTTCAGAAATGGGCCTAGAGACCCCCAAAATTGTGAGTCACGTGCTATTTTAATGGAGGCATGCACTGGTACCTGTGGACGTGTGCGCACGCACACTCTGCCAAAAACTCTACCTGTGCGTACGCACGAGTGGTTGTGCGCACGCACACTAAGCGATGCTCTGAATGTTCGCGCGGCGCATACAATGCAGCTCACGTGCACGCGTCGCTCCATTCTGATGCTTGTGCGTACGCACGCATGTCTGTGCGTACGCACACATCGCTGTGTTTTTCTCCTTTGATTCTTCATGCTTCCTCCTCTATGCATGCTCCTCTTCCATTCTCTCCAAGCCATTCCTGCATTATACATCTGAAATCACTCACAAACAACATCAAGGCATCGAATGGAAGGTAAATGGAATAAAATTAATCAAATTAAGCACAAAAGAGTATGTTTTCACAATTATGCACAATTTAGAGAGAAATCACAAAAGTATGCTATTTTGGTGATTAAGTGTAGGTTTATGTGATAAAATCCACTCAAATCAAACCAAAATATATCATCAAATATGGACTCATCACTGCCACATTAAAGGTCACTAAGGTATAGGCCGGAATCTTTTTTCGTTCCCAACCTTTTTTTGTATACAAAATTGTCCGTAAGGTTTAAAACTAAGTTTTAAAATTGTCCTTTTACTTAAATCTTAAAATTTTGGACCAAATTACTCATAGCAAAAAAAATTATGAAATAATAAGAGAAAAATAATAGAAGGAGAGTGTTTCTACTCATGCGAAGGGGGAAGGAAAAAAGAAGGGAGAAGGGAAGAAAAAGAAGAAGCTGTCTATGATCCACCTTTGCCTCTACTTTCGTTGTCAAAAATTTAAAACTAAGTTAAACCTTAAGAACGATTTTAAAACCAAGTTAAACTTTATGGACCATTTTCTATGCAAAAAAAGTTTGGGGACGAAAAAAGTTGTTGGCCTATACTTTAATGACTAAAATTGTACTTAACCCTAATTTTAAGGGTTTCGACTATTCGAGGTAGGGACTTTTTTAAAAACTATTTTATTTTAAGAAATTATTATAAATTGATATCAATATGAAAAATAAATTTTTCTGTGATTGTGCGAGTCTTATAGATTTGATGGTTTTGTGTTGTTGGTTAGTTATACGTGAATTATGGATTATGGTTGATTTAATGATTGCTGTGATGGTTTGTCTAGAATTTTGATCTTTGAGGAATATGTTGATTTGGTTAATGTAAGACTGATTATTGAGACGTTGTAATAGCAGTTAAATTGATTTGTGATTGGTGGGACTGATCTTGAGACTTGTTGGAAACATTGGAATTAGAATGCCAAACCATTTTCTTGAAAATCTGATTTTTGAAATAAAGTAGTAACTTTGAAAACGAATCAGTAACTTGATATTGAACGAACTATGTGGGGTTAAATGCTGAGTAAACTAGAATAAGTGTAATTGTTACAGTTTAATTTTGAAAGATTTGTTTTAATTGGAGAATTAGTTATGAATTTTTGAAGTTGAATTGTCTGTGGTTATGAACTGCGAATGATTTTCTGATTGTTGGAAAATGATTTGGTTGTTGGAATTCTTGTTTATGTTGAATGATATGTTGAGAAAAAAAGTTGAGAGATGGTTTGGATGGAACTCTTGAAGGGTGAAAAAATCCGAATTTTAGAGGAGATATTGCTGAAATTTTTATAAGTATTTGAGTGAAATCGAATAATAAAAATAATGGAAACCGGTGCTATTTTCATAAAAGCTAGAGATTTTGTTTTAAAGTTTTATTTAGTTCATTTTTATTAAAGAAATCTCTTTGAGAAGCTTTTAGAGAATTTAAAGTATTTGAATTTGATTGGTTAAAACGAAAATGAGTTTTACTTGATTAATTTTAATTAAAGAATTATGTTTTGCGGAGTGTTGGCAAGGACAGACATACAAAGGGGCGAGTGGAGGTATCGGCCCCCAACTTTTTGTAAAAAAATTTATTTAGTATTTAGTCTAGTATAAAAAAAAGTCCAGTCCATCCTAAATATTAATGATTTCTAATATCTAAAAAGTAAGTAACAATATTGAAAAAATATGAAAAAAATATTATTACTAATACTTTTTAATTAAATAAAATTTTTCAAATCTCATAAAGTGAATTCTTTTTCTTCTTGTGACCATCCTTCTTGATTCATTTGGTATTAATTCTCTCTGTTTCAACTAGTACAATTGAGAGATTTTTTTCAGCTATGATTATTGTGAAGAATAACTCAGAAACAAAATGAAAGATGAATTTCTTACTAATTATCTTTTAATTATATTGAAAAGAAAATTGCTGAAAACTTTGACACAAGTTCTTATCGATGAATTTTATGATATAAAGAATCGACCACTTCGTTAGTAAAAAGTACACACATTTTTTTGTACTTTAAAATATATTGTCTATCAGTATATTTTTGCAATACATCTTACATTATATATTTTTTTGCATAATTTTTAATATTATATATGTTATTGGCCCCATGATAATATTTTTGGATCCGTTCCTAAGTGTTGGTGAAATCCAAAGTAATATAGTTTAATTGAATGAATTATGTGTTTTGGTAAGTTTTGAGGTTAGGTGATGTATGTTGAAATGTGGTGTATATTGTTGAGGATGAACTTATTGTCAACGAAAGAATGGAATTGAATTGATGATTGATCTTTGTTAATGAGGAATGATATGGTGTTGGTAATAGAAATTTGGTTTGGTTTCTCTATGGAATTAATGTAAATCAAAATGGTTAATTGACAGGAATTGGTGGGTTTAGGTCTTGAATGGCTAGGATATAAATTGGATTGATGACTGAGTAAAAAATGCGTCTAGAATTGGTTTAAGTTATTTTTAAAAGAGGAAAATTTGAAATTGGTGAAATTGACACTTATGCAGAGTTTAGGTAAAAATCGATTTTTGACCAATTTCGATGGGCCGTAACTTGGCGCTTGAAGTTTGAAGTTAAATGAACTTATATTGAAATAAAGTTAGTGAGGAGAACTTTAAATTCGTCAAAGAACGGATGGAAAATGATTTTTGTAGCAAAAGATATAGATGTTTGAAAATGGGAGTTTAAAATTGAAAAACTTGCAAATTCTGCAGAACTAGGCAGACCCTGGTCTCGCGCGTACAGACCTGTGGTGCGTACGCATGAACGCGCACTTGCGCATACACATAGGTCATGCGTACACATGAATTTGAAAATCCAATTGGGGCAGTGGTAGGTTCTGCGCGTACGCACACATGTGCGTATGCATGACTCGAGGTTTGTGCGTACACATGAGGTAAGCGTATGCATGACTTGAAGATTTCCATTTTAACCCGAGACAAGTTCCATGTATATGCGTGAGGCATGCGTACGCACGAACACCTTGGTTTGGCCAAATTGATGTTTTTGAATTGAACTATTCTGCCTTTCCAGCGAGGTTGTAACCCCCTCTAAATTGAATTAAATTATTCTTGGATAAATCTTTGGTTAACTGGAGGAAAATGTTGCGGGGACGGAGGTTTATCCCGTCCGCAGTAAAGACGGTGACATTGTCCCGCTCACGAAGTAATGAAATTGAATGACTGATAAAGCAATTAGAGTTAACGAATCTAATAATTTATGAAATTGATTTGAGTCAATAATTATAAGTGAATGTGGTATGAATGATTGAATTGGCAAGGACGGTGGTGCTGACCCACTTGCGTATTGATTTAGCAATTTCTCCAGGCGAGGACGATGGTTTTATCCCGCTTGTTCATAGTTGTTTGTCCCGGGCAAAGACAGTGATTTTATCCCGCTTGTTCGTGGTTGCGTGTAAATATAGGCATGGTGGTGTTGTCCTGCCCACGGTGGGGACGATGGTTTTATCCCACTCACGGATTGAGTTTGATTATGGATATGTTTGATTGTGATAAATGTGAATATAAGGAATTATGTGCATGTTTGGGCGTCATTATTTTGTTAAAAAAAGATCTTTTTTTATTTTTTAACGTGTTTGGCAAATTTCTAGTAGTAAAAGTAAAAGCACTAGTAAAATAAAAAAAAGATCTTTTTTGAGAAGCTGTAATTTACATCTTTTTTTAAAAGATCTTTTTTCCTTAAAAAAAAGATGTTTTTCATGTAATAAATAAACAAAAAAGTACTTTTATATTGTTATACCCAAACATAATTGATTGATAAAAAGACCTTTTTACATGAGATATCCAAACATAAAATTACTTTTACTTCTCTATAAGATCTTTTAAAAAAAGATAACTCGAAAAAAGATCTTTTTTAAAAAGCTCATCCAAGAGTGTTACTTGGATTCCGATTTCAATTTTGATTATGATTGATTGTGATTATGATTAAAAAGTGTTCCGGGAACTATATCCCAAGAGTGTGCTGAGGACTATATCCCAAGAGTGTGCAGGACACTATATCTCAAGAGTGTGGTGGGCACTATATTCCTGATAGCACCATTCTCTCGGATGAAAGGTGAGATGACACTCTCTATTATTTTGGCACAGTTGATACCTCTAGGTAAGGTGAGACGACACTCTCTGTTGAGATAATGGTACTATGATTTGATTTTTCTGGGGATGCACATCGAGAGACCATCCGAGAGTACTAGTTACCAACCGAATTTTGTGTCGGGTTTTGCGTAATAACTATCACGTGAGTTCATTGCTAGTAGGATAGGCATGCATCATACTGCATTTGTTTGAAATTGTTTGGGTCTACATATAATTACTTGGTTTGCCTAATTGATATTCTGTGAACTATTAATTGTACTACTTGTCATAATTGTTATTTATGTGTGATTGTTTGATTGTCTATCTGATTACTTGTGATTGTAAATTGTTGGTTCAGATTATGGTGGATTGTGGTAGCTTGTAAAAGATTAACTCTATGATGGTATGAATGCTGATTGAATTTTGGGCCGGTGGCAATGATTGATTGATTTAGTTATATCTCTTGATGTGTTGTGATGTAATTTTGGGCCGGAGGCCGTGATTATTTAAACGTGAATGAGTTTTGGGCCGGAGGCCGTGATTGGATGAATCCTTAGTAAGTTTGGTGAATTAATGATTAAAGAACTAAATGGAGTTAAGAATGAAATAAATGGTTATGACTTAGGCATGATTTTGGTTGAGTTAGGATAAGGATAGTTTGGAGAAAAGATTCATATAAGCAATGATCACTGCTGTAAAACGAACTTATATGTTTCCTTACGAATTTACACATGTATATGTTTCCTTTCAATCGCACTTCATGTCATCTTTTTTCATTACAAAACCATATAGTCGAGCATAATTTCTATAAAAATAACAAGTAGCACCTTCAATTCTCTTCAATTGCATCACAGAATTCTCAAACTCATTTTGTTCTACTTCAATGACTTTGTTTCCATTTTTTATATTCTGATAATTAAATTGTGTTACAAACAAAGAGTCATTGTCCTCCTTCTAGTTTCTATACCATGCTAAATAATTGCAGCTGAATAAAAAATAAATTATCACAACTATTGTGTGAAACATGTTCCATTCATCTTATACAAAAAAAAAAACAATAATTGAATTTTTGCATATGTAACAACGAGGGGAAAAAAATAAACTTCTCATCAAAAGAAAGTAAAAGACGAGCTAGGTTATTGTATGTCATCTCAAATACTCCCCAAAAAAGATTTATTTTGTCAAAACTCTAAACACAAAGAATCCCTAAAGTTAAAATTGATGAATTAATTTTTTACTGATTACATGTATGCTTGCTTTAGTTTGATTAAATAGGTATGATATTTTATTTGAACAATAACTGACGACCTTATTAAACATCATGATGTGGTTGAAAGAAAAATTCCCTTAATTAATTGTATGGAAAAAAAACTAAGAAAAAAATTTACAGAATGTTCAACGTAAGAAAATACATGACAGGGGAGTAATCGATGACAATATACAATACAATAAAATTCTACAACCAAACAAAATATTTAATCAAATCTAATCAAATTGTTATAATGTGTTTTACATTGACGTGCGCGCTCTACGCTATCGTATTTGTCGTCATCATCATCATCATCTTCTTCTTCTTCCTCCTCGTCCTACTCCGCTTTATATTCATGTTGTTATTTCTTATTCTTTTTCTCCTTTTTTTTCTCATCTTTCTCTTTCATTATCGTCATCACCACCACCACACCACCACTTCCATCTCCTCCTCCTCTTCTTTCTTTTTCTCATTTGAATTTCTTCTATCTCCTCCTTTCCTTTCCTCCTCATTTTCCTCCTCCTCCATCATCATTATTATCATCATCATTATCGTTATTGTTATTATCATCATCATCTTCTTTTTATACGTATAACAGTTCAAATCTAGAATGCACTGAAATTTCTTAATGATGACGACACACAAACAAACTCAGTACAGACTAAAGGTGCACCTTATTTAAATTCAGAATGCACCAAAATTACTTACTGATGACGACATACAAATAAATTCGATTCAAAACAAAAACATACTAAGTGCACCTTATTTAAATCCATAATGCACCAAAATTACTTAATGATAACGATACACAAACAAACTCGATTCAAAATAAGCACAGACCAAGTGCACCTTATTTAAACCCAAAATACAATGAAATTACTTAATAATGACGACATCTAAAGAAACTCGATTCAAAACAAACACACACCAAAAGTTTACCTTATTTAAATCCAGAATGTACTGAAATTATTTTTTGATAAATTCTGCATAACTCAAAACTCCTCATCCTCTTTCTTCATCAGCATCATCATCATCATCATCATCATCATCTTTTCTTGTTCATCTTCTCCTTCTTGTTTTACTTTCTCATTATTCTTCTTATTTCACTCTTTTAAAAAGAATAAAAACAAGAAAAAAAATCAAACAAAGAATAAGAAAAAATACATAATGCTGTAAAATCTCTAGGAAGATGAGAAAAAAAAGAAAAAAAGCTCAGCAACAACAGCATCAATAAAAAATTGACGATGAGGAATAAACACACGAAGAAGAAGGAATGCAAAGAAGAAGGAGGATGAACACAAAGAAGAAGGAGAAGAAGGAGTAGGAGGAGGAACACGGGATACAAACGTTGGGATAGTTTGAGTGTGTATTCACGCTCTCACTAATGAAATTGATTTTTGTTGAATTTGAACTAGTTTGGTTAGACTTGGTTCCTGAAAAAACTTGGATGTGTAGTAAAATTTTATTGAATAATATTATCTATCTGAATCAATTCTGCACTGTTTTAGAGGTTGCAATAGGGCCAAAGCAGTTTGGAATATCCTCGACCCTTCATTCATTGAGACTAGAGGATCGTTTGATTTAGCTCCTTGGCTCAAATAGGGCATATCGAGTAAAGACTGCCTTTTCGCGTCAAGAATATGGTGGATATGGAGGCATCAATGTCATGAGATTTTTAACCCGGATGAAGCTTGGTCCAATAAGAAAGTGGCAATGCTAGCTAGAAATATGAGCTTTGATCTTGGGAACCTGGAGTACAACCGATTTATCTATTTAGATATTGAATGGAAATTTAAGTGGGAGCCTCCATCCAATGGCACTTTCAAAGTCAACTGCGATGCTAGTGTTCTTCAAGGAGCCCAGCGAGCTTGTTTTGGTTGTATTATGAGGGATGATAGAGGGAGATGGGTGCTGGGCTGTTCATGTGCTCTTCTTTTCTGGTTTGTTTGTCATTCTGAGCTGTTGGCATCTTGGCAGGGGTTGATGTTAGCTTGGAAAACTGGATGCACACGTGTTATTTGTGAGACGGACTTTGTAACAGCCCAATTTTCAGTATATCTAGATCATAACAAAAACTGAGTGCTACCAACCTGTCTTCCTATTTATTATCTATTATTTATTAAATATGAGTCTAATCGTGATTAATACGTCATTGTTTTACGGTTAATTTCTAATTATTTTGAAAATATTAAGTCATTAGTACAGAAATATACATTACAAAGTTATAGAAGTCTAGCAAGTAAAGCATATAACATCAGTAATATTGTCAACCATCTCAATATATAAGATTTAAGTCTATAGTCATGTGTCATCAACCTTGTACAGATCCAGTCAGAACGCTCCTAGCATAATTAGATAGTATTTATATACATATATATACATATGACATCCCAAATCCTAACCTATTCAAAAAGCTCCTAAACTGGAACTCCGACTAGTCTAATTCTCTTTATAAGCCTAATTCCCTCTAAGGTCACAAAAGTGATGAGAAGAAACTCTAGGTCTTCAGATGTGACTAAACGGGATGTCGTTAAGCAACAACAACCATATGGTCCTTCTTTCTAGCGGGTCTTGGAGTATATACATGCAGATGAGTTCGACGTCCTCGTAAGCGAAAACTTCTAGTAGATCATGGAAAGGTTCTCCCATCTCCATCTATAGGATAGAAAGAGGGGGTAAGAACTGGAGAGTCCTTAGTAAGGTCAGGGTTAGAAGTTAAGTTCATTGATTATTTATTGCTTAGCGTGCCACGATAGAAGTCAAGCAAGCAATATATAAATAGAAAATACACAGAAAACATCACATAGCTAGGAAATTCAAGAACACATACACAAACAAGCAAACAAAGATGCAGTAACCAAGAATAATGAATGTCTAGCCCTACGCAGGCCATGAGCTCATGTGTCGGTTGCCTACTCGCTCCAGATATTATCCGGACATGAATTCCATATATGGCTTTCCAGATATTCAATTACACAAGTCCTATGGCCGAAGCCAATCAATTGATTCTCAAATTGCATAAGACTTATTGCCGTAGCCATTCAATTGACTTTCGATTGCACTAATTGGCCTATATCTGGAAAACAGGGCATTAGCATGCGGGTGTTCCCACATATAATTTGGCACTAAGGCCCCAAACAAACATTCAGTCTTTAAATATATAAGTCTTATGGCTGTATCCACTCAGTTGACTCTTAATTCTTAATCTCCACTTTCCTTAATCATTTCACAGTTATATTTCTTTTTTCTTTTTTTTCTTCTTCTTTTCTTTCGCATCATTCCTTTAATTCTTTACTTTTAGCATTACAATTTATCTTCACACTCTTCTCTCATCTTTCTAAAACTTTTAGAAAAATTTGTCTTTTTACTACTTTTAGTTATATTTTTATTAATAAGATAATTATTTAAATAAAATAATAATAATAATAATAATAATAATAATAATATAATATTTTAAAGCTGAAATTCAATTAATAATATTTAGTTCTTAAACTTTTAAAAATTCATTTGACCTCCAAACTTTTTAGAAATTACACTTTAACCACTTAACTTTTAAAAATTTTGCTTTAATCCCCAAACTTTTATTTAATTAACTTTCAATCCCAAACTTTTTATTATTTATATTTTGACCTCAGAATAATCAAAGCTGCCGGGGTTTCTTGTTTTTCAAGAACCGAACCAGCATCATCAAAGCTCATAAATTTTCACTTAATTTTTAACTAGTTTTTCAATTTTTTCAGTAATCGATTTTTCTCAATTGTTAACTTAACTTCCCAGCCACCAAATCACCTCAAATTTCACATGATTAAAGCTTGTAAACGGCCTTGTTTTAGGCTGGAACATTTCGGTTTCCAGCATCTCTTTGGAACCGAATCGTTTATCTTAAAAAACACCAAATTTTCATAAAAAATCAAGCAAATAAACATTTTATTTCAAGTATCAATCATCACTTTAATCAACACACAACAACAATGTAATTGATAATTTAGAATTTACCAAACCCTACTTCTTTGTTGCAGCCACCAACACCAAAACACCAAGGAAGTTTTCTGATCGGGAAATCTAAAAAGAAAATGTAAAAAATCGGCTACTCCACCTTAATCACCAACTTGGCCGAACCATGCATGAGAGGGTAGCAACATCATGCCAAGCTTCCCTCCGTGAAAGATGGTATCATTATGAAGAGAAAGAAGATACAAACACTTTAATCGATTTAAATTTTTTTACGGAAGTAACGAACTCAATAAATCAAGCTCCGAAGTTCATGGCTTACATGGTTTCTCACGGTTCTTTCTCTCTTTCTTTAGTTCAATGAAGAATGAAGAGAAAATGATGATGATGTGTTATGATAATTAATGAAGGGGTTGGGTGTCACGATTTTATGCTGCTAAGTTAGGATTCAAGTTATAAATATTTTAAACGGATAATTACGAAAGTTAGATGTATTAAAACACAAGTAATAATACATATAGAGATAAATATATGAGTCACTAATATAAATGATATTAGTAATATAATAATTATAAGGATAGAAGATATATAATGAAGCTTTAGCAAATTAAAGTTCATAAAAAAGTATCGACATTTACTTATATCGGCAGATATTGAATTCCATAATAATATTATTATGTAAATTCTATTTTAATTATGACATATAAAATAAAATAATAACATAATAATAATATCATATTATTATTTATTTTATCTTGAGATTTAAAACTGGCTTGTCAAACTAAAACTAGTCATTGAAAAACAAGATTTCAAAAAATATCATTTTGATATAAAAATTTAGGGTGTTACAGATTTGCTTGATGTTTATCTTGTGTTGAGTAACATATCCAGTCATAAAACAAATGGGGAGAAGAATATTATGTTAAAGCTCTAAGATCTTTTATCCAAAGACCGGGAGGTCCAGCTCCATCTGATTCGTAGGGAAGCTAACGATGTTTTTGATTGGTTGGCTAAATTTGGACCAAGAAGTGAATCAGTTCATGTTTCTTAGATCAAGCCTAATATAGATTTGGAGCAAATTCTGGTACTTGAGGCTATCGATTCTAGCTAGTCTGGCTTGGTTTGTGTTTTGTTTTTTTGTCTTTTGATCTTTTTAATCACAAAAAAAATTTAAAGTATAATGACAAATAAATTTTTAAGAATTTATATTTTAGATAAATTAATCTCTAAAAATAAAAATAACCAATAAAATATTTTAAAATAACAAACACAAATTCTAGAGGACTTTATTGAATTAATGTATTATCTTTAATAACTTTATTGATATTTTTTTTAAAGAATTTTTTGTAGTGTAATTTTTTAAAGATTTATTTATCATTTTATTCTATTATCTTTTGAGTAAATAGTTAAATTGGTCCCTGAAAGATTATCTGATCTCCAATTGGTCTCCGAAAGATTAAATTAATCATAATTGTCCCCAAAAGATTTAAAAATGGTCACGTTAGTCCTTCCATCTCTCCTCCGTTCATTCCGTTAGTAACAACGTTAAATCTTGCTTATGTGGCCGTTAGTGTGGCATATCAGCATGATAGGTTGGTGCAAAATGGCTGATGACAAGTTATGTTTAGAGATTTATGTCAAATTAGTCCTAGAGAGAATAAACCATAATCCCTTCTTCTTATCGTTAAATGCCATTGTTGTTGCAGCAATAAATTGATTCTGCAGAGGCCAAAATTGTTGTTGAACTGCATCATGGATAGCAAACGTAGGGGTTGCAGTCGGCCACTGTCGCAATCACACGGAAGCAATGCTTCGAGCTCTTCACTGCGATTACGGAGGAAGAACATGGACCAAGTGTGTTTTTGTGGGTTGAAGACAAAGATCAAGAAATCTGGGACATTAGAGAATCCAGATAGATTGTTCCATGTTTGTCCAAGATACTCGGTGAGTTATGAATATAGTCTTCTTCAACCTCTTAGTTATGTGTGTGGGATTTTGAGATTTTTGTAACCTAATGTTTTGCAGAAGGGCAGCCACTGCAATTACTTTAGGTGGGCTAAGGATGATGTGTATGAAGGATTAGATGGTGCAAAGGGAGATGTTAAAACGGATGCAGAAATGGAGAGTGATGTTGTTGTCTTAAAGTATAACCTATCATGGAAAATGATGAGTTTAGAAGCTGAAGTTAGAGCACTTAGAATGCAACTGTATTTTGGATTAATAGTTGTGATTATGATGGTTATGATTATATTTATGTTCTTTAGTGTCAAGTGAAGCAATTATTGTCAAATTGTGGATGTTGTGAACCTCCTTAGTTTGCTCTTATTGTAAACTCACAAACTTCTGGATAAACCTTTTGATATGCCATGTTCATCTTAATTTAGTAATACAAAAGCTTCTACATGCACTATTTTTTCTTGATCATGACATAATTTCAGCAAATCACAAGAAATAGAATTAAAATGAAGTGAAATAGGATTAGCATAACATAACCAATGGTCTACCAGTTACTATTGTTTCAAATTCAAATAACAACAATATTTTAAGATGATAATAACATAAAAGTAGTATAGATAGTCAAAAGGGTAAGCTCAAAAAGCCTAACATCAGTTTGTACTAAGGCTATTTTTACCTAAAGGGCTATACAAAAAACAGAGCTATCCAATATACCACAACTACCACATTATTTACAAATGGCAAATTTTGGCCCTGACAAAATAACAAATACTAACTGCCCTATATATCATGCCTTCAAGTCTTCAAGTCTTCAAGTCATTCCTTGTCTTTTTTCCTGGGAGGTTTGAACCTCGGAGTTGGAACAAATGTCATGAAGCTAGCAAGCTTCTTGGCTATTGCGGAGCTACTATCCTTGATGGTTTCAATAGATACAACAACTAGTCCCAGAGCAACAGGCTTTGGAGAGGCATTTCCCTTTGTCATGGCCTTGATGACATGGAGTTTTGGAGGCCTTCCTCTAACTTTAGCCTGCAGCAGACAATATTCATCATTGAACCAAACAAAACAGATTCATAATCAACTACAAAGGGTGATATTCAACAGATGCAAGTGACTAATATTCAATTTGAAACTGAATACAAGATAACCTGAGAATCATTGGTTGAGGTATGTGATTGTTGTGTCAGTAGAAGCTGAGCATCTTGACTAACAGGAATTTTAGTCTGTTTATCTAAAGTAGTTGGTGGGACTGCAGGGAGTGTCTGAATGGGCTAAGTGTCAGCTACATCGTCTACTTCCGAATCAGGAGAACCTTTTGGTGGTGGCACAACTGCAAGCAGCAATTGCATTAGCCTTGCCTTCTCTTGAGCATCGTCTTGCTTTTTCTTGCTACAAGTTCTCTTGTTGTGGCCCACCTCTCCACAGTACATGCACCTAATTGGATTATACTTCATTTTCATCTTTGTCCTTGTGCCAGTGGGTCCTTCATCCTTGTCTTTTCTTCTTTTTGTTGTTGGTCTTCGTGGTTTAGGTTTTATTGGTGGTGGAACAGGTGCAGGAGAACCAGTTTTCTCCCATAGTTCTTGTCCCTTGACGAGATTCACATTGTATTGATAGGTTCTTCTGTACGCCTCCATTATCAACCATTCATGGCAATACTCCTCAAACCTCTTATCATTTTTTTTCTTGAATGACCGAGATTGCGTGCATACAAGGCATTCCTATCATTTTTTTCTTGAATGATACCCACTTGGACAGTGGAACCAGGATTGATAGTAAGCAATTCATGTGCATAATCCTATATCAACCCATGCTGTGCAACCTCACCCCTTTCAACTATCTTCCTAGCTTTCTTAAGAGCTCTGGTTATACATGTGCGATTCAACTTGACATTGCACTTTCTATCAAACCACTCATACACCTCCCTGTGCTTCATTTTCGGGTGCTTCCTTAGTTTTGGATACAACTTATTCATAGTTCATTCCTGAGTTGTAGCTCTATTTTTTCACTTTCTTGCACAAGTGTGATTGTCAATTAATGTTTTTATCCGCCATGAACTATCACTTGGGTTGTGTGCACAGTATACTACCTAAGGACAGTCCTCACTCTTACAAACAGTCCTCACCTAACCTTGTCATTCTCAGTGAACCTTATATTCCTGCCCCATTGAATATTATAATCCCTAGTGGTAGCCATAAAATATTTTTTGGACTTGAAAACCATGCTTACCTCAAATTTCAAATCACCAAATTTGGCCTTGTCATTATACTGTGGATGCACAGTAGGACCCTCGTCCCCAGAGTCTAACTCTTGATCAGAATCTTCAGACTGCCATTCATCTCCCTCTGATGATCCTTCATACAATAAATCATCATCTGAATATGAAATTACATCAATTCACCACAAAATTATAATACAAGAAAATAATTCATAAAGATCTATAATACAAGCAATTACAATAACTCATAGAAAATTAAATAAAGAATACATGCATCAGAGCATTCATCAGATTCAATATCCTCATAGCTAGCTGGAGTCATCAGTGTCAATTGCTTTGTCCGTTTCTCTGTCAACAGCAGGCCTATGCTTCTCTCTAAGATTCACTTTCTTAGCCCTTGAAGACTGTCTTCCATCACCTCCACTATCACTGTCACTATGTATATAGAATCTCCTACAACTTTTGGAGGCTTGTGCAAACTGTCTTCAGCACTCTTATATGATCGTGAGAGTCACTATCATTATCAACTGGGGTTGCCTTAACTTGCCTTCCAGATCTTGTTTTGGTTGTGTCTTTGACCTTCTGGTTAATGTTATTGGCTGGTGTAGGATTGGCAGAAACTTTAGCAGCCTGGGGTTTGGTCCAAGGCTTGGGTTGAAGAATGGGCTTTCTTATGTGCTTATGTGTGGGCTGAGGTTCGGGTTGAGGTGTGGGCTGAGAGTTGTTCCTTTTTGGCTGAGGAGATTTTTTTGTGGTCTTACAATCTGGTTGAGACATTGCTTCATTGTGGTCCTTATTCAATTTTTCTAGAGGATCAGGGATGGTCTACTGCATAAATTTAGGGATGGTTGGCAACTGTAGTACATCATCATTCTCGCTCATGCAGTCAACCACGTGTGGCTTAGAAACTACATGCTCAAAATAGATGTTTATGAGGTGATGATTCCTCCTACAGTCCTTAACGAATGCCAATAGATCAGCATCATTTTCTAGCCTTCTCAAGCCATCATCCAAACGCGTTCCAGGAACCTTCCACAAGCAATTGTTCATCTCAGCATATCCTAACTCCTTATAATATCCCTTCACAAAAAAACACATCTAGAGTGTCTTCTTCTACATCCATTAATATTTCAGTATTATCTGATTCATAAAACAGATATCATGATTCATCTGTTTTGAACTTTTCACCATGGTGAAATACAAAGGTTATATGGGGACCTTCCATCTGCAACCAAAATAGCAACACACTAAACTATTGGAAATTTTTTTTCAAAATCAAGCAAAGCAGAGTCATCATCAACTACAAAAATGAAAATAAAACACACACGTGTAGCTATATAGAGCACAAACATTGTTCTCAAATATCGAAAAACAGAATAATTCATGGGTCATCACGCAAGCCCTAAACCTAAACATATTTTCCAAACCCTAAAATTACGAACAGTAACAATGGATTTCCAACGATCATAGAAACATGTTAACAAGGAGACAAGATGACAATCACTCTGAGAAAATAACGAAAAAAAGGTAACCTACCTCTCACGCAAAGTGATGGTGTGCCCTCTTCGCTTGACCAACGTTGTCGCAAAACTGTCACCTTCAACTCCAACAAAATGTCGTCGTTGGTCTACGCTGACGGTCGCCGTTCAATGCTTCATTTTTGTGGAGGTGAGAACCAAAGATGAAGGTTGAAAAATGAAGTATTGTAAGGAGTGACCAAATAAAACGACGCCGTTGAAACTTTTGCTGACATGTCACACTAAGGCCAGGTAAGCAAATGGTAACGTTGTTAGGCTTGGTTTGGTAAAGCTTTTTGAAGAGGTGCTTGTGCTTTTTAAAAGCTCAAGCTCCTCATTTTGTGTTTGGTAAATAAAAAAAATGATGTGCTTGTGCTTGTAGCTTTTAAAAGATCGGGGTACTTTTGAAAGCACCTAGGATAGAGCTTTTCAAAGTTGGCTTGTACTTTTCAAAATTTAAAAGTCTAATATAACCTCATATGTTAACTAATTTTCAAATTTAATGTTTGCGTTTATGTCTATTATAGTATTTTTAAATTTTAAAAGCTATTTTACCAAACACAATTGATGTTACTTATGTTTATTAAAAGCTATTTTTAATTTGATTTACCAAACATAAATGCTACAACTTTTAAAAAGCCATATTTTAAAAGCTAACTTTTATAAGCTACTTTTGAAAAGTAAAAGTTTTACCAAACTAAACCTTAGTTAAATAATAGATGGAAAGACTAACGTGTCCATTTTTAAATCTTTTGAGATAATTACGATTAATTTAATCTTTCGGAAATCATATTTAAAAATCAAGTAATCTTTTAAGGGCTAATTTAATTATTTATTAATTATTTTTTAATAGAAAAAGTAAAAGAATGCTCTTGCAAAGCAATTAAAACCAAATAAAAAACGATTTATCAAATCGCCTAGAACTAAATGTGCATGTGATAATTTTTTAAATGTAAGCTATAGAATCTGAACGACGAAATGAGATTCTCATTGAGAAGAAAGCGAAAATCAACTAAAGGAATCAGGAAAATTAAATGGAAAAAAGTTTGAATTGAAGAATGATTAGGTGTCAGTGCAAGGGAATGAATGGTGAAAGAAGGCACTTTCTAAGGGAAGTGGACAAAATTTACCTACATATGACTAGTAATTAGGTTAAATGATTAAGAAATTGGTTCCAGCTATGTCAATAGGCAAGAAATAATTTGAATTGATAAAATGATTAGCTTTAAAATTTGACTTTTGTGTGCAGCAATTCATTGAAAGAAGATTGCATACGCTTCCAAGTGGTGAGGATGCTGGAGAACTCCCCCTTTCTTTGCATAAACAACGGCAGATTGAGCATCAGACGTGTCGATCACGAGGAATGCATTGTAGTGACATTGTACTGTTAACTGCCAAATGCACGGTCTAGCATAAACTCTAGTCTCGACTCTTGACACAGCTGAACAGGCGATTGCCAAATTGACACGCGTTCCGCTGGGTTGAGTCTCTGACAAAGAAGTGGGGCCCACTCTTTCCCGCCGATTCATTCCCTAGCGTTCCAGTTTCCATTTTTCTCCGTAACTGAATTTCGTTAACCCTCCTTCTTGCACAAACCCACCTTCATGCATATATCGAATCAACTAACCGTACGCACTCTATGATATCACTATCACACTCATTATGCCATTGAAAAGCTTCATCCGACGGAAACTACTCTCCCTGCTTCAGCCATGGTTGAGAGAAGAGCCCCAACTCGACATCCAGTTAGGGTTCCGTCACTCCCTCGCCGTCGCCGAGAACCTTCGTTTTGACGTCTCTGTTCTCAACCGACTGTTCAACTCCCCTTCTTGCCTCTTTATCAAGGAGCTCACAATCGAACACCTCACTCTCAGATTCTCGCCCTGGCACTCCGTAGCCTTCGACATCGAAGTTCACGGCGTTCGCGTTGTGCTAGCTTTTGAGTGTGTAGCTCCAGTTGAACAGTTTTCTGTTATTTGGCGGTTTCAATTTTTTTTATCTTTCTTGTTTTATTTCTGTTTTTGTGATGCACGTACTTTTGTTAACTGGCGTGACTGTTTGGTTTGTTCTTGAAGGATGCCGGATGAGGAGGTAAGCGCCAGGAGGCTGCGTTCGTCGAAATTTGATTATACGGATTATCTTAGAAAGCGCCTTGAGGTTCTTGATCCTGAGGTAATGGATGAATTCCACTGGAAGTTAGAGTTTAGGATACTATTCAATTTGTTTGAATTGGTGAAACTTCTTAGTTTTCAGTCTAATAACTGATTGTCATTAAAAAAATCGATATAAATTTTGGCGGTTATGTTACCTGTTATTGTATATAAATATTTATAGGTACATGGAATATGAGTTTAATTTGCATGCTCGTGGCAATACTATTGGAATATATAAAACATAATGAAAAATAGTACTGAAACTACCTAATGCGGAGAACTGTATAGTAGTGCGTGTTTCAACTTTCAAGCCATCGTCTTAACCGTTAATTAGTTATATGTTGATGCTATAATGGTCATTTAGGTTTGATATATCATTTATGTTCTTTGGATTATGAGGGAGAAAGATGTCTTAGCTGCAAACTTTTGTTATGAGAAATTAATTTGTTAATTATAATGTCATTATTTTTTTGTTTGGATTTAGGGATGTTCTTTGCATCATGTTTTGGAAAGCATAGTTTTTGCTGACCCTGAAAGGAAAGATCTTACATCATCTTTCTTGAATCTTATTATGAAGTCGTCTCACCTAGAGGCACATGACATCAACATGGAGATTCAGTTTCCTATCTTTAATGACGAGTTTATGTGTTTTGGGGAAGTAAAGAATTTTAGTGCAAGATCTGATCATCTTGATCAGAAATGTCTTTTTAGAGGTTTCCTTACTACAATTTTGATTCCAGTGAGAGAGGGCTCATATATGTTAAATTGCACTGGATTGAGAGTCGGATTTATTGGTAAAAATCAGCCTGACCGTGCTTTGCTTTCATCTGATGTGCACATTTTCATTACATTAAGGGATCTTCAGCTGGTTGATTGCACTCTCTGTTTCCCAGAACTAGGCTTTTCATTTACTCCAAAAGATGTTTCTGTATTTCTAGTTATTCACAAATTGCTATCTGATAAGCATAATGAAGCTAGAAGTGCTAGAGAATTATGGAGAATAGCTGCAAATAAAATTGGCCATATGACTATAATTCCTATGTTATCATTGCAAAGATTAGTTGGTATTATAGGTCAATGGAAACATTATGTTGATGCTTATGAGAATCTCTTGCTGCTAGTTGGATATTCTACTGGCCCAATGTGGAAAATGTCCATTTCTAAAATGTTTCAGAGAAAACAGGTTTTCAGTTCTGCTAGAAACAACTGGAAGGTTATATCTAACATTGAGAAGAAGTTACCTGCTGAAGGCATATCACTAGCGAGGCGAATAGCTCGTCATAGAGCAGCATTGGAAGTTCCCTCTGATTGTCATGAGGAATGTTTGGCCACGAGTAAATTTGTTTGCCCTTTTCTTTCTGTTTTGATGCTTATTTGGAAAGTGATCTCAAAGATAATCTGTTGTTTCTTAAACATATTTGGGAAAAAGATAGTGGAAGATTCAGATATTGACGGATGTTTGCGAAGCTCTGGTAAAGATCTTTATCAAAGGTGTTGTTTTGTGCTAAACTTTGGGAAAATCATAGTAAGATTGTCCCAAATTAATGAAATCCAACCTTCTGCATATGAAAAGTTGCATGCACATACTGGAATAGCATACTCAGATTTCCTTCCATTATGTTTCTGTATTGATCAATTTTTACTAGTAACCATTAAAGATAATTTTGGACAGAGAGTCTTTGTGTCATGTGGGCAAATGAAGGTTGAACCTGCACCTTTGACAGTGTTTCCAGAAGCAAGTCCAATGAATAAGCTTAATACAGATGAAGAAAATGGAGAGGAAGGCACCCAGGGATCAATTCTGTGGTGTGAACCTGCAAAATCATTTGTCCTGTCAGAATCTAATGTAGCCCAGGCTGAAGATACTTGTGATTCTCATGTTCATAGCTTTATGGGAAAATTGTCTGCTAGTTGGAAAGGAATTTGTAGTAGTTTTAGTGAAAGTGAGATTGAGTATTCTGAAAATCCATGCCTTCTCTGTAAGTTTGAGACATCTTCCGCATATCAAGACAATAAGAATCCCTGTTTTGGGTTTTGTGAATTTGGTTTTATGCTTGGAAAGATAAATTTATTTTTGACTCACTTTTCAGTATCATCTGTGTCTCTACTTGTTAGTCAGATACAACATGTTTGCACGGCGGACAGGAAGGAAGCATCCGATGCTCCAAACTTAGTACATAAAGCAGAAAATGCCTGGGTCGACACATATGAGTATTATGCCAAACAAATGATTATTTACTTGCTTCAAAAACTACCACAGAATCATTTCCATTTTGGAGCATTTGTTGATGGTCCATTTGTAAGATTTTCACTCAAAAGAGAGGCTGCTCTTGATGGCCAAGACATTAATGACATTGCCAGCCATGATAACTTTGACATCAATTTTGATTTTCATGATATTGAAGTGGCTGTTGGTTCACCTTCATTATTAGATATGTCACCATTGACAGATCCGTTTGGGCTTGATGATGCCAAAGCAGAGTATATTACATTGGAACCTTGTGTGGTTGATATTCCAAAACCTGATAATGATAAGTACGTATCTTCAGGAAAGATATCAATTGGTTCCTATATTCATCAAAATGGCTTAAATGTTTATTTGGAGGAGTTAGAAGACAAACATCAGATTCAACTTTTAGTGGTAAAACCAATCATTGTACAGATATTATCAGTCAGGTAGATGTTTTATTTTGATTATCCATTTTCCTCAATTTATGATGATGTCCCAGCAAGCATTCTTATATCTTGATGAGTTCTCTCTTTCTTTAATATCCCCCCCCCTTCTTTTATTCTCTTGTTTATCTGCTTTCTGCAATATTATTTGTGGACTATTGTTTATTTGGAACTTAAATAATTCTGATGTTGCAATTTTGCATGTGCACATATCTTGACATTGGCATTGGCTGATTCTTGTCTTCATGTATGTTCTTCTTTTAGGCACATCTCTATTTAATTTCTTTTAATGAAAATGGGAATATCTTGAATTTTGAGGTAGCTTGGCATTTGCCATTTCTGGAATAGTTTGTTTGGTCCATTAGACAAGAATTGGATGTGTTATGTACCTTCCATGTCTAAATGAATGTGCTTGCCGGATCTTGTCTCGCTGAATTAAGAATGCATCGTGCGCCACCCCAAAGGAAGTGTCACTGGCATTTACAGAAATCAGATTGAAGAATTGATGAATCGAAAAGTGGAATTGGAATTGAAATTGAAATTGAAACCTAGTTAGTTAGTTACCTAGGCATCGTACCATCAGGCTGGATGCCATTGATAGAGGAAGGCTTCGTCATCATCATCATTCTTTCTCCTAGTGAAGAACAACTAAGAAGAGAAGGTCTGAAGCAAATTTGGGGATTAGGGATTTTTAAAATTGGTCCAGGGACTAAATTGCCATAGAAAAGTTTCGTCCTCTACATCAGCTAGTTGTTATCTTGTCAACCTGTCAAAAACGAGTCCACATCAGCTTTCTGATGATGCTTGTTGACGGAAATTACTTGAAGGACGACTTTGGGTCCCGCAGGGCAACTTCAGGGCTGAATATGAGTAATTATTAACTTGAAGGACCACTACGAGGCTCGAATGTTACTTCAAGGACTACTTTGAGGCTTACCTCGATCCAATAATCTGTATGGCATTCTTGCTGCATTTTGGGTTTGTCCTTCAACCATGGAGTAGCGCCTCAAACTTCATAGCAGTTTTGAATCTATTATTTGGTATGAAATACATTTTTAAGGGAAAATAGTGGCAGTTTGATTGTTTAAGATATCATGTGTTTATAACATTTTTGAGTTCTCGTCCATGAGGCTGTGTTTGGTTAGTATGATAGTGTCCTCCAGCCATAAGGACATGGAGACACAGACACAGAGATATGGTCACAAATTTTTGAACATATTTGGCGATGATGCACAAGACACAGCAGTCAAATAAAAATGCAAATTTCACCGATGCCATAACCACCATTGGTTTTTAATCTCATCCCAAATCAAGTCAATCACAAGATCAGTCTAGAAATTCAGATTTAACCAAAAAAAAAGAAAAAAAAAACGGAAAATTGAAACAAAGGAGGGAGGTAGCAATGGTTGAGGCAGCGGAGGTAGCAATGGTTGAGGTAGCAATGGACACTAACCAACACAGCCTTAGTTACAGAGACAATGGAGAGTTTTGTTACTTGTCTGAGCCAGCTAGGCACACTGTTAAGGGATGGCAAAAAAACCCGCCAAAACAGGTATCTGCGGGGATTACCCTCAAATTAAATGGGGACCTGTGACAGGATGGAGTGGGAACAGGGAGCATTTTCTTAAACGGGGATGGGGAGCGGGGGAGGGTTACCCGCCTCCCATGAGTAACCATTGCCATCCCACTGTTTTCGTTTTGTTTATCTTTTTTGAATAATATCTTACCTCCTTCCTCTGTTGTCCTCTGTCGTCATTCCCCACTTCTCTTTCCAAATTCTCTTATATGATCTAGTTCTACAACTGAAACTTCTATACATGTCTTTTCTTTTTACACAGGAGTTGTATTACTATTAACATAATTGAGATTATTTTCCCTTAAGTTTTCACTGCATGATACCTTGCTTATATAAGTTGTGTTCTCGTGAGGCAGAATTATTTTATGGTAAACAATATCTGGCTGTGATTGGGATAGTGATTTCATTGTTAATTTACTGCAGGAATTACATTTATTCGTTGTGCACAACAATGTCTGCCTTTTCAGCTTCTTGGGACATAACGGCTGGAGGGTTCACTGTTTTCTCATTTTTAGATGAGGTGTATATGATTTGTAAGGTGATAAATTTTGATTTTCCCTGCTTATGTCAAATGATATTTATTGTTTTCTTATGTATTATGCGGGAATGAATTATTGCACATAAGTGCTAGGTATGATTAATGTAGGCTCTAGTACTGCAATTTGTATATGTTATGGACCATCTCTACCAATCTTATAAGCAATAGTCATATCAATAAATGATTAGTTATTAGGGCACCCTCACGCAAGAACCCTTTGGTCTTGAAATATGGATAGCGTATGAGTCCACCATACCTTATATTGGAACTTGACTATAATTTAGAAGTGTGAGGAAAACCAGAATTTAACTCTTGACCATTTAGTAATAGAAGCTTTGACACCATGTTATGATCTATTTCTCTCAAAAGCTTAGGATGTTTGATTGATGCACATGAATAGGGGATAAGTAGGGGAGGAGAGAGTTTAGGAAGGTGCAGGTGTGGTTGTGTAAGGTGTGGTGGATATGAGTTGGTTGTGATGCTGGCAGTGTATGTGTTATTGATATGTTATTGATATGCAAAGAGAATTGGAAAAGAAACCGAATGTATGTGTTATTGATATGCAAGCACTCCGGCCAGAGAATATGTATTGGGATAGGAACCGCCTGCTGAGCAAGCTACAACAGGGGTAGAATGGCCTTTTCATATCCTAATGCAGTTACAGGTAGGTTAGTAGCTGCTGTCACTAACAATCACTGCTAGAGCCAGTTACCTACTGCCATGAGAGTAAATATACCTAGACTGGTATGCTGGGGCTGTGATAACACTTTCCGAACTCTCTTGCTTTTCCTCTTAATTTAGAATAGCCTAACTATTTCATGCATATGCTAGTCGTTTGATGATCTTTATTCTTTCCATATTCATGCTAGCATGGTGTTCCTTGTATCCTTGGTGTCATAGCTTTAGAGGTGCTTTCGAGAATGGCTTTATGTAGAAGGACAATGCTCTATTCAAACACAGAAGTGGCACTAGAGATAATTTTTAACAACCAGTTATTGTTGCTTTTTTTTCTTGCGTGCACAAAGAAGTATTTAATAAATGCAGTTCTATGGAAATTTGTATATGTTTTACCAAGTTATCATAAAGGGTCTTTTTCCTTATTACAGGCTGTTGCACACTTGTCATCTGTGGTATCTTATATGTTTAGTAGCTCTGAAGATGTTGATTGCTGGCATCCTGAAATCTTGAAGCAAGAAGCAATGTTTCCAGAACCTGATAGCTGCGAGCCAACCATAGAAGGAGCTTTACCGACAAATAATATCTGTTCATTTTTTATTAATGGAACCTGCAGATTTGAGTCTATGGATATCATTCTTCATAATTCTAGAAGTTATAATGGAGATGGTCGTACTCCAGTGGTTAACTTTTTGACTGGAAACAAATTGGCTGTGCAGAAGTTGCCCGACTGTGGAATTTGGATTTCCATTCAGCAGACCTCTGTTGTAGTTTCTGGTGAAGAAGAGAAGATGGACATCTTCACTGATTTAGCAGAAATCATATCTTTTCTTTTCACATACCAGAACTCTATTGGAAACAACAATGATCATATTGTACCTGAAAAATTGCTATTGCAATCTGTTGACTGCTTACATGAAGTATCTCTCTCTGGTTGCACATTTACTTTGTGCTTGGGTCTTGTTCAAAATACCTCATGTTCAAGAAATGAGTTCAAAACAGTTGGTAGCTCAGATGCTAATGGTCATATATCTGACTTGGTGCGAGGAAACAATTTGACAGCCTCTGAAAGGTTAATCACTGAATCCCCTCACTCAATTACAGTGATGGGCTCTCCTACAATTATCGGGACGTCAGCTTCAGCAAGGCACTGTTTTCTAGTAAATGCTTCAGTAACTAATGTTGTCATAGGAAGATGCTCAACGAAAAGGGTTCTGGTTGAAGCACATCAATCGAATAAGTTTATGTGTATGCTTTCTGTTGGTGGAGAGTTTCAGATGGTTTCCTGGGAGATCCAGGTAATAATTTGAGGAGCTAAAGATGGCATAATATTCTCAGGCATGTACCTGTGTCGTTGTTTTGAGCCATCTATTGCACATTGAATATCAAGTATATGTCTTTTAATTATGAAGCTCCTTTATGTTAATGCAAACATCTCAAGATCCAGAACTTACAACATTTTGTACTAAACTTTAAATGTTATTGTTCAGGGTGGACTTATTGTTCTTGAAACATCATCTTTGGCAATGGCGATTGATAATTATACTTCCTATCTGAAACATATCAGAAATCTTACATCTGATGTGATGCAACATAATAAAGCCATCAATCAGGCAGGGCATGGTGAAGAGAGCTGTGATGTTAATGATGAGATTCATCAAGAGATTGTTTGCACATCTCAATGGACTGAGAGTGAATCTCCGAATTCGTTTGACTTATCATTGTCTCACTTTGCTCTTGTTTTTGCACATGAAAATGACTCCGGTAATTAATCTCTTCGTACTTCTGTCCTGCAGCTGGGAATAAAAGTTTAACTTTGCAATTAATTACTGCAGGTGGGATTAGAGAAATCATACTAGAGGTTGACATCCATTTGAAATTTGAATCAGCAACTACTGGGAAGAAACTAAAAGCTGAGCTTTCTCATTTGTCTATCCTTTCCCAAATTACTCACGAGAATTTGGAACATGAAACTACAATTCCTCATTTTTCCTCTGTTAGAATGAAAGATTTTCCATCTCAGCTTGCCTTTTCAGAGTTTCAGAACTCTGTTGAATGTCATGCTGTTAGCGAGGGAAGTAGTTCAAGAGGCCCTGTTCCATTTCACCTGAGTCATCAGAATCAAATTCTGAAAGATTTAAGAGCTTCCATGTCACTAGAGAGGCCAGCTGATGGCTCATTGCATTTATGTCGATGTTGGTTTGGCGTTGGTTCTATTTCAGGTTTTGACATGACACTTTCTATATCCGAAATTCAGGTAAGTTCCTATCCTATCATTATTGGTTTACTATAATTATGCTGTTCCATACGTAGCTCTTCTACGGTCTTGTATTCTTCTTATTTTTGTTAGATTTTAATGTGTAGAAATGCTAAAACTCTATTGCGTTTCATCAAACTTTATTGTTGCAGACAATTTTGTCAATGGCCTCTTCAGTTTCTCTGCTATCACTTCAAGATACAACAAGATCATCAGAAAGAAACCATTGGTCTACTAGCCATAATGCTGACAATAGTTTGGAAGCAATGATTCCAGATGGTACCAAGAGTCAAGCTTTAAGTTAGCTGTTTATAGTCATTTGATTACATTTGTAATTAGCTTTGATATTTTGTAGGGGCTGTTGTTGCTATTCAGGATATCAACCAGCACATGTATTTTACTGTTGAAGGTGAAGAAAATTCTTTCAGTATAGGTGGCGTCATTCATTACTCTCTTGTAGGAGAAAGAGCTCTTTTCAGGGTATGAAATAAGTTCAGCATATCTTCTCTAGTGTTTTCTAAAATTTGTTTATCAATTGCAGCAAATTTTGCATGTTTCTTTGGCATAATAAATCCTTGAAGTTGTCTTCAAACTTAAGCTTATTTACTTAAGCAAATACAAAGTCATTTTAATTTTTGGAATCTAGATGAGCATTATGCTTACGCTGAAAAAAAGATTGAAAATGGGATTGCTGCGCATAATATTAAATAAGTATATAAATATTGTGGCTGTCAGAAGATGTAAGAAGTCAGGAGATAGGATCATAATGCTCTAGTTTCTAGTATAACAAGACATGTTTGAATATGTACTGCAAGTATGGTTAGAAACACAAGGATTGAGAGGGCTCTCTTCCACTCACTGCTCCACATGCCTTATTCATGTCTTTCCATAACTCCATTTTGATGAAATAGCTGTGTCCCCACAGACCGCAAAAATCTTTGAAGTGTTAAGGATAATGGTGTGACCACTGATTTCTACTATCTGATGAATATTTGGCTCTGGAAACCTATAGGATCTTGGAAATAGCTAATTATTGATTGCCTCTTCCACCAATAACTTTTAGTTATTTCTTTTGAATTCTATTTCATAGTAATTTTATCCTACTTTAAATGTGTACAGAAATGATTTATCAGTAATGCTGCTGCTTTTGTGCCTACTGCTTAGTACGATTTTTTGTCATTTTATGTATAACTTGTGAATATGATTTGGAATTTCTGTTTCATAATGACTATTCATGATGCCGCATCAGACTTCTGTCATAAGAGGCTCAGTTTTTTGCTCATGGTTTGCATTTTCAATGCGGTTATTTATTTCATAGATCCACATTGACCAAGATTTTCATGTAATCTGGATTCTCTCTTGATGGAAAAAATTGATTGTTCATTTTCCTTGTGTCATCTGTAGTAGCAATTTAATACTTAGAACTATGCTTCAGGTGAAACACCTAATCCAAAGGAGATGGAAGTCTACAATTATGTGGTTTTCCTTGATATCATTGTTTGCGAAGAACGACATGGGTGTGCCTTTGAGATTGAATTCTAGTCCAGGATCATGTTTTGTTGACATCTCGTGTCCCAATGATGGAAGTTGTGCACTTTGGAGAGTTTTCCCTCCTGAGGGTGGAAGTTATGAAGGAGTTACTGACTGGGGGGAGGCTTGCAATCAACCAATAAAGAGAAGCTGCTGCCTTGTAAACAAAAAGAATAACTGTGCTATTGCTTTTGTTGATGGTGCTCCAGAGTTTGTCATGAAGCCTGGAAATCCAATCAAGTTCAAAATTTTTCATGATCTTTCAGTCGGTTATGATGCTTCAGATACAGTTAGGTACCCTAGAATGGCTCCACAAAGTCGTCCACAGACTGATGAAGAAAGTATTTTGTTGCAAGGAGGAAAACTTCCTCGTATTGATATTAATATTGAGAAAATTACTCTGCATATTGTTCATGAACTTTCAGATACAAAAGATCTTTTCCCACTTATATGCTTGTTTATCAACAATACACAACTTATTGTACAAAACTTAGCCACAAAATCCCGGGTCATAGGCACCTCAACTGCGGGTGTTCAGTATTATGATGCTCTGAGAAATCTATGGTTAGTCTTAAGTCTAAGTGCAAATTAGAATTGAAAACAACCCTTTTGTCACTCTTTTCTCATTTTTCCTCATGCCCTGGTGATCCTACCACTCACATTTTAAAAGAATATTGTTTGTTTTTCTTAAAAAATGATCCTTTTTTTTTTGTGTTTGAATTGTAGGGGAGAACTTCTCCATCCTGTTGGAATCTGTATTTTTTACCGATCTAATATTCAAACTACGCTTCCTGAATATGCATCTCATACAGTTCCTGCACATTTCTTCTGTCGGGCCAAAGAGGTTGTTAAGAATTATATCTGATATGATGGTTCTTTATTTTCATTTGAAAGTCATATCGTTATTTTCTGAAATTTCTCGATCATCTGGCCAGTTGGACATATCCCTAAGTGAGAATTCATTGGATGTTTTGCTCTTCATGATTGGGAAACTAAATCTGTCTGGTCCATATATGCTGCAAAGCTCCATTATTCTGGCTAACTGCTGCAAGGTGACCTCTATTTATTTTTAACTTGAAACAAATCGACTTAGTTTATTTTCTTTCTATCAGTTTGCATTATTAAGCTTAACCACAGTTTTTGGTTTGAGACTATCTTCATCTATTATGTCAAATATGTTAGTTTATCTTCTTTATCATAATTTCTTATTTGTTATGCAAATATGTTAGTTTCTTAAGCACAGCCAAAGTATTTGTTTCGATGGTTGTCAATTTGATTAACCCTTATATATTGCTATTTGGCAGGTGGAGAATCAGTCAGGATTAAATCTTCTTTTTCACTTCAAGAAGGAAACAGCAACAATACCTAGAAAACAGTCTGCCTCAATTTCATTGAGGTATGTAGTTGTTCTCTCTCTCTCTCTCTCTCTCTATATATATATATATATATATATAATGGCAAACATTTGAGCATGACTTGAGCCATATAAGTTTCTTTTCATGGATATCTGTTCCTACTATATATAATGAGGATTGGGAGGGGTTGGTGCACAATTTTTTCTCCTAAAATGTCCTTGTATATATATATATACGCATTAAAAATGGAAGGACTTGAACTGAAGATTTCTTAATTATAGTTTGAAGTATATACTATCTTGATTAATCCCATATTTATTATTTCCACACACATAATAGATCAAAAGGTGGATTAAAAGACACTTTCCTATTAATACACTAGTCAGTATAGTCAACATCATATTTTTAGTGGGCAGTGAAACCTTTAATGATAATTATGAATTGGCCAATGTTGTCACAGGAGGCATTCTGATATCAGAAGTGAAGACTCTGATGCTGCAACTTCTGTTTCTATTCAACTTGCTGATTTTGGTTCATTTGCAACTTCTTCAATTCCCCTCTTACTTTCACAAACACAGATAGCTTGGAGAACACGGATTAGATCAGCTGAAGGTCTTTTCACTCAGCTGGGCTCATTACCCTATGTGAATTGAAATTATGATGAGTATCTAATAATGTGCTCTATAACTGTTAGATATAAAAATGAGTAACGATTCTTGTTCCTATTTTATATCCTCCAGTGTATCAACTATTAGAATCATTAAATGATAAATGACTTGCAATATCAGAGTCTAATCATTAACAACTTGCAATGTTAGGTTTAAATCATTCATGATGATGCATCATCTTTGATCATTAATGACATAACAATATATCATATCATATCATGAAGGAGAATGTGTTAAAACCAGTAATTTTTTCCTGTGCAGTTCCACATAGCTAGAAATTGGGTGGTTTGGGATGTTGAACGTCCTGTATATTTGTAGTTGATTTATTGAAGGTATATGTATGATCATAGTAAGCTGTCTTCATTCTCTGATAAATTTTTGAACAGGTTCACGAACTTTCCCTGGGCCAATGATTGTGATTAAGATTTCTAGAAATGCAGAGGTATGCTCAGTCCATTGGTTTTCTGGTTAAAACGTATTTTTTTCAAATTTGAATTTTGGCTAACATGAACTTTTAAAATAATATACAAAATTAATTATAACATCTAAATCTTGTCCTAATTGGTGGGGTCAGCTATGGACCAAACAATATATTATCTATTAGTGACCAAAGTAGGACTTTCCTCCATCTAATCTACTCCCCTAACTAGGTCCATAGTGTTATAATCTAAACCTTATCCATGCTTATACCGTTTATTAGTGATTTCCCCCTATAGTTTTCTTAATTCTCCTACTACCTTTAGTTGTATGATTAACCTCTATTTGTTCCACTTTCTTTAGTGGGTCCTTCTGGCAGCACAATTTATATGTAGTTGTCTTTGTCTGTAGGCTTTGGACACTATGCTAGTATGCTTAGATAAAGATAAATAACAGAGAGGCTCTCAAATCTTGTCTTAACTACACAGCAAGCCTGGATTAACATCAAACTGAGTAAAAACTACAAAGATAACTATATACAAGAATATACAATTTGCCTATATACATGATTTGACATTCTGGTTATCTTAAGAACAAGTACTAACAGATTTTATGATTAACAGCCAAGATTTACTCTTGGTCTCTTACTGATTGACACAATTTATTTCGTTCAGGCGATCACTGTTATTTACATCTATGAACATTAACCGTGTCTGTTCATATTTTGATAGGTTGGTTTGTCAGTTGTGGTTTCCCCTTTGATTAGAATACACAATGAAACTGGATTTCCTCTGGAACTTCAGTTCCAACGAGCTGAACCACAGGGAGATGAGGTTGCATCTGTGGTATTAGAACCAGGGGATTATATTGATGATTCTATGGCAATGTTCGATGCCATAAACTTCTCTGGTGGAGTAAAGAGGGCTTTAATGTCTTTAAGTATTGGTATGCACTTTTATCCACAGTACATTATTTATCTTCTCTCCCATTATGTACTAGCCATGTGAAACCATCATACTTAGAAGTTCTAGTCTTACCTCAGATATTGTTCTATCACTACTTTTATAAATTGCCTTTTGCTATGCAACATATGAATATGATTTTCTTAGTACTCCTTATGTTTATGGATCTTATGTTTGTTGATAATATTTCATTTTCTCTCTCTATTTTTTATACTTTTGTCAGTTATCTCAGTTAGCATGTTGGTTTATAGACATTTAGTTGGACTAGAACTCACTATGAAGTCTTGGATTAAGTTCCTTGACAAATGAAGGCATTGAAGCTAGAAAGATAAGAAAGAAAAAAAAGAGTGATAGTGTATGATAGGTCCTTCGGAGGATCTAGCTCTCTCAACTTGCTGTGTTTACCATTGTAACTGCCTAAGATAGGTTTGTCTTTCTACATCTTTATAGCATGCTCATCAAGCTAATCAAGCCCAGCTCTATATATACTGTATTTTAAGGCCCTTATTGGTAAAATGGCTCTGTTCTAGGATAAAGTTTGCCCAATTTTCCGTCCACTCAATAACAAGGGACAATAGAGATAGGGACAAAGATATAAGTTTTCTCTGTTTTTGTATTTCTAAAATTCTCTCTAAGAATCTCTCCGTGAATATAAAGTTTAATTCATGCAATCATATGTGGAGTTTAGTTAATCAAAATAGATAAAAGTTTGTAACACCAGACTCTCCCCAAAGTTTAAATGATTAGGTTACGACACCTAAATGACTTCATTATTTGTCTAAATGCAAGAACCTGTTGGTCTTTGAGATTAACCAATGCATATAGACCAATTCTTGTGAAAGTTTAAGATATTAGATAAATTAAAATATCATTAATGGTGTTATATGTGTCATATTCCTTGATGCCAGCATTTGGTGGACAATATTCTAAGATATGGTTACAATATTACTATATTGCTAGGTTACATATATTCTAGTACTCCCCTACCTTCACTCCCTATCAACTTCTAGTATGTTTTCATTGTTCATGCTTGATTGCCTCTCTCACTATTCCTTCATTAAGCTCCTTAGCATGGATGTTCCAATTAGCTTCACATTGCTTAGTCACAGTCTATTTCTGATTTATATGGCCATATGGGGCCTCCTGTAGTTATGCAAAGTTCATGCTATAGATGGCTAGTTATGGCATGTGGGGGTGAGTTTGGTCTTATGTTGCTCAAGGATATGCTCAAAATAACTGTGATTGAAGCTTAGGATTTTCTCTTTTTTTCTATCTTCGTATCATGCACACTAGTTATAGGGGGTCTATTTATGCTAATGTTGGAAAGAAGGAAGAATTGCATGAAATAGAAACAACCTGCAAATGAAGAATATGATGAAAAGGTTTGGGTAGCATTTTTAAATTAAAGGCACATTTGAGTGGCAACGAAGAATTAAAGTCTTGTTTTAAGATGAGAAATTGAAATAAGCATGTTAGAAAAGAGAAAGAATGCAAGGAATGTATGAGTTCATTTGATGGGGAATCCTTGACAATATGTCAAGAATCTTAAGTATATGCTTCCAGATTTAACCTCTCTAAGAGAGAATTGTAGAACCTCAGTCTCTCCACATTTTATTGCAATATGATAAATACGTCACCTTAATCCGTACTCTCTCCCTGTTTACATCACCGCCATATTGCCAGCTCCCTCACAACTTTTCCCACCTAAACCAGTAAGTTCCCTGAACAGAGTTAGTTGCTGCGAGCCTGCCTTGGCCTACGGGCTCTCCTCTTTGGGCTTTCTTCCTTCTCCTGTTATAACCACAGTAAGGGGGAAATAGGGTTAAAGGTCATTTTCTTGGCTTTTTTAGATATTATGTTTACAAACCATTTGTATGCCTCAGTCCAATAGCTTAAACTTTTGGAATAAATGGTTCTTGACATGGTATCAGAGCCTTTATGATCAAAGGTAGGGATGGCAAAATTCCCCGAGACGCGGGGATCCCTGTGGGGACTGCCCCGAATGGGGATCCGATTGTGGGGAATTTTCTCCGCGGGGATGGGGATGGGGGACAAAATTCCCCCGAAGCAGGCGCGGGGACCCGAGCGGGGATCCCCGCCCCGTCCCCGCTATTCCCCGAAATTTATGAATTCCTTGAATTATCCTTAATAGTTTATTTCTCATATATGTTTTTTAGACATTTCTCACACACACATATATATAGAAACCCAAAACTCCTAATCTTTATTTGCATAACCCTTCTTTAATTCAGAGATTCCTAAGGCAGTCCATACTTCATCCAACCTGATCTGTAGCCACCCCCTCGTCACTTTTCTCACCGCATCGTCACACCTCACCGTGCCATCACCCTTACAGCGTCGTAATTTCTTTTTGCGGCGTTCCTTTTTGTAACTCTACCGTCATGTCCATTCTCCTCTCTGTTGCCGCGTCTCCCACCTCGTCTACTACTTTGTCCTTTGGCTCGTCGTTGCGTCCCCATTGCGTTATTTCGAAAGAAGTCACCATCGTGTCATTTAGACATTTTGTATAAAATCTTACAGTGTTTGTATAAGATAGATACTTGCAGCTCTATTCATATGGAAATTAATAATTAGTTAGAACTATTATGTATATGGGGAATGGGGTCCCCGCGGGGAATGGGGCCCCGTGGGGAATGGGGATGGGGAGCAATATTCCCCCACGGCGGGGAATAGGGCGGGGATGGGGAGCAAATCTGAGGGCGGGGATGGGGAGCAGGGAGGCATCCCCCGCCCCCGCCCTGCCCCATTGACATCCCTAATCAAAGGTCTAGAATTTGATTCTTCTTGTCCCATTTTTCCAAACAAAATCTGAATTTTAGCTCAAGGTGGGCCTCTCCTCATGAGTTGATGTGGTTTAATCATTAATTTTCAGGTAACTTCTTATTGTCATTTAGACCCCGAATGACCGAGGAACTCAAAAAATTTGAACGATCTCTTTCTTTGGAATGGTCAACTTATGTTAAAGGTGGAAAAGCTGTTCGTTTATCTGGAATATTTGAAAAGTTAAACTACAGAGTTCGCAAGGCATTATTTTCAAAATCAGACAAGTGTTCCTTCAGCACAGCACATTGCGTCCTTATGTCTGAAGGTGAAAGAGTTGCCAATATGCATTTTCTCATCCAGACAATTTCAAGAGATATTCCTGTTGCAACACCTGAAAAGTCTGCAGCTCTGTTAAAGAAAGAGAGTTTGCCAGTTTCATTGCAAGAACAGAAGGAAATATATCTCCTTCCTACTGTACGAATGACCAACTTATTGCACTCTGAAATAGATGTTATTTTAAGTGAAACAGGTAAAGAAATGCATGCTTTTGGAGGTTTTATTTCATTTAACCTCAATTAACTTTCAATTTTTGTTGTGCTGAAGATCAGTTAAGTACTGTTGGCTATGACAGTATTGGAAAGCAGGCGACAATAGCATATGGTTCAACAGCTGTCTTTTGTGCCAATCCAGATGTTATATACTTCACAGTGACTTTAACTGGTTCCAATTCAAGTTCCAAGCTGCTAAATACTGGGGAATGTGTAAAGAAGTTACTAAAGAAGAACAGAGATGTCCAACATGTAGATCTGAATTTGGACTTCGATGGAGGAAAGTTTTGTGCAACCTTGAGACTATACCGTGGGAGCAGGGGCATGCTGGAGGTTATCATTCTAGCATTTGTTCATTAACATTGAGTAGAAGTAATATTTGATATGGTATACGTTAATAGTGATGTTCTATTTTACATGTTCGCACAGTTAATCTTATTGTGCATCTGTGGAGGTTGTTGTAGGTTGTAGTTTTCACATCCTATTCCATGAAGAATAATACAGACTTAGAAATTTATGTTCTTGCCACCAAAAGGTGGCCTCTATCAAGGTGAGTTCTACATTTTTAGACTACTATTAAGCAAATGCGTACATTCTTGACATAATGGTTTGTTCTCCATATGCAGAATTGAATTAGACAATTTAAAATCTCACATTCCTTCAGAGTTAGGCTTATGCTTGCCTCCAAGAACAACTAGATCCTGGTTCTTAAAGTAAGATGGGTTATTATCCGTCACACTTTCATTTTAATATCTGAATTTTATCTTTTCCTGAAATCCTATCTAGATTTTTTTGTTAGTTTTCTTTATTTTTATAGTGACTTATATTTCTCTGGTTGTACAGACCCAAAAGCGTTCAGCTTAAATTGCTGGAGGACAACACAGCTGAGGCACTGCTAGACTTGGATTCATTATCAGGCCTTACGGAAATAAGCTTTAAGAAAGAAGAAGGATCTGGTGTCAAATCTGTAACAAAACTTGGCATGTCTATAGGTCCTTCAGGAGAATTTTGTGTTCCATCACAAATGGTGACAATTGTTCCATGATATGTTATTTGCAATGAATCAGAAGCATCTATCACTGTTCGTCAATGCTATTTTCAGGTATGCTCTCAGTTCATTCCTGATAAAGAGATCATCTTTTTCTTCAGTAAAATGTTATAACAATTTAGCTGCTGTGAAGGATGAGATGGCGGGTGTAATCTCCGTTGGAAGCAAACAGCGAATGCCACTACAGCTGAAAGAAGGATTTAGCAAGACAAGAGAGTTCAGTGTATTTGAGCATTTTATCAGAAAGCACCGATCCCCTAGTGACAATTCTTTGTTATATATTCAGTTTCAAACCAATGAGCCTGGATTGGGATGGTCAGGTCCAGTGTGTATAGCCTCACTAGGACATTTTTTCCTGAAATTCAGAAAACAAACAAAGGAAGTTGGAATATCAGATAGCAAAATGACAGAATTTGCAGCTGTTCATGTTGTTGAAGAAAGTTCTACTCTTATTTTGAGTTTCTATAAGCCCCCCAATATAAGTCTGCCTTACCGAATTGAGAATTCTCTGCATAATCTATCAATAACTTACTACCAAAAGGTTGAGGAATAATTCTATATTTCTATTAATTTTTCACTTTTAGTTGATTTTTCACTGATTTTCTACTTGCTTCCCTCATATCACTGGATAAATTTCCAGGGTTTATTAGAGCCAGAGGTTCTTGGACCAGGATCAAATGCAGATTATGCCTGGGATGATCTGACTCTTCCACATAGGCTGGTTGTTCGCATCAATGGTGCTCATTTGATCTTCTTTACCCCTTCCTACAATTTTTTTTTTCAATATCCATAATGCCTGAGCAGTGCTATTGCTGTGAATCTTAGCAAAAGATTAGCAATTTAATAAAAATGGTTGCTGACGGGGTTAAGTGAATTGAATAAACTAATCACTATAAGCATTACTAGTCATTCAATAGTTTAATGTTCCTAAGTTGAATTGTTCTCAGACACTCAGACTTAACTAATTCATGATTCTTCTTTGGTGTTTTTCTATTTACCTAATATTGAACTTATTACTCTAGTTTTGAATTTCTTGTGATACTTTAATAGAACTAACAAGAAGACTAAATAACATAAACATACTTGAATGGAATAGTTTTATTAAATTCGTCTTTGTTTACAAAAACCAAGGAGGGACAAAAAGAAAGTAAATAACTGAAAATATATTGCTGGAATCGGTAAAAACCCATAACACTGAGTAAAAATGGTATTGGGGGAAACCCGGTCCCGCTCCTTTCCTAAATGAGAAAAAAAAAGTAAATGATCATCGTATAAGGGCACCCTAGACCTCCCCCCTCCCCTTGGGTGACAAGACAACACCTTTCTGGGGCCATTACTTGATTCTGGGTATGTACCTTCTCTCATCCGTCAGCACTTCCTCCTCTTATAAACCTTGGTATATCCTAATAGAATACACTTAGCTAGCCTAAATGAGAATGTATACTAGTATCATAGGGCAAACCATAGAGGATAGAATCTCCTCATGACAGTAGTGCCAACTGTGACCGTAACTGCCTAATGTCAAATGGCCAGTATACTTGTAGCTTGCTCAGCAAGCCAAGATCTTCCTCTAAATATTCTGTGGTGTAATAGTTTGCTATCATAATCAGAATATCATTTCCTAACAGAAAACTGTTTTCTCTCTCTCTGAATTCATCAGATCCCTTCATTACCCCATCATGTAGGATTTTATCACGATTTAGATGCTAAACAGTACATTTATAAAGCTTCTGCGACCCCATTTTTATACTTGAGTCACTTTTGTGGTTTCAATGGCACTCTATGGATGATGGGTTTCTTATTTTAATACATGCTTATGTGGTCTTACAAATAAGAAGAAAGAAATATAAACACAATATGATTTCAATGTTAAGTATTTAGGGTTGAATTGGATCCTCTAAAGTGAGGAAGTTAGTAAAGTGGTAAAGTGAAGGGTTAATCACCATTGATTTTGTAATTTTTATGAAATGTGTGTCCCACTATCTTAATTTAAGGGTGATTAACTCCTCACTTTACCACTTTACCAACTTCCTCACTTTAAAGGATCTTGATTCATTTAGTATTAGATGTTGGACCCTCATTTTAGTGTGTAGGTGAATCTGAAGTTCAAAATAGGTTAGTAGTACTGCAGTGACCATTGTATATTAAATCTAATAGCATACTTGAATGTTGATTTTTCCTGTAGGTAGCCTACAATTACAGGAGATTAAATTGGACAAGGTGCGAGCATGGAAACCATTTTACAAACTTGGTAAACAAAGAACATTGTCTACACATTTGGTTTTAGACAAAAGGCCAGGCGATCATGCTATGGAGATGGAAAAAGTGGGGTATGAAATTTATGCAGAAGGGCCAACCAGAGTTTTGCGAATTTGTGAGATCTCTAATAGTTTCAGGGGAGATAATGTTCTCAATTTATGTGCAAAAGTTCAAGTTAGAGTTTCTCAGTTTGCAGTTCACCTGCTTGAACATGTGAAACAGGTATTCTTGCTTTTGTGGAGTGGTTGTATTCATCAATGTTTGATACCCGTACATTTTGCTGAGGCTTCATCTTTATAATTTAAGGATGCTTAAATGAGTCTCTTGTGAAATCTAATAAAAACTACTTCAGTTTCATAACTGATACATAGATTGTTACCTGTTGATCATTTTTGTGTTTCACACATTTGGAATGGCTTCAAAGTCTGTCCATTTGAAATAGAAATTGAATAGGGAATTTGACATGTATCTATAATTAAGGGTTTGACATGGATAATTTGTCAGCAACTCAATTTCAAACACTGTCAATATTACTAGGTGGAAACTTGCATGCAGTTGTCTTTATGTGAAGTTGATCATTGATAACCTTTAGATGATAATTTAGTCAAATCTGTCAAATCATCTAACGGTTCTTAGCTATCAACTTTACATGAAGACAATTGCATGTGAGTTTTCACCATATTACTATATTAATGGTTTTGAAGCTTTATTATCCTTAATTATGTTGCTCTAGGGAGAGGCATAAGTTATAGAAGCAGTTCATGACTAGGCATGGTAAACGTGGCATTCCTCTGTTTTATTTTTTTATTTTTCTCTAAAGGAAAGTTTTAAGCTCCAATTTTCTATGTGAACTTTTAGATAGAGGTATAAGCATAGTTTTTATATGTAGCACAGAGTTCCATGCAAGTGCCCAAGTGTGGACAATGCTTAGACTCACCTTACCTTTATTAAAATTAACTTTCATCTAGAAATAAAGGGGGCAATAGGGATTGAACTGTAGGTCACTAGTACCATATAATAAATTGCGTAGAACTTGCTTATGTCTAACAACGTGCTAGTCGCTATTGATATATTTAAGTTTCTCTTGCTAGGAGGGTGATGAGAATGAGCTGCAAGATTTTACACCATTTTCAGTAGTGAAGCTTGGGAATCTGCACATGTTTATGGTTTCTAATAATGATCAGGTGTATAATCAGTTCAGTGTACAGGTATTATGATTCATTATATTTTACTCGACTGCATGTCTGATTTATACTCTTTATTGCACAAAATTCACGTCTTCTTTTTCTTCCCTGTTCTTCACACACCAAGTCTCGGGAAATTTTTTAAGAACTATGTTGATCATATCCTGTAATTGATTGGCCCAGGACGTGAATTTTGAGCTTAAGTGGAATGGAGCTCCTTTCGCATCAATGCTCCGCAGACATCAGTTAGATTACAGTGGCTCAAGTGATAGTGTGCTGAAGATTGTTTTTATTCTACTTAACTCTAGTTCCAATCTTAAGCAATTTAGGTATTCATCAATTTTTCTTCAGGTAAAAGTTGGAATGGCCCTATCTCCTTTGGTTCATATTTATCTGGGTTAACCTAGTAGAATCCCTCATCTAGGGGGAATGCTTAACTCTTGTTTTTGTTGGAATAGAAGAGAAAGCTATTCAATAACGGAGAATGAATTTAGCTTCTAAAGTTCATATGTTTATTGATCATACTCATCAATTTGACATTTTGGATTGTGTAGCCAATTGATTTGAATCTTGATGAAGAGACATTAATGAAAATTGCATCATTTTGGAGAACTTCTCTTAGTGACTCAGAGAGTCAAAGGTTTTACTTTGATCATTTTGAAATCCATCCAATAAAGGTTTCCTTCTTCAGTAACATCTTTCGTTCAGTTTGAATACTTTCCCTTAATTACTACTCAATGTCTATCCTATATTTTGTGTTGTAGATCATTGCAAACTTTATTCCCGGGGAATTGAATTCGAGTTATAGCTCTACACAGGAGGCTTTGCGGTCCTTAATTCATAGTGTTGTTAAGGTTTGTTTAACATGCTCCTGCAATAATTGTTTTTTTTTCGTTAGAAACCGTGATGTGTACTCAATTGATTAGTAATGTTAACCATTTACTTTTCTCCTTTCAGGTGCCTCCCATAAAAAATATGGTTGTAGAACTAAATGGAGTCCTTATTACCCATGCTTTGATAACAGTGCGTGAATTATTTTTTAAATGCGCACAACATTACTCATGGTATGTCTTTGGTATAATTCTATAACAATTGTGTGATTTATGGCTAAAAATTAAGGGCTTTTCCAGGTACGCAATGAGGGCTATATATCTCGCTAAAGGAAGCCCCTTACTTCCGCCTGATTTTGTTTCTATTTTTGATGACCTAGCTTCATCATCTCTTGATGTCTTCTTTGATCCGTCCCGCGGTTTCGCAAATCTTCCCGCATTCACTTCAGGTATCAGTGTCATCAATCATTCAATCATATTTTTGTGATTTATATTTTATAAAATGATTTAATTAAAAATCTAAATGAAGAAATATATTTTTATCTTTTTCTACTTCATTATACTCTTAACTTCTCATAATTTCCAATTTATTTTGAAAATACATTAAGGATAAATTGGAAATAAAATTGTGATAAAATGGAAGTTAAAATGTCTTATCCCCTTTATATTGGAGTTGACATTGTGGATTTATATATTCTTTACCTTTATCTTAATGCAATTGTTTAATATATTTCTTTTCTTAAGTATTTTTAAATCATTTGAGGTGAGCTTTGGAGCATCGATTAAGTTGTCTCCATGTGACCTTAAGGTCACAGGTTCAAGCTGTGGAATCAGCCATGGATGCATTTATCAAGTTAGGCAGTCCTGCTTAACCCAATCACACAGGATGCTTGTGCAGCGAGCTGCCCTTTTTTGTTTAAATCATTTGATAAAACTCAAACTGTTTCTAACAAAAAACTAAACAGGCAGTTGTAAGCCTCTGTTATGATTAGAGTGAAACTACAATTGGCCCTGACAATTCCTATATCATAGACAAAATTAACTTCAGACAAAAAAATTTGACAAATTAGTCCCTAAAAAAATAAATGGACAAACTAGGCTCTTATCTTTTAAAATGTAAGACAGTTTAATCTTTCAATCACATTATTTTTTATAAAAAAATGACTAATTTGACACTTTTTTCAGAACTATTCATGCACTTTAAATGATAATGTTTCAGACAACCAAGTTTTATGGGATGAGATAGACTTCTGGCATCTTTTTTATGTAAAGTTCACGGTCTTTCTAGAGGAGTTTCCTTTTCTGAAATGTTAATAGACTTTCCTCGATAGCTTTCTCTTTTCTTATGTTTGTTTTCTGCTCTTGTAAGGAGACTTATTATTCTCCTACCTAATGGCATTCTTCTTTTAGGGCCACAGACATATTAATGAATGAGTGCAAAAGGTCGTCCTAGATTTCAGTGAGTTTAAATTGAATCCTGAAAGTTAACTCATGGGGGAAGGGTTGCTCAACCTTTGAAACCAGCTCATGGAGGGAGGATTTCCCAAATATTTATAGAGGATATCATAGCTATATCCATTAGGAATGTGGAACTCCTAACAAGTTTGTAACTTCTAATAGAGTTAAAGAGAAATGTCACACCATGGAGTTTTTTTAATTGACCCACATTCTAATAAAAATACTCAAAATTAATTAAAAAATATAACAGAAAAATAGACTTCAGTAAAGTAAAAGGAAAGCCAAAAGAAGCTTGTAGCATAACTAAATGTGCTGAATATGTTCTTTGGTTTTATATGACATTAAGGCAAGTTACTTTTTGTTGTTTCTTGTTTCTTCTGCTTATTTGTATATTTTTACCCTGTTTTATGTGGATCAGGTACTTTCAAATTAATAAGTAAATGTATCAAAGGTGAAGGATTTTCAGGGACAAAACGATACTTTGGTGATCTAGGGAAAACTGTAAGTCTGTAAAAATTTCCCCCTTTCGTTGACTAGCATGTGATTGTGCTGTATCAGTATATTAATCAAATTATGCCGGCTCGCAGTTAAGATCAGCAGGTTCAAATATAGCCTTTGCAGCTGTAGCTGAGATATCAGACTCTGTTCTGAAAGGTGCAGAAGCAAATGGTTTCAATGGATTGGTACAGAATTATTACCTTATGTTCCTTCATTTTGCTACTTGAATTTTAGCAGGGACTTGTTTTCCTCTGTATCATTATGCTTTATATATATAAATTCAATTTTCCAGGTGAGTGGCTTTCACCAAGGAATTCTAAAATTGGCTATGGAGCCATCAGTTCTTGGAACAGCATTGATGGAAGGTGGACCAGATAGAACTATATTACTTGATAGAAGTCCAGGAGTCGATGAGGTATTGCAAAATATATTGCTGCATCAATTGTAGACAAGTAAATTGAATCACGTTGATACTCTGTCATTCCCTTTGGTTCATCACTATACCCTAGTAAAAAATCTTGGTTGTAAATTGGTTGTTGGTATTTTGATTGTCTGGAAAAATACAATGGTGGTGGACACTTGCAAGCTCTTTTTCACTGTGTCAAATAGATCCTCTCCTTGCTTATTGACTATAATGTTACTGCCTTCTTTTATTGTTGTGCTTTTATCCATAACAAAAGAAATATTCATCCTTTCAGTTCTCTCGTCGTGTTTTTTGAGAATATTGATTCTTTTGATAGTGACTAACTAGATATGTGGCCTGCTGCAGTTATACATTGAAGGATATATCCAAGCCATGCTGGATACGGTTTATAGACAAGAATACCTGAGAGTTAGAGTTATTGACAATCAGGTAATCGTTGAGTGAAATATAAACTTTGGAGAACCAAGAAGGACTAAAAATTGTCTTGCAAGCTTGGCTTTGTTTGAAAGAATTGCTTGAGTGTGTTGATTTTACTTTAATAATGTAAGAATACACATAGCGAAATAATTGAACAAGATATCTGAAAGTATACTCTTCTCTCTATGGTTGTGATGTTGTCCTGTACATATTTAGGTTATCCTGAAAAACCTCCCACCGAATCATACTCTTATATGTGAGATCATGGATCGTGTTAAGGAGTTTCTGGTGAGTAAAGCATTGCTAAAAGGAGATCCCTCAAGTATGGGTCTCCCTTTACGCCGCCTTCGAGGAGAAAGTGTAAGTTCTATTCTTGTGAGCATACTTATATTTAATTAATTAGAATGCATAGTGGCATGTGAACTTGACTTGAAGCCTGGTCGATACTCTCAACACATCTGTTGAGTCATAGCTTGTTATATGACATAAGTTTATTCAAAAGGTTATCCGATAGTATAGGTCATGCCTAAATATTATCAAGTAAGCCTTGATTATTATACTCTCCAGCTTTAAATAGACAACATTGATTAATTTTTTCCACTGAATGGAAATAGTTACAAGAATGAGAGAGCAGAGTTAATAAGTGTAATATTTAAGCCAAAGGAATGGTCTAGTGGAGAAGTGTTTGGGTAGTGTGCAAGAGGTTTGCCGGCAATGTACTGAAACAAAAGTGAGAGGAGGGGGAATCAAAATGTTTCTAATCAATTCCTTAATATGCATGTTTATAACTATACACATACTTGGACATTTTTTTATAACTATAATGCTTGGAGGTCCTCCAAATGTCACATGATATTACTGTTTTATGCATAATTCATATTGGGTGCTTTTTTTACTCCTAAGAGTGAAAAATACTTCTTGATGAATAATTCATATTTAAGTGTGAATAATTCTTTATACGTCTGGATATGCAATCACTAGTTGCATAATCCTCAAGTACCCTTCCAAGTCGTACCTGAAGTTACTGATTACGGTATATCTGTGGCAGGAATGGAGAATTGGACCGACAGTTCTGACATTGTGCGAACATCTTTTTGTTAGCTTTGCTATACGTATGCTACGGAAGCAAGCAAACAAATTTGTAATCAAGATAAAGTGGGGAAAGCAATCGGAGGTCGACAGTCATAAGGATGCTCCTGCTGAGTCTAATAAAATGGGGCAGAAATTGGGTTTCATTCGAAAATGGGGCATTGCCAAATTTGTCTTGTCTGCCCTGTTGGCATATGTTGATGGACGTCTATGTCGTAGTATTCCCAATCCTGTTGCCCGTAGAGTAGTTAGTGGCTTTTTGTTGAGTTATATTGACAAAGATGATGATGAATAAAATCTGTAGTTGTTGTTCCTTCCATTTAAAAGAAACAGGTAGTGGCGCCGTGGCGAGTGAAATGCTGTTTGTGCCTCGGCATTTGGGATCAGCATCTTATGTTTCCGTATGAAGCTCATATTATATGATTTGTATATATTTTTGCATTCAGATCCAACCAAGCGGTATGTTTTACGTGCATGTAGATGGCTTTTGATCCCCGTGTGGTCTGTGGTGTGTATTATACATCTGGACTTTGTGAGAAAACCAGAACGGTGACGCAGTGCACTCCAAGGCTTGTGAGAAAACCACCGTGGCTCTGTAGGTATTGCACAGAGGGATTTACAGCACTTTGTTCCTATTCTTCTGGTCTTCAAAGTCTTGTTCATGATAGCATTTTAAAGAGTCGTTGAAAGCCTTTTCTTTTTGCCGTCTCTTTAATTTGTTCTTCGATATGGCTATAAAAGACGCTTGCCATTTGAGTTGAAAATGATTTTCCTGTTTTGTTTTGTGTAGAGCAAAGGAGAGAAGCTCTTCAATAGCATTGGAGTCAAAATACACCGTTTACATGAGTTGACATTTTTCAGATTAGCATTTTAGTGGGAACGTGACTTTGGTTCACTTTGGTTCATTTTTTACGCTCGGCAATCTGCTTTTGAGGTGGCCAGAGTATTTTAGAGTCGAATTTGAGGTTATACAATCATTACATGATCCATTCCAATTTTAGTTCTACCTAATTTGTTTGGCTTAAGGAAAAATATTCTTTAATATGTTTGGACATTTGAGAAAATGTTAGATGAAGTACATGAAAATTTTAAATTATATTTGTGCTTTTTAATCATCAAAATTCATTGAGATATATGCAGAGCTATCATAAGAAACGTTGAAACTAAAAGTGATCAACTTTTTCAAGAACCAAAGAGAACATATAATGAATTAAATTTTAGTTCCCCTATTTCTAATTTAACGAGTAATATTCAAAATGTTTTTGAGTAATCTATTAATTAAATAATCTACTGAACAACATTATATTTAAAATTAGATTATTTTAAAATTCACTTCAAATATGATTATTAATGATCTCAGTTACAAAAAACTTGGTGGAGATCTTAAAGTAGTGAAATATTTAAAGTGTACTTTTGGACAAAATTTTTATATAAGATTAAATATATAAGATCAAATATTTAAAATGTTGGGGTTTGAATCCTGTCTTGTGTATACAACAATCCATTGATCAGTGATAAACTCTTAAATAGAGTTTAGTACTGCAGTGGATTAGTCCTTGATCTGCTGGACTAGGGGATACTGTGGGAAACAAAAAAAAAAAACATGTTATAAGAGTGAATTTAGGATTATATCTTATTTTTATTTAGCCTTTGTCTAAGGTGAATTTAGGATTACTTCTTGTAGTTCTCGATAGGATTAGGACATGAGGATGCGACAAATCTCATTTTGGGTTGTATCTCCATGTTTGCATCTTCATAAGAGTGGGGTACTTGAAAAGGGAATCTGACGCTCAAATCAAAATAGGTTTTGAGGTAAAATACTAGTAATATAAATGTGTGCATGTGTGAGAAGTGAGAACTGTGCTTGGGAGAACTATTAGCTCCCTCATTTATATTGTTTGTATCTTAGAGTAGGTGATGGATTTAATTAATTATTTCTCATGTTTTTAGGAATTGTTCGCGACCCGCTCGGATGGGTCAACGCGCATGACCCGTCCGGTTAGAGACCCGGCCATGCACCCCTGGTGCCAGCTGCTTGACAACTGTGAAGAAGGAACCTTTCTGGAAGGAGGCCTTCCTCTGTGGGGCCTCCTCACTGACAAGGTATATAAGGGGAGGGTCCTACCTCTCCCCTCAGGTACGTCACTTTATTCTCTACTCACACATCACCTGTACACTGTCTTGACTTGAGCGTTGGAATGCCTTTGCAGGTGACACCCCCACGCCATCCGAAGACCTCGGGAAACCGTCTGCTCCACTCAACGCCCTCAATCCAGCGAAGAGGCCGGGACCCGCTCCTCACGTCCATCACTCCAACCCGAAACGTCCGGTGACCGACTCGCCGAACATTGGCGCCGTCTGTGCGGACTGGCCTGAATGGATTTCCTAATGGGCCCAATAGAGCCCGGTGACGCGATTGAGCAACAAGGGGGAGAGGGAGCACCGCGAAGCAATAGAGCGGCCTCTATGGCTTCCTCCCGCGAACGAACGAGATCCCCCCTTTGACAAACCGGCCAACCTACGCGATCCCAGGAGAGGCGTCCCTTTGGAGGGATCGGAAGCGACAGTGCTAGGATAATGCAGGAGCTCCGACACAGAGTGCAAAATCTAGAACGTATGCTAGCAGATCGGGACTCCCCCAATCCCCCCAGTGGGGAGAAAGAAGTCCCGAGAGAAGCCGCTCTAGGTACGCGTAGAGCTTCCGAGAAGAGTCCGAAAGTCAAGGAGAAAGTCGGGAAGCGCCAAGGCAGCGACGAGACCCTGTAATATACACTCGACCCCCGATGGGACCAGCTAGAAGAGAAAACCGAGAAGGCAACGAAAGGGCCGGCAGAGTGAGTCGTCCAATAATCATGGGGGCAACCCCCTTTCACCCGTCCATTCTCGAGGTCTAGCTGCCGAAGCATTTCGACAAGCCGACGGACATGAGGTATGACGGGACGCAAGATCCCCAAGAGCATTTGACGGCCTTCGAGACCAGAATGAACCTGGAAGGAGTCGGCGACGAGGTGAGGTGTCACGCCTTCCCTATGACCTTGGCCGGCCCGGCCATACGCTGGTTCAACTCTCTTCCCCAGGGATCCGTGACGACCTTTGGAGACATCACCCGTACCTTTTTAGCCCAGTTCACCACACGAATCGCCAAGGCCAAACACCCCATTAACCTGCTTGGGATAACCCAGAGAAGCGGCGAGACGACCAGAAAGTACCTGGACAGGTTCAATGACGAGTGCTTGGAAATCGACGGCTTAACTGATTCGGTGGCCAGCTTATGCTTGACAAACGAGTTGCTCAATGAGGATTTTAGGAAGCACCTGACCACTAAGCCCGTGTGGACGATGCAGGAGATCCAAAACGTGGCCAGGGAATACATTAATGATGAAGAAGTCAGTCAAGTCATGGTAGCCAACAAGCGGCAGCTCGTCTACAACAATACCCGCTAGCACGGCAGCGGAGAAAAGCTTAAAGAACACTCCAGGGATGGAGCCCCAGCTAAAAACCCCAGGCCGTTCCCCAGGGTCGGCAAGTTCACCAATTACACCCCCTTTGCCGCCCCGATTGTGGAGGTCTATCAGCAGATAGCCGATAAGGGTATTTTGTCGAAGCCCCGACCTCTTAAAGACCGAAACGGAGGAAATAAAAGCCTTTATTGCGACTACCACAAAGGTTACGGGCACAAGACCCAAGACTGTTTTGATCTCAAAGACGCCTTGAAACAGGCAATCTGGGATGACAAGTTGGCGGAACTGTCTCATCTCATTAGAGAGCCGAGGAGGCGAGATAGGGATCGACCTGAGGACAAGGACAGAGCCATCAGGCAAAGGAGGGAAACCGACTAAGACAGCGAACGGGGGCTCACGGTGGTGAACGTCGTAGTCGGAAGGGACGCCGGTCCCAGATCGAGATCGACATGCAGGAAGGATGCCAAAGTCATGGCAGTATCCTCATCCAGCACCACACTTCCCCCAGGAGAGTACCACTAATTTTGTTTGGTCCGAAAGACCAGTGGACTGAAGGCATGCAGGAAAACCCTCCTATGGTGATCACGGCCAGGGTAGGAACCGATCTCGTAAAGCGAATCCTGGTGGATGCTGGCGCGGATTCAAATATCATGTTCCACAATGTGTTCGATGCCCTGGGACTGCGGGATGCCGACTCAAGACCCACAAGCACGGTGTGGTCGGTCTCGGAGATCACTTTATCAAGCCGGATGGGATAATTTCTTTGCCGATCTCCATAGGCAGAGGTCCAGAAAAGAGGACTGTCATGGCGGAGTTCGTTGTCCTAAGGGACTCCACAGCTTACAACATCATAATGGGAAGAGAAACAATCAATGAACTCGGAGCAATAATCCACACCAAGTTACTAGTAATGAAGTTTGTATCTGATAATGGATCAATTGGATCCATTAAGGGAGATTTAGAAATGGCAGTCGCATGCGACAACACCAGTCTCTCCCTAAGAAAGAAATCTAAGGAAGCAGCCGGGGTCTTTCTGGCCGACCTGGATGCAAGAGTCGAAGACAAGCCCAGGCCAGAGCCTGAGGGAGACCTCGAGAAGGTTAGGGTCGGCGACTCAGAGGCGAAGTTCACCTTCGTGAACAGAAACCTTTCCTATGAGGTAAAGGAGCTATTGGTGGGAGTAATCCGGAAAACGGCGACCTGTTCGCATGGACGCCAGACGACATGCCGGGTATCGACCCGAAGGTCATGTCACACCACCTAGCGGTGAGAGCGGACACCAAGCCGGTAGCGCAGAGAAGGAGGAAGATGTCCAAAGAAAGAGCCGATGAAGTGGTCAGACAGACGGCTGGCCTTTTGCAAGCAGGGTTCATATGGGAACTGGAGTACTCAACGTGGCTGTCAAATGTTGTCTTGGTCAGGAAACCCAGCGGGAAGTGGAGGATGTGCGTTGACTACTCTGATCTCAATAAAGCCTGCCTCAAGGACTCTATCCCCTCCCTAACATCGACACGCTGGTGGACGCGGCCTCGGGTTACCGATACCTGAGCTTCATGGACGCGTATTCTAGGTATAACCAGATCCCGATACACTAACCAGACGAAGAAAAGACGGCGTTCATAACGCCAGGAGGGACATATTGCTACAAGGTGATGCCATTTGAGTTGAAGAACACGGGAGCCACGTACCAAAGACTGATGAACAAGATATTCTACAATCTCATCGGCAAGACGGTGGAAGTCTACGTCGATGACATCCTGGTCAAGACAGTCGAAGCCAACGACCTCATTCGTGATTTGGAAAGTGTTTTCTCATCTCTCCTGCGACACAGTATGAGGCTAAACCCGTTAAAATGTGCCTTTTCCGTGGAAGCCGGAAAGTTCCTAGGATTCATGATAACCCAGAGAGGGGTAGAAGGTAATCCAGAAAAGTGTGAGGCGATCCTACAAATGACAAACCCGGGAAACATAAAAGATGTGCAGAGGCTTGCGGGAAGACTAACCACGCTATCCCGTTTACTCGGTGCGTCGGCCGCCAAGGCCCTCACTTTTTTCAACCTGATGAAGAAAGGGATCGCGTTTGAGTGGACTCCGGCCTACAAAGAAGCCTTTAACCACTTCAAGAGAATCATAGCGTCACCACCAGTCCTCGGTAAGCCCAAAAACGGGGAAACGCTATTCTTGTACCTAGCAGTAACGGACGAGGCCTTGGCGGCCGTCTTGTTGCGAGAGGAGGGGAAGGTGCAACAGCCGGTCTATTTTGTAAGCAAGGTGCTACAAGGGGCGGAGTTGAGGTACAACAAGCTAGAGAAGCTGGCCTACGCGCTGTTAACCTCATCCCGTTGACTCCGGCAATACTTTCAAGGGCACCCGATAACAGTTAGAATAGACCAAGCGATCCAGCAGATATTGCAGAAACCCGACCTGGCGGGTCGGATGATGGCCTGGGCAATTGAGCTGTCCTAATACGACCTACAATATGAGCCCAGGCACGCCATCAAAGCCCAGGCATTGGCATATTTCCTAGTAGAGGTAACAGGGGATCTCCCTGACAACACGAACACACGGTGGAAGCTCCATGTGGATGTAGCATCCAACCAAACGTTCGGAGGAGCAGGAATTATCTTGGAAAGTCCTACCAAAATTGTGTACGAGCAGTCGATCAAGTTCGACTTCCCCGTATCCAACAATCAAGCCGAATATGAAGCCCTCCTTGGCGGCCTCCAATTGGCAAAGGAGGTCGGTTCCACAAGAGTAGAAGTGTGTAGTGACTCACAGATCGTCACGTCACAGGTTAATGGGACCTATCAAGCTAGAGATTCACTATTGCAGAAGTACCTGGAACAAGTCAACAAGATGAGAAAGGAGTTTGACGAAGTCATTGTACAACATGTCCCTAGGGAGGAAAACACAAGGGTCGACCTCTTGTCAAAATTGGCAAGCACAAAGCCGGGAACGGGCAACCACTCCCTTATACAAGGCCTCATGAAGGAGCCAACAGTGACCTTACACTTTGCCCGCTCAAGTCCCAAATGGATAGACGCAATCGCCGATTTTTTAGAAAGCGGTAAGCTCCCTAGTGACGACAAAGCGGCGAAAGGACTAAGAAGAGAAGCGGCCAAGTACACCATAATACAGAACCAATTGTTCAAGAAAGGGATTAGCCAACCCCTACTGAAGTGCCTGCATCCCGACCAAATGGACTACGTACTGCGAAAAGTCCATGAGGAATGCTGCGGCCACCACATTGGGGGGAAGGCCCTAGCTCGGAAGCTCGTCAGGGCTGGTTACTACTGGCCTTCGATGATGGCAGACTCTAAGGCATTTGTAGAAAAGTGCACGAGGTGTCAAGAGAACGCCAACCTCCACAAGGCGCCGGCGGCAGAACTTAGCCTCCTAATGGCTTCCTGGCCATTTGCACAGTGGGGAGTCGACCTCTTGGGGCCTTTCTCGGTAGGGCCTGGGCAGGTGAAATACTTGATAGTTGCCATTGATTACTACACCAAGTGGGTGGAGGCCGAGCTACTGGCCAGTATATCATCGGCCAACTGTCGGAAGTTCATGTGGAGACAAGTGATAACTAGATTTGGGATCCCGGAGGTGGTCATCTCGGATAACGGCACCTAATTCGCCTACAAAAAGTTTGGAGAATTCCTAGCCGGATTAGGCATAAGGCAAAAATTCTCATCGGTTGAACACCCCCAAACGAATGACCAAGTAGAGGCCGCCAACAAGGTCGTTTTGCAAGGCCTCAAGAAGCGACTCGACCACAAGAAAGGGGCATGGGCGGACGAGTTAGCCTCGGTCCTCTGGTCCTACCGCACAACCACGCAATCGTCTACCAGGGTTTTCGCCTCACTTACGGGGTGGACGCAATAATACCTGTGGAGATCGGCGAGCCGAGCCCGCGGTTGATCCTGGGAGGAGTCAAAGAGGCCGTGGAAAATGACCTCGTAGACAAGGCCAGGGAGATAGCCCACTTGATAGAAACGGCATTAAAATAAAGGATGGCCCTGCGCTACAACGCCAAAGTACTCAAGAGGGAATTCGAGCAAGGTGACCTGGTCTTACGGCGTAACGACATCGGTCCTCCGACACCAGGAGAAGGGAAGCTGGCGGCCAACTGGGAAGGCCCGTACAGGGTAAAAGAAGTAATTGGCAAGGGCGCCTACAAGTTAGAGCGACTGAACGGCAGAGAAGTGCCAAGAACGTGGAACGCGAGTAACCTAAGAAGGTTTTATTCCTAAGCCAAGTACACCGACCAGATGACCTGCCAAACTCAGTGAGACCTGCGCTACCTTAAGTTGAGTCATTTATCTTTGTCAATCATTTGTCATATATTTGGCTAGGTTACCGGTCAATGCTCACTTTATGATTTAATTACCTCCTACATATATATTCTATATTGCACCCTATATTGTTAACAAGTTTGTTTTGTCCAATAAGAACGATGGCGACACGGCAACCCGGGACTGATCACCCCGGGTACCATCAAAGTAAATAATAAGCGGCTATAACGACAACGAAAGCCACAGTCTGGCCTCATCATTTACTACCACGTGGCCTCGCGAGCTACCAACGTAACGGTAAATAAACAAGCAAATAGCCAATACCAACAAAACGGTAACAAAACAGAACGAAAGCGCATTGCCGACTAAGCGAGGAACAAACAATAATAATAAGCCGATCAAGCGGCTCCCAATTCAGTAAAGTAATTCAAAGCTACGAGGTTCAGCATGTAAAACGACAAAGTTCACAAAACCATAAAATTACAAAATTTATACAAGAGTACAAAGATCACTTCTTCGGCATATCGACAATTTTACCATCCTTAATGGTCTTAAAGACCCCAATTGCCGATGTGTCAAAGTCAGGAGCCACGAACTTCACTTGGGCTTTAAGAGCCTCTTCAGTCATCAGTATGGCGTTCTTCCTCTGTTTCACGGTCTCCTTTACTTCTTCTTAAATTTAGCAGCTTCAGTTTGAGCAGCCTTAGCCGACGAGGCGGCCTCGTCGCGTTCCTTCTCCAAAGCAGCCACCCGACCCTGAGTAGCATTGAGCTGGCCCTCCAAAGTCAGCTCTCGCTCGGTTAACCGGGAAACGGCTGCATCAGAAGTCTTCAATTTTTCCTCAGCGACTGTGGCCTTCTCCTCGGTAGCTTTGAGCTTCTTATCCGCGCTGGACAGCTGCTCCCGAAGTGATTCAACTTCCACTTTAAATTTATTATTGGCTTGAACAGAAGACTCAAGTTTCCTCTGAATAGACTGCGTCCCCGCCAGAGCGAACTCTGCTTTCCTCGCTATGGCTACCCCACGAAGCAGAGTTCGGTACATCCACCTTGCTTGTGAAGGAAGATCCTCACCATGGAAGAAGTCCTCCGTGCCGGGAAGCAGCTGGGCATCAATAAAGTTCCCGGCATCAAAGTTCCTCTCCATCACAGTGAGGGCTCCTTCAGGGCTAGAGGATGATCGCTTCCTCTTCGGGTTGCTTACAACAACCACATCATCCTCCTCAAATTGTGGTTGAGAGGTCGAGCTCTCGCCAGTACCGACCACTTCACCTTGAGTAGGAGAGACATGCGCTTCGGCAGCATTATGAGGCAACACCTTGGCAGCATGGGGGGGGGGGGGGAAGGCACCGCCTGGTTCTCGTTATTTTCGGGGGGGGGGGGGGGAGCTCCTGGTTCTCATTGGCCGGCTCTTCGTCGCTATCGCCAGCCAGAAAGGTGTTGAATAAAGCGTCAAGGCCAGTCATGTCGGTAAGACAGGTAATGGTAATAATAAATGCATAACACTATTAAGCGACTACTCACATATATAATTCCTACCAACCTCCCGATCACCCATAAGGAGATGGGGGTTCACGTGGTTCTTCCCAAAGACGGCCAATAACACGTCGGCAACTCATTGATTCTCTGGGGTCATCCCCTTGTAGGTTACTTTAGTAAAAGTATTAGCCCCGCCCCAAAGCTCTAATACGTCTGGATACGGTGCTCCCCCTCCAAGGTCAACCAGAAAGGATGCTGACCTCTTACGGGGTGAACCTTAAAGTATTTGTCCTTGAACCCATGGTAAGACTGCTCGAACAGACCAAAGATCCTCCTGCCTTGGGCAGATCGGAAAGACATAAAACCTTTCTTCACTTTCCCCTCTTTGGAGGGGTTCGTCAAGGTGAAGAGAAAAAAAAAAACACCTCGACAGAGGTCGGTAGCTCCAAGTATTCGCACACCATCTCGAAACAGTGGATAGAAGACCAGCTGTTCGGATGCAACTGAGATGGCGCCACGTCACATCGGTTGAGTAGCGCCATTTGGAAGGGAGAGAAAGGGAGTCAAACCCCCAACTGGGTAAACATTGCCTTATAGAACCAGATCCAGTCGGCAATCCGGGGGGGAGTGCAAGTTTAGTTCGTATATCCGCTCGTGAGGAGCAGGGACGAAAACCTCGTAGTTAGACTCTTCGTCAGTCCCGCCGCACAAGTACTCGGCTCGGCGGAACTCGGTTAGCTCCTCCACACCCATTTGGTTAGGAGTCTCCTTTACCTCAGAAGTTACCCAGGCATACTGGTCGTACGCCGCCCTCGCAACGGGAACCCGACCAATATGACGTTGGGCCATACCTACAGTGGGGGAACCACTCACAGTTAGTCTAAGTTACCGGGAGGTCGGAGGAAGCCCAGAAACTACATCTTGCCTACTCTATGGCCACAATCAAGCAATGAGCGAACCTATGGCTAAAACAAATCCTAAGAGGCATCATGATGGAATGGTAACCCCCTAGTATGCCTACTAACACTAATGTCATTCATGCAAATCAATCAGGGGAATAACATGCACATGAAGGCATGAACAGTAAAACCAAACTGCATGAAGCAAAGTGCAAAGAATGAAAACTTACCAGGGTAGCTGTAGTGACTTGAAAGGAAGCAAGAAGGAGCGAATACGCAGGAATACAGAAGTCACAATAGGAAATTCGAAGGTAAAGAAGGCAAGTGCGGAAAGAACAAGGGAATGAAAAGGAAATGGAATGAAAAAACTGATTAAGGAATTAGGAAACTGACTTAAGAAGCGCGAAAGGCAAGGGTAAAAAGGTCTTTACTCGCAGGGTTTTGAATAACCCATTATGAGCATTAAACGCTTGGCGCAGAGAACGAGGAAATGAAGGTTATCCCCAGTAGCGAACAGGCTTGCACGCGTAAGAGGCGCGTCCTCTCCACGGGCAACCGAACGCTCAGCGACGACCTGCAAAGGGGAAGACGGAACGTGCCACCAACGGTGCTCGCGGCCGCAGCTGGCGCGTTGGGGGCACTGTTACGACCCAGCCCAGCTCGGCACATTAGGCAACCCAGCCCGAAGACGTCGCGACCCGCTCGGATGGGTCAACGCACATGACCCGTCCTGTTAGCAACCTGGCCATGCACCCCTGGTGCCAGCTGCTTGACAGCTGTGAAGAACGAACCTTCCTGGAAGGAGGCCTTCCTCTGTGGGGCCTCCTCACTGACAAGGTATATAAGGGGAGGGTCCTACCTCTCCCCCCAGGTACGTCACTTTATTCTCTACTCACACATCACCTGTACACTGTCCTGACTTGAGCGTCAGAGTGTCTTTGCAGGTGACACCCCCCACGCCATCCAAAGACCTCGAGAAACCGTTTGTTCCATTCAACGCCCTCAATCCAACGAAGAGGCCGGGACCCGCTCCTCACGTCCATCACTCCAACCCGAAACGTCCGGTGACCGACTTGCCGAACAGGAATGTTTAGATAAGACAAGGTATATTTTTAAATATGAATACATGATTCAAATGTAAGAATATAATTTCATATGGTTTGAATTATAAAATGTCGTTAGTGATTGTTAATCCCCAAAACCAGGTTTGGTTTGAGCCATGAGTTAAGTGGTTTTATTACGTCTAAAAAAGGGAATGTCTAGAACAAAGCTTCCAAGCATGAGAGGTCGGATGCTAAGTACCCGTGCTTCTTAAGTTCTAGTTATCCGAGGTGGAGCCGTGTCAATGCTAGCTCTCTAAGGTAGAACGATGTGTTTGTAAATGATGGGCCTTTGAGGTAGAGTCGTGTATTATAAATGATGGCTTTCTTACATAGAGTCAAATATTGTAAATATTGACTCTTCGAAGTAGAGACATATATTTTAGATAATTGCTCTTTGAGTTAGAGTCGTGTATATGTTGGCTTTCCAAAGTAGAGTCGTATATTGTAAATGTTAGCTTTTCAAGGTAGAGCCATGAATTTGTAAATGCTGCTCCCCAAGGTAAAAGCGTGTATTGTAAATTATAGTTCCCCGAAGTAGAACTGTGTATTTGAAATTAGTTTTCAGTGTGTAAGAAAATTGCTTTCTGTGGTTGTAAATGACTTTTTGTTTGTTAGAAGTTGGCTTTTCAAGGTGAAAACTAGCTTTCTTTGATCAAAGCCGCCAACTGGAGCTTGTAGGTCATAAGCTCAAGCGTTTGAGTTTATAGAGGTAACATCCCAAGTTTTTTTTAAAATATTTTATATTTGATTTCTTTTATTATTACCCTAACCTCTAGGATAAAATACCTAAACTACCCCTTACCCTTTTTTTTAAACCCTAACCCCAATTTTACTTACACTTACCTCACTATTCACACTCCTACATACTCTGAATAATAAAACAAAAAGGAAACACAGATGAGAGAATGAATGAGAGGGAGAAAGCATAAAAAGGGGGAAGGAGAGGACGATGTCGGCTATGAGAGCGGGGGAGAGAGGGAACGAAGGCGCGATGAACAGAAGAGAGGGAAGGAGGCGACGATGGAAGCCTTTGTCGCAGTCAAAGGAGATGTCGTGGTTTCTGCCTAGAGCCGTCGCTGCTGCCCTGATTAAGGAGCCGAAGGAGAGAGAAGGAGCTCGTAGAGAGAGAAACGCGACTGGGGAGGAGCCGCTCCTCTGCTACTACTGCTTCCATCGCTGTTGAGTACGCTGCCATCTCTATTGGGGGTTGCCCTTGTTGCTGAATGAAGAGGGAGAGATTGAGCTGGACAGAGAAGGGAGGAAGAGAGAGAGTCACGATGGAGGAGCCATTCACCATCATTGTGGCTGCCGTTGCCATCAACAGAGCTTGCTGTCGAGGGGGCATCACCGTTGTCGCTGTTGATGAACCGTCTCAGTTGCTGTTTTGGTCTTGCTCAGTCCCACACTCCCTTCATTCTCGTCTCTAAGGGGTTCGGTCTCTTCGGTCCCTTGGAACCAAGTTGTGAGTAGGCTTTATATTTATAATCATTAACCTTTTGGTTTATGCAGTTTTTAATTATATTTATAAAATTATTGTTACAGAATTTTGATTTGATTAGAATAATTGATTTATTATAGTTGAATAATTATTTTTATGAGGCTCATACCTTAGAAATTTTACATGAGACTATATATATATGTTTGATGAAACTTCATATTATTTTAAAATATTTGATTTTATTTGAATATATACTTTTGAAACATTAAAGTTTTTGTTGGTATTCACTTACTTTAAAATTGTGATTGAAATTATGAAATATGTTTAAAATTTCTTATGATTAGAAAAATATGATTGGAAAAGGTTTCGGATGAGGAAGTATTATCTGATTTAATTTGATTCAATACCTTATATATTTGAAAGATCAAAGATTTGTTATAATTGAAATTATATGTTTTGAATTGGTTTGGGAGGCTCGTATTAGAAAATTGTAGTTAACGGTGGTCACGACGTTAACTTATTTGCATCTAACTTAGACTCCAGCTAGCAGGGGTGTTGCTAGCCTAACGTGTATGCCACACATTAGATCTGTTATTCTGTTAGGACACACAAGAGGAAAGGGCTACCCATAGAGGTGGAGCCGCCCAAGTGTGGACTTTTGATTTGATTTCTGTATGAGAACTCCCTTATTAATTCACTTATTATGATCAATTACTATTTTCTACTTAAAATTACTTTAATAATAATGTTTATACAGTCTCATATGAATTATAATGTATTGTCTAGTCACTGAGTTGCAAAACTCATTCCGTTTTTCTAAAAATATTTTTTAGGAATAAATACTTGAATATGTTAGC